>NW_023270855.1:31088285-31637418 GCF_011800145.1 Mirounga leonina | reverse complement strand
TTTTTTTTTTTTTTTTTTAAGATTTTATTTATTTATTTGCGAGAGAGAGAATGAGAGACAGAGAGCACGAGAGGGAGGAGAGGTAACAGTTTGAAGGTGGAAAAAAACCAAACATTTTTCTAGCATTATCTAGTGAAAAATAAATATTGTACGTGAAACAGCTGGAAAGGATCTGCAGTGTATTTAATATTTATCCTTTTAAATTACACTTGACCTTTCTGTCAGAATTTCACCTTTGTACAGTTTGCTAATATCACATACAGTCTCAGTAGCATCTTTTACTTAAAACCACAAATATTAGGCGGAAAAATGTGTTGAGGGAGGTTTACCAGACTGCTTACACAGGGAAGGCAATCAGAGATGGCATCTGAATTGTTTGACAAGTCAGACCGCATGGAAACTAACAACCACACACCTGTCAGGGGACCCAATAAGATAAATGAGATTAACGGTTGCCTTTTGCAGAATGAAGACCTTACGATTTTTTAGACTGAGTTAAATCCCTTGCACAGAAAAGAAAGATGTGTTATTTAAATGTACTATATTTTTATTTATTCTTGGGCATGGACTGTTTTAATAAAGTTGGAACCTATGTCTTAAAAATAAATGTACCCTTAACAAAGTGAGCATAAACACGACCCTTATTTTCATTCTGCTCTCTCTTCTCCTCCCACCGCCCCGGCATACATTAGCTGCTGTTATTTGACCCTGGCCATGTAACAGTAATTCTTAGAGCAAGTTCTCTTCTACCACCAAGAAGAGGTTCCCTCCACTCTGGTAACATTTTTGTTGTAGTTGTTGACATGCCCATTAAAATAATTCCCTTTGGACACACTAAAACCCTTCTCCGAACCTTCAAACAACTCACCCAATCAGATCTTAAAGGTGTTAAACCATTGCTGTGAGAGTTTGAATATGCTTATGTTGTTGTTTGTCTCCTTTGGCCTTTCTCTCTTCCATTTTCTGTCATCTATGCATTAGGGTTTAGAAAGGACAGCTATAAAAATGGCAGCCATGGACCCTAACTTCTCAGAGACAGTTCTGCGTGTGTCTCATAATAAACCACTGGGACAGAGCAGCATTGGATTTACTTTTCAACGTGCCTTTTTAGGGTCAACAGTGATGGGCTCTGTTGAAAACAAAAATGCATTTCTCTACTGAGATGAGTATGACGTTCTTTGTCTCTTAGAAAGACAAAGCACATGAAAAGGGTAACACGGAGTATTTTAATCACAGTATATCTGTCACTCCAGCCAGGAGCCCCATGATATCTAGACGAAGCTCACAGGGGACAGGTAGCCTGAGTATGCTATGGGCAGTGAACATTTGCTGTTCTCCATATCCCTCTCCCCCTTCCTCCAGTAACAACGTGGGCATCATCTGGGGACTCAATCCTGCTCTAACTCTGTAAGCAAGGCTCCACCCTCAAGGCTGAAGAATGTGTCTGAGGCCAAGCCAAAAGACATGTCACACTCCCCTGTCCACTGAGATTTGTTGAGTGGTAGACACATGACCTAACCCATTCCAATCAGAGCAACTCTCAGAAAATCCACACGAGCTATCATTAAATAAGTATATTCTTCTCTGCTGGAGCTCTGCAGCCATAATGCCACCACTGGTTAGGCCAGATGACGTCTGGGATCTCTCTTTGTGGATAAAATGTATTAGAGTCAATCTCTGTCGCCCCTACACTAGGCAGAAGATGGCAATGTTTTCACGCCTTAGGGCAAACTGCAGAAATCTACAACTCACAATTTTATCTGGCTTTGGTCATTCTCTGATAGAAATGCAATGTTTAATATATCTATTTTAAAAAATCAGCATGAGCTGTTATTTACTACACAGTGGAATTAAAAGAGTAATAGGCTTACTATGGCAGCATCATGTTCCATCGGGCACAATATTGGATGGATTCTGGCATCTTTCCACTGTTTTAGTGGGGAAATCATGTTTTGAAAGAACTCGGATGCAAGAGACTGGACCTAAGAGTTATCACAGCTTTGTATTTCTGTCCATCCCCTACACATTTAGTCAGATTTAAGAATAATATGGTCCTACCTAACTAAAGACTAGGTTCTAAAATCAGCACATAGATCTTATCATCATGTGATATGACTTTATCACATTAGTTCATATTCCTGAGTTATATAATATGGTCCAGTATCTTCAAAATACATCGAGATTCCAATCACTTTTCACCATCTCCACCATCACACCCAAGCCATCACTACCTATTTTCTGAATTATTCCTGGAACCCCCTAGCCAGTCTTTCTCCTTCCAAACTTATTCCCGTATCACCTGTTCTCCACAGAACACCAGAAAATTCTTTTTTAAAAATACATCAGATCACAGCAGGACTTAACACTCACTGCTGTCTTCCCATTATAAACTCCGTATCATAGCCTGCAAGGTCCTCTTGCCTCAATTTGGCCATGCCTACCTATCCAACCTCAACGCCTACCACTCAAACAAAGCTCCAGCTCCGCTACTGTCCTTGTCCTTCCCTCAATATTCCATGTGCTGTCATTCCTCCAGGCCTTTATTCCTATATTCTTCTGCCTGTAACACTTTCCCCTTCATCTTTCCAAGCCCTCCCGCTCCACCCCAACCCCTTGCTTCATTCTGGTCATGGCTCAAATGTCTTCTCTTCAGAAAGTCTTCCCTGGATACCCTATCAAAAGTAGCAGCCCTTCTCAACACTCACTATCCTCTTGTAGTATTTTCTGCAAAGCACCTGCAATGACATTATTTCTTTGTTGACTTGTTAATTATCTGTCTACTCCACTGAAAGTAACTTCCATGGCCACAGATTGTCTGTCTATCTTGCTGCTGAATCACAGCACAAGGAACATAACATTTACAAGTTACTTTATAAGTATTTAGTGAATGAATAAAGCAATTAATCAATCAATTCTACTAAAACATGATCCAAAGATAAACCAATGTTCAGATACTACCAAATCTAATGACATAGAGGCAACTATTCTTGGTTCTGCCTGGTGAACATCCAGTCAGCAGTGAAAGGCATGCATATTTGCATATTTAAAAATTTGTCGGCAAGATGATTTAATTTTGAAGCTGTTTAATAGGGTAAAAGCATCGCTTGATTGGACACATACATAAAAACATGCACGTATATACACACATACAAACTACAGTGGTTTCTGATGTCTTAAATAATTTGAGCACATTTTTACCTGAAAACATTCCTTGGTATTAGCAATGCCATGCCCCACCCAGAGAAAAGAAACATGCTGAGTTTTCTCTAGGAAGGAGACCAGGTCACAGAGGCTTCCAAAGGGTCAAAAGATCAGGGCATGTATATATAGGACATGTGTGTGGATTTTTCTGCCCACAGGCAGTTTTTACACAATACACAATAGAGAATAAACATGGTCCCAACCAAGAGAAGAACCAACAAGTTTCCAAAAAATGCTCTGAACCTAAATGTAACAGAACAAAAGAAGATTGGAAAAGCTACAAAAGGCTGTTCTCTTAAAAATTGGTCATGACTCCTCACCAAAATGGTCTTTCACACACTGCTTTGCCTACAACCTCTACTGTATGGGTTTTCCATGTCCCATCAGCAGGCTGTAAGAATGCTCATTAATCTTCACCCTCTCCTATATGAGGCATTATGACTTTAAAAAATCATTTCCAAATGGGTATTTGAAAGCACTGTATCTCACCACTTTAATTTGGATGTCTCTGAGCTGCTTAAAGCACAATCTCAGTACTCACTCATGCTCACCTCTGAGTTCCAAAAAAGGGGCGGTGGACTTTTTAAAGCTCCACAGGAAGCCAAGTGAAACCTTGAATATCTAGCATAATGAAGAAATAAGAGCCACTACTTCTAGTTAACTGGGAATCAACCCAGGTGGCCTCTGTGAAGTTCTCTTTTACTGCTTCTGTTGATTTCCTCCTCAGCTATCCAATGAATAATAGTAATATTTTACATTTGCCTTACAATTTATCAAGTACATTTGTCTTCTTCAACTATATAAAAATTCTGTAAGCTATACAAGACAAATGTCTCTATTTTCCAGATAAGATTCAGAAAACAGACTTTCCCTTGGTCTCTCAGTTATTAAGTAGTAAAGTCCAGACCAGGATCTGTGTTTCCTGATGGCCTTTTGAAAGCTCTTTCCAGGGGCACCTGGGTGGCTCAGTCGGTTAAACATCTGCCTTCAGCTCAGGTCATGATCCCTGAGTCCCGGGATCCAGCCCTGCATGGGACTCCCTGCTGGGCGGGGAGCCTGCTTCTCCCTCTCCCTCTACTGCTCTCCTTGCCTGGGCTCTCTCACTCTGTCAGATAAATAAATAAAATCTTTGATTAAAAAAAAAAAGAAAGCTCTTTCCACCATGCTGTATTCCCTCAAGATACATCAAATGAAAAGACACAATTTATCAGTTAGAAAGAAAGAAAGAAAGAAAGAAAGAAAGAAAGAAAGAAAGAAAGAAAGAAAGAAAGAAAGAAAAGGAAAAGGAAAGGAAAGAAGGAAGGAAGGAAGGAAGGAAGGAAGGAAGGAAGGAAGGAAGGAAGGAAGAAAGAAAGAAAGAAAGAAAGAAAGAAAGAAAGAAAGAAAGAAAGAAAGAAAGAAAAGAAAGAAAAGAAAAGAAAGAAAGGAAGGAAGAAAGAAAAGAAAGAAAAAGAAAAAGAAAAAGAAAAAAAAAGAAAGAAAGAAAGAAAGAAAGAAAGAAAGAAAGAAAGAAAGAAAGAAAGAAAGAAAGAAAAAGAAAGAAAGAAAGAAAAGAAAAGGCCCAGTTCCCCCAGTGCTTATTCTCTACCCCCACCCTCATGGGCTCTAAACTCCAACTAAAATTACCTTTATACCCTCAATGCTACACCCAGCTGAGGCTGCCTGTTTGGTTTCTATGAGCTTTAATTCTATTATATTGAAATTCTATTTCAAGGTTTATCATGAATGCTGGTTTCTACGAAATCCTTAATTAAGAAGTGTTAGAAAACATAGCTCTCAATCGCCATGGGACATAATACCAAGGACTCTTACTATTCCTCATTTTTTCCAGTTTCAGGGACACCAATCAAGACTGAGTTAAGTTCGGGGCACCTGGGTGGCTCAGTCGTTAAGCATCTGCCTTCGAATCAGGTCATGATCCCAGAGTCCTGGGATCGAGCCCCACATCAGGCTCCCTGCTCGGTGGGAAGCCTGCTTCTCCCTCTCCCACTCCCCTGCTTGTGTTCCTTCTCTCGCTGTGTCTCTCTCTGTCAAATAAATAAATAAAATCTTAAAAAAAAAAAAAGACTAAGTTCAACGGTATCCTAAGGCCAATTTTCTGGAATAGAAACACCAAGGGCAAACAATAATTTTCAGGTACATCTGAAATCTGGTATTTTATCATTTTTTCCAGACCCAAGAGTTAACCTCTGCATAGAAAGATTACTATAGCTTTCAGTGGGACATCACCCTCCCTAGGTTCTTCCAGCTCAAGTCAGGATCCACTCATCCATTCAACAACTATATACATTGTGCCAGGTGCTGGAGATAGGATGAACAAAACACACATTGTTCCTCTTCTCTAGAGATATATACTAGTGAGACAGATGGACAAAAAGACAAGTAAACATAGTTACGACTGATCATGGGAACTGTAAAGAAATAAACAGAAGCACTAAAGGGGCCTGATAAAGCCACCATCTCTGGGGAGGGTGGCCAAGCAAGGGCTCCCTGAAGAGGTGAGTCAGTGACAGAACAGCCATCAATGAGAATTCCCTCCCTGACTCACATTCGCCTCATTCCACGTTCTTTCCCTAAAATGTTGGCTGATGAATACGTCAAAAACCAAACATTTTGTGGCAGGAATGGTACTGGACATACCAAAAGGGTCTGCTTTAGAAACCAGTCATGAAGGGGCACTTAGGTGGCTCAGTCAGCTGGCTGTCCAACTCTTGGTTTCAGGACAGGTCATGTTCTCGGGGGTCTGGGATCCAGCCCTGCTATTGGGCTCCACGCTCAGTGGGGAGTCTGCTTCTCCTCTCCCTCTCCTCCCTCCCCCAGCTCACGCATTCTCTCTCTCTCTCTAAAATAAATAAATAAATCTTAAAAAAAAAATCATTCATGAAAATAAAATCAACAGGTAAGAGCCAGAAATGCCAAATGGTGCAGAGATGGCCTCTTTATATCCCATCAAGGAATCATTTCTCTAAGATGACAAGAGGTATATTGCCAATAAGTTCACAATTCTGTTTCCAATTAATGCAAACTTATAATATTCCAAACTGTTATTAGATTTCAATTAATAACCTGTGATGCCTCATTAATGCAAATATGCTCCTGGTGGTGCGAAACCTTCATTAGTGAAATGGGTCCAATGACATGACTGTTTCATATGATAATGGAACTATGATTAAAAGGCACAATTAATCATTTTCTGCTTCTAAATGATCTCTATGACAGTTTACTTATGCCTATATGAAACATGTGCTTCTTACAAAAAGCCAATTTATATTTAAACTATTCAATGACAAAAAGAAAAGCAGAGATATCACACTGAAGTGTTTCTAAAAGTGGCAGAGAACCCAGAAGCACACTGGGTTCTTCAAGAATAAGAAAGGCCACAGAGTCAGTACCATTCTCCATTTCATGTAGTATGTCCTGTTCAGATATGAAGTGTAAAGCTGCAAATCTCAGCTAAAGCTCAGTAACAGTGCTTTTAGGTTCTCCCCCATGTACTCTCTCATCACTGAAACCCTGAACTGCTCCCCCCTACAAGTTCCTGCCAACCACTGATCCTGAGCCAAACATGGCAAAAACAGGATACCATCCCCACCATGCCCCACTCTCGCACCAGTCCATGCAGTGAAGTTAGATGTGAAACCAAACCACCTAGAACACTCTGTTATTGCTTCCTGCCCAGAATTATTTCCCAGTTTTGCCCGTTACACTGTTTTCCCTTTTCAGAACCATCCCTCCTTCATACCTGTATGGTCTCTGTCAGGTAGTCCAATACAAGCCTTCCCTCCAGCAGACAGAGGGGAGGGTCACGAGCCAGGCTGGGCCATTAAAATACTCCAGTGCTCAACAAAGTAATGGATCTAGTGACTCTTGAATCCAGCAGAGTCTCCTGGGTCTTTCCTGTGACTCCTTCACCACTACTAGAGTACCCTTTTGACTCCATGCTTTGGATTGTGTTTGTTATTTGTGATTTTTATAGAACCCCAGAACCGAAAAGTAAGCAATTTAACTGGGCCACTGGTCCCATCCAAACCACCCCCCCGGGTCAAGTCCAACCCACTCTTATTGTCCCTCACTGTCAGCCCCCAGTGTCACTCATTGCCAAGAGACACCAGCTGTGCAAGAGCCACACATTTCTCCCTCTTAAGTAAATAGTAGCTTTCAAAATCTATTGAGATTTCGAGGGGGCGGAGCAAGATGGCAGAGGAGTAGGAGACCTGGATTTCGTCTCCTCTCAGGAATTCAGCTGGATAGGGATCAAACCATTCTGAACACCGACAAACTCAACAGGAGATCGAAGAAAAGAAGAGCAACAACTCTCTCATCAGAAAAGCGACCACTTTCTGGAAGGTAGGACGTGCGGAGAAGTGAATCCGAGGCGATATTCGGGAGGATAGACGGCGGGGGAGGGGCCTCCGTCGGCCGCTTCTGGCAAGTGATAGAACCACGGAGCACAAAATCGGAACTTTTAGAAGTCTGCTCCGCTGAGGGACGTCACTCTGGTGGCTAAGTGGGGGGTTGAACCCTCCGGGACAGTGTGGTCTCAGGACCCTCGGGGTCACAGAAAGACCGGGGGTACCTGAGTGCGGCAGAGCTCCTAGGGATCAGAGCAGGGAAGCCGGCTGCAGAGAGGGAGCCAAGGAGCGGGCTCTCAGCTCGGGGTGGCCATAAACTGTGATCCGCGGCACAGTCGGGCCCCTGCTCCTCCAGCAGCGACCCAACAAGCGGCAGATCTGGGGAGACTCACCTTCCTCTCCTGGGAGGAGCCGCGCGGGAGTGCACCGCAGGGATCCGCAGGGTTTGGAGACTCCACCCGGGGTCGGGTGCCAGAGATAGAAACGTGCGGTCACAGGCCGGGCGAGCATGGAGTGCGGCCAGAGACCGGGGGGATGGGAGTGACTGACGGCTTTTCTCTGGGGGCTCACTGAGGAGCGGGGCCCGAGTTCTCAGCTCCTCTGGGGCGGAGATTGGGAGGCTGCCATTTTCACTCTCCGCCTCCAAAGCTGTAGGGAAAGCTCGCAGGGAACAAAAGCCCCGGAGAGCAAACCCGAGCAGATGACTTAGCCAGGAGGGGGCAAGGGCGGGGCACTTCCGCCTCCGGCAGAGACATTTGGAAACCACGGCAACAGGCCCCTCCCCAGAAGATCAGCGAGAACAGCCAGCCAAGACCAAGTTTACCGATCAATGAGAACGGCAGAACTCCAGCGCCAGGGGACTACTGCACATAGAATTCACGGCTTTTTTACCATGATTCTTTAGTCTTTCAAAGTTAATTTTTTTTTAACTGTCTTTTTTTCTTTTGAATTTTTCTTTTTCCCTTTTTCAACCAACATCTTATCAATCCCTTTTTTAAAAAAATTTTTATTTTTCATTTTTAGAGTCATATTCTATCCCTTCATAGTAGTTACCCGTATTTTTGGCATAGATATATAAGTTGTTCTCTCTTTAAAATTTTGAGATAGTTTCTTCTAACAGATTAAAATATACCCTAAATCTCTAGTATATGGTGTTTTCTATTCCCCTGCCTGATCACATTCTCTCCCTTTTTTTTTCTTTTTTCTTTTTTTAAATCCTCTTCTTTCTTTTTTCAAAAAACTGCTTATCAATTCCTTTTATAAAATTTTTTATAATTTCCACATTTACAGCCATATTCCATCCCTTCATCATATCAACCCTTATTTTTGTACATATATAAGTTTTTCTTTCTTTAAAATTTTGGGAGGCACTTTCTTCTAAAAGACCAAAATACACCCCAAATCTAGTGTGTGGCACTGATCTATAAACCAGCCTGATCATATTTGGTCACATTCTGTTTTTTTGTTGTTGTTCTTGTTTTGTTTTGTTTGTTTTTGTTTTTATCTTTATCTTTTTCTTTTTTTTCTTTTTCTTTTTTCTCTCTTTCCCTTTCTTTTCCCACTGCTTCAGGTCTTTTCTGATTTCTTTAGAGTAAATTTTCTGGGGACGTTGTTACTCTGCTAGCATTTTGTTCTCTCATTAATCTATTCTCCTCTGCACAAAATGACAAGATGGAAAAAATCACCTCAACAAAAAGAACAAGAGGTAGTACCGACTGCCAGGGACCTACTCAATAAGGACATTAGTACGATGTCAGATCTAGAGTTCAGAATCATCACTTTAAAGATACTAGCTGGGCTTGAAAAAATAATGGAAGTTATTAGAGAAACCCTTTCTGGAGAAGTAAAAGAACTAAAATCCAACAAAGTACAAATCAAAAAGGCTATTAATGAGGTGCAATAAAAAATGGGGGCGCTAACTGCTAGAATGAATGAGGCAGAAGAGAGAATCAGTAATATAGAGGATGAAATGATGGAAAATAAAGAAGCTGAGAAAAAGAGAGATAAACAACTACTGGATTATGAGGGCAGAATTCGAGAGATAAGCGATACCATAAGATGAAACAACATTAGAATAATTGGGATCCCAGAAGAAGAAGAAAGAGAGAGAAGGGCAGAAGGTATAATGGAGCAAATTATAGCAGAGAACTTCCCTAATTTGGGGAAGGAAACAGGCATCAAAATCCAGGAAGCACAGAGAACCCCTCTCAAAATCAATAAAAATAGGTCAACACCCCAACATCTAATAGTAAAACTTACGAGTCTTAGAGACAAAGAGAAAATCCTGAAAGCAGCTCGGGAGAAGAGAGATGTAACCTACAAGGGTAGAAACATTAGACTGGCAACAGACCTAGCCACAGAGACCTGGCAGGCCAGAAAGGACTGGCAGGATATATTCAGAGCACTAAATGAGAAAAATATGCAGCCAAGAATACTCTATCCAGCTAGGCTGTCATTGAAAATTGAAGGAGAGATAAAAACCTTCCAGGACAAACAAAAACTAAAGGAATTTGCAAACACAAAACCAGCCCTACAGGAAATTTTGAAAGGGGTCCTCTAAGCAAAGATAGAGCCTAAAACCAACATAGACCAGAAAGGAACACAGACAATATACGGTAACAGTCACCTTACATGCAATACAATGGCACTAAATTCCTATCTTTCAATAGTTACCCTGAATGTGAATGGGCTAAATACCCCAATCAAAAGACACAGGCTATCAGACTGGATTAAAAAACAAGACCCATCAATATGCTGTCTGCAAGAGACTCATTTTAGACCCAAAGACACCCCCAGATTGAAAGTGAGGGGGTGGAAAACCATTTACCAAGCTAAAGGACACTGAAAGAAAGCTGGGGTAGGCAATCCTTATATCAGACAAATTAGATTTTAAACCAAAGACTGTATTAAGAGATGAGGAAGGACACTATATCCTACTTAAAGGGTCTATCCAACAAGAAGATCTAACAATTGTAAATATCTATGCCCCTAACATGGGAGCAGCCAATTATATAAGGCAATTAATAACAAAAGCAAAGAAACACATTGACAACAATACAATAATAGTGGGGGACATTAACACCCCCCTCACTGAAATGGGTAGATCATCTAAGCAAAAGATCAACAAGGAAATAAAGACTTTAAATGACACACTGGACCAAATGGACTTCACAGACATATTCAGAACATTCCACCCCAAAGCAACGGAATACACATTCTTCTCTAGTGCCCATGGAACATTCTCCAGAATAGATCACATCCTAGGTCATAAATCAGGTCTCAACCGGTACCAAACGATTGGGATCATTCCCTGCCTATTTTCAGACCACAATGCTTTGAAACTAGAACTCAATCACAAGAGGAAAGTCGGAAAGAACTCAAATACATGGAGGCTAAAGAGCATCCTACTGAAGAATGAATGGGTCAACCAGGAAATTAAAGAAGAATTAAAAAAATACATGGAAACCAATGAAAATGAAAACACAACTATTCAAAATCTTTGGGATGCAGCAAAGGCAGTCCTAAGAGGAAAGTATATAGCAATACAAGCCTTTCTCAAGAAACAAGAAAGATCTCAAGTACACAACCTAACCCTACACCTAAAGGAGCTGGAAAAGAACAGCAAATAAAGCCTAAACCCAGCAGGAGAAAAGAAATAATAAAGATCAGAGCAGAAATCAATGAAATAGAAACTAAAAGAACAGTAGAACAGATCAATGAAACTAGGAGCTTGTTCTTTGAAAGAATTAACAAGATTGTTAAACCCCTGGCCAGACTTATCAAAAAGAGAAGAGAAAGGACCCAAATCAACAAAATCATGAATGAAAGAGGAGAGATCACAACCAACACCAAAGAAATACAAACAATTCTAAGAACATATTATGAGCAACTCTATGTCAGCAAATTAGATAACCTGGAAGAAATGGATGCATTCCTAGAGATGTATCAACTACCAAAACTGAACCAGGATGAAATAGAAAACCTGAACAGACCTATAACCACTAAGGAAATTGAAGCAGTCATCAAAAATCTCCCAACAAACAAAAGCCCAGGGCCAGATGGCTTCCCAGGGGAATTCTACCAAACATTTCAAGAAGAATTAATACCTATTCTTCTGAAACTGTTCCAAAAAATAGAAATGGAAGGAAACTTCCAAACTCATTTTACGAGGCCAGCATTACCTTGATCCCAAAACCACACAAAGACCCCATCAAAAAGGAGAATTACAGACCAATATCCCTGATGAACATGGATGCAAAAATTCTCACCAAAATACTAGCCAATAGGATTCAACAGTCCATTAAAAGGATTATTCACCTCGACCAAGGGGGATTTATCCCTGGGCTGTAAGGTTGGTTCAACATCCGCAAATCAATCAACGTGATATAATACATTAACAAAAGAAAGAACAAGAATCATATGATCCTCTCAATAGATGCAGAAAAAGCTTTTGACAAAGTACAGCATCCTTTCTTGATCAAAACTCTTCAGAGTATAGGCATAGAGGGGACATACCTCAATATCATAAAAGCCATCTATGAAAAACCTACAGCGAATATCATTCTCAATGGGGAAAAACTGAGAGCTTTCCCCCTAAGGTCAGGAACGCGGCAGGGATGTCCACTATCACCACTGCTATTCAACGTAGTATTGGAAGTCCTAGCCACAGCAATCAGACAACAAAAAGAAATAAAAGGCATCCAAATCGGCAAAGAAGTCAAACTCTCACTCTTTGCAGATGATAGGATACTTTATGTGGAAAACCCAAAAGACTCCACCCCAAAACTGCTAGAACTCATACAGGAATTCAGTCAAGTGGCAGGATATAAAATCAATGCACAGGAGTCAGTGGCATTCCTATACACCAACAACAAGATAGAAGAAAGAGAAATTAAGGAGTCGATCCCATTTACAGTTGCACCCAAAACCATAAGATACCTAGGAATAAATCTAACCAAAGAGACAAAGGATCTGTACTCAGAGAACTATAAAATACTCATGAAAGAAATTGAGGAAGACACAAAGAAATGGAAAAATGTTCCATGCTCATGGATTGGAAGAACAAATATTGTGAAGATGTCAATGCTACCTAGAGCAATCTACACATTCAATGCAATCCCCATGAAAATACCATCCACTTTTTTCAAAGAAATGGAACAAATAATCCTAAAATTTGTATGGAACCAGAAAAGACCCCGCATAGCCAGAGGAATGTTGAAAAAGAAAAGCAAAGCTGGCGGCATCGCAATTCCGGACTTCCTGCTCTATTACAAAGCTGCCATCATCAAGACAGCATGGTACTGGCACAAAAAGAGACACATAGATCAATGGAACAGAATAGAGAGCCCAGAAATGGACCCTCAACTCTATGGTCAACTAATCTTTGACAAAGCAGGAAAGAATGTCCAACGGCAAAAAGACAGTCTCTTCAACAAATGGTGTTGGTAAAATTGGACAGCCACATGCAGAATGAAAGTGGACCATTTCCTTACACCACACACAAAAATAGACTCCAAATAGTTGAAAGACCTCAATGTGAGACAGGAGTCCATCAAAATCCTAAAGGAGAACACAGGCAGTAACCTCTTCGACCTCAGCCGAAGCAACTTCTTCCTAGAAACATCACCAAAGGCAAGGGAAGCAAGGGCAAAAATGAACTATTGGGACTTCATCAAGATAAAAAGCTTTTGCAAAGCAAAGGAAACAGTCAACAAAACCAAAAGACAACCGACAGAATGGGAGAAGATATTTGCAAATGACATATCAGATAAAGGGCTCGTATCCAAAATCTATAAAGAACTCATCAAACTCAACACCCAAAGAACAAAGAATCCAATCAAGAAATGGGCAGAAGACATGAACAGACGTTTTTCCAAAGAAGACATCCAAATGGCCAACAGACACATGAAAAAATGCTCAATATCACTCGGCATCAGGGAAATCCAAATCAAAACCTCAATGAGATACCACCTCACACCAGTCAGAATGGCTAAAATTAACAAGTCAGGAAACGACAGATGTTGGCGGGGATGTGGAGAAAGGGGAACCCTCCTACACTGTTGGTGGGAATGTAAGCTGGTGCAGCCACTCTGGACAACTGTATGGAGGTTCCTCAAAAAGTTGAAAATAGAGCTTCCATATGATCCAGCAATTGCACTACTGGGTATTTACCCCAAAGATACAAAAGTAGGGATCTGAAGGGGTACGTGCACCCCAATGTTTATAGCAGCAATGTCCACAATAGCCAAACTGTGGAAAGAGCCAAGACGTCCATCGACAGATGAATGGATAAAGAGGAAGTGGTATATATATACAATGCAATATTATGCAGCCATCAAAAGGAATTAGATCTTGCCATTTGCAACAACGTGGATGGAACTGGAGGGTATTATGTTGAGTGAAATATGTCAAACAGAGAAAGACATGTATCATATGATCTCACTGATATGAGGAATTCTTAATCTCAGGAAACAAACTGAGGGTTGCTGGAGTGGGGGGTGGGGTGGGAGGGATAGGGTGACTGGGTCATAGACACTGGGGAGGGTATGTACTCTGGTAAGCGCTGTGAATTGTGCAAGACTGTTGAATCTCAGATCTGTACCTCTGAAACAAATAATGCAATATATGTTAAGAAAAAAAAAAGAAGAAGAAGGTAGCGGGAGGGGAAGAATGAAGCGGGGGAAATCGGAGGGGTAGACGAACCATGAGAGATGATGGACTCTGAAAAACAAACTGAGGGTTCTAGAGGGGAGGGAGGTGGGAGGATGGGTTAGCCTGGTGGTGGGTATTGAGGAGGGCACATTCTGCATGGAGCACTGGGTGTTATGCACAAACAATGAATCATGGAACACTTCATCTAAAACTAAGGATGTAATGTAGGGGATTAACATAAGAATAAAAAAATTCTATTGAGATTTCTTCTTAATTGTTGCTTAGTAACCATCCCAAGATTAGAACTATTTTCTAGCTTAAAAAATAACACTATCAAAAAGATCATTTAGAGATTTAAAAATTAAGAAACTGTCTTAAAATGGAGTTGTTTAAAAACTCAGTTATTATAATAGCCTCACCTCAGACACACAATCCTAAAAATTTAAAATAAAACAAAAGCTTTAGGGAGTCTATTTGAAGAGCACATAAGTCAATTCCTCTTCAATACCTTGTAGAACAAGATACAAATTCTGACTCTATTCCCTATGTCAATAGAAGTAATATTGGGTCTTAATTAATGTGTATTAATGTGCTGGAAAAACTATACTTCTTTTATATTTCATTACATATTAGATGCGTAAGACAAAAGCATTAGCTATGGCACTTTGGATGACAGTGTATCTCTTTATTTAAATAGCTATCCCTCATTAAGAAATAAATATTAATTTATAGACGGCCCCAAACACTTGGTAGAAAGGAGCGCAGGGAATGATTAGTTATGGCTGCCAAGGATTTAGGACTCAGCATGGTAGAAGGTGCACCAAGAGTCTGTTTGCTCCTTTGCAGCATGCCCAAACCCAGTTTCTCTGCCAGTGGTTGCCTGACCTTTGAGAAGTTGCAATTCCCTGGGTCTTGGTCTACTCATCTTTGAAATGACGGTTTTGATGAGATGACCTCTAAGGTCCCTTCCAGTTTGAACATTCTATGCTATTCTCAGGAAAGACTAATCATACCGCTGTGATTAGCAGCCAGAGCAGTATGGTGTGAGGCCAGCTCAACGCAGGCGGCCCCATGAGCATGCACTTGAATGCTCTGAAAGAAAGGGAGAGTGAAGGAGGGGGACCGTCTCTGAGCTGTTCCACAGGAAACTGGGCTTGGAGGATAATGCCTCAAAAGCAAATTAATATCCCATGAATAAATAGTCCATCATCTTCCCACTGAAATATTTTCAAAAATTCTTCACAGAGTTTAGCAAAAAAAAAAAAAAAAGTGACACGTTCATGATTTAAAAAAAAAAAATTTTCTTTACATATAACCTTTCTGACATGTCTGCCCCTCACAGATGGAAATGTGCAGGAGCCTTAGTCAAACTGTTTTCAGCTACAGAACCATGAAAGTCACTATCTCACAGAACGGGAAGTGCAGAGACCAGGCAGGCTCCGGGACTTGCAATGTTGCGGGGCGGGGGGAGGGGTGGTGTCTTCTGAGTTCTCTGTTCTTCAGACCTTGTGAAGGCCCTGTCCTAAGGCTCATTCCCCACATGGTGGTTAGATGACTGCCAGGAGCAATTGGTGCTCCGTACTTCTTGTTCAATTCCTGAAAAAGACTGCTTTTCTTTCTTAGAAGCATGAGCAAGTTTCCCCTTGCTGCTCTCTGGTCCAAATTGGTTTAGACGAACTCATCTTTGAATCAATTATCTGGCAAGGTTGATGGAATTACTCTAAATGGGGTGGGGGGGAGGAAGGAAGGGAGAGAGGAGGGAGAGAAGAAGGGAGGGAGGGAGGGAGGGAGAGAAGAGGGAGAGAAGGAAGGAGGGAGGGAGGGAGGGAGGGAGGGAGAGAAGAGGGAGAGAAGGAAGGAGGGAGGGAGGGAGGGAGGGAGGGAGGGAGGGGTGTAGAAAGGGCCCCAGACAAAAGGACACTGGTCTGACACTTAACAGCTAGGGCCCAGCACTAGAAGCTGGCCTGGCACTCACAGCTAGGTCACACTGTTCTCCCACTGGACATAAACAATCTCACAGAACACCAACAACTCAGGAAAGGTCACTCTGAGATTAAAATAAAGTAAGACAAGCTCACTTGACAAAATGTCTAAGCACCTGACAAAGACAAGGTTACAATACAATCCACAAAATACCACTAACCTCCTCCTTTGGCTAATATGAGTGACTGTTGTTTCTTCATGAATTACAGCTTTAGCCTCACTCTACTTTGTCTTCCCCATAGAGTAGATTTATTGAGATACCCAATAATAGAATTGGCCCCCACTTTATGACAGCACCCTGTCCAGAATGAACCTCACTTCAGTGGACACTCCCCAAATCACCCAACCAAGTCCAAATCCTTTCTAACATGCTCCTACTTAGAGGTCCCATGGTTCTCCATGGTGTGTGTTCTCCTTCCTGAAATAAATAATAAGCCCAACTTGTTCAACTCCAAGTATGTTTCTGGTGGCCTATCGTGGAGGGCATCAATACTGGTTTTAGACTAATGTTTGCCAATCTTTTTTTTTTTTTTTCTGTTACTGCCCCCCTAAGAGCCTCTTTATACATTTTTCCCTAGTTATCTCTAACCCATGAAATTTTAATACCAAAGATATACTGAATATCTACTTATTTACTGTATGCACATCTGTGCTTTTTATACACACAAAGAGTAAGATCTCCTTAACACACACACATATGCATTCATGAACCAATTGTCATATTGTTTAGACTAAATTATGTGGGGTTAAAATACATGTTGGAGAGTCTACCACAATATGTTAAGAAGCACATACCCTCTTAGTAATATACATCTGGAGAAGAGTAATAACAATAATCACTAACATTTTTAGTGCTTTCTATTAATTTTTAATTATAAACATCATGGAAACTGACATTTTAATACATCTATTACTTTTTACATATTTTAACTCATTTTATCCATCCAAAAACCTTTGTGATTGGTACTAGAATTATCCCCATTTTATTTGTTTGAGAGAGAGAGGGGGTATGAGTGGGAGTAGGGGGAAGGGAGAGGGAGAATTTCAAGCAGACTCCCCACAGAGCCCAAGGCAGGGCTCAATCCCACAGCCTTGAGATCATGACCTGAGCCATCAAGGGTCGGATGCCCAACTGACCAAGCCACCCAGGTGCCCCTAGAATTATCTCCATTTTAAAGTTGAGGAAACTGAAGCACAAAGCAGTTGAGTATCATGCTCCAAGTCACACAGTGCATAAACAGTGGAGACACTACCACATGACTGGACCTGTGGCCCTAGGGGACATGCTTTTAAGCTGGAGGATACACCATCCCAAATTCAACATCAATTCTATAAATATTTGCTAAAAGCATGAACAATCTTTTTAAGACTGTACTTCCAAACACTTATGAACGAGGCAGTAAAAATTTATGAACATGGGGATAAGACTTAAAACTAAGGTGTCCATTACACAGAAAACCGTTTTAGCAGAAATCTTTCAGGGGAATTCATACATTGTGTGGCATGACTGTCAAATGTTTCAGAAAACTAATCCTGTTCTGTGTGTATGTGTGCACGTGTTTGCCTAAATGAAAAATGCCTTAGCTAAGAAAGAGAGGGAGGGAGGGAGAGTGGGTCAGAAGGATCTTTTTTCTCCTCCCTAAAAATTAGCAATTAAAAAGTGATGATCACATCATACAACTAACAGTCAGCAAAGCCCTGGTTCACCGTCGGTCACCCTGGCTCATCTGTGCTCCATTTTGCTGCTGTTCATTTACAAAGCCAAGACTCCCTGTCCCCACGTAAGACTACATTTTCCACATCTTCAGGGCATCCTTCCCCAAGAAGAAACCAGATTTGGCACTGTTCATTTTTATAAGAATCTTTTTGTTTCCAGCATTGCCCGAGAACTCAAAATCCTTAAAAGATGTGTCCTCTTCTGAAGTCAAGTGATCCACTCCTAGGACTTCTGCTCAAGTCAGAGCCTTCAGTTAAGCTGATTTTACACAATCGGATAGGGAAGGAAAATGGCGTTTGTGATGAGCATCTGCTGTTTTGTTAAAAATGTGGTTAAAGACATTAACAAAAGTGACATTACCAGCTGTTGTAATGTCAAGCAGCTTAGCTAAACAGTTTTTTTATCAAATGACAACATATGACACCCAAATCAATTCCAAACCAATAACACATTGTTACTTGTAAAACAGAGCTGAGGGGGAGGGAGAACAAGAGAGCAGGAGAAGTTAATTAAAACACAAATTCAAATTTCTCCTAAGTAGGAACCATAACACGATACTGATCATTTTCACACAATCTTTTACCTCTACTTCCAATAAAGCAAAAGAGAACCATTATCCATCCCGTATTTTGACACAGAAACAATGCAATTTCCCTTGTAACATCCTTGTAACGGCAAAAATATAGGACAGTTAATTTCTGGCCATTAAAATCTGACTTAGCTTCTGCCCCCTTGAGCCACATAGCTCCTGAGGAATGTGACAATCAGGTGAGAAGACTGGTCTTGTGCGTCTATGTTCGGCTCCTCTATTTTTATCTGCCCATCATTTTTAATTATCAGACCATTAAAAGGTGGCAGATCAGTAGTGTTGCCAACTGTGTTGTCCTTATGGCTAGAAAGTCTGTGGCAGTCGTTACAACCAACACCCTCCCTGTATTCACTGCAGAGCTTGTAAAAAGCAAAACTGCCTGCCACAGCCATGGCCGCTCATGAACAAATGTTTAATTTCCATGACTGTGACACCAGGGTAGGGCCTGCGTTGTGACCAGTGCTTAGGAATCTGTGGGCATTTCATATTTATAATCATTAATAATGCAATTCACAAATGCCAGGTCCACTGGCAAGGCCTGAGCCGAGTCCTGCTTCTGTAAGAGTTGACGTGGCCCCGTCAACAGGGAAGAAGACACTTCCAAGGGCATCGCTCCTCCTGGAAGGAAAACACAGGGGCGTGCTTTGGGGAAAGGACGTTTGCCAGGAACAGAAGGTACACTGCACGTGGAGAGAGTTTCAAGATAGGTAACTCAGGAGGGACTCCATTTGGGGGAAAAAAATACACCAGAACCAACAGAAGAGACAGAAATAAGCAAGCAGCTGTGTGGCCCTATTTCTCCTAAATGAAAGGAAGACAGGGCTGAAAGTCACAGTCAGCATATGGAGACACACACAGAGGGGGCACCTGGGAAAATCAATGTGCATCAGGCTTGCTCACACCTGCTTCCTCAGGGATCTCGCTGTGTTAGCACAAGGTGGATAAATTCACCCCTTTTCGGCACAGGTGGATTGTGCATCTCTGCTCAGAATGGAATAAAGGCCAAGCCGAGACAACAGCAAGAAGAATGTAACCCTGACGTTGGGAAGAACTTCCAACGGCAAAGCTGCAACCAGTGCAGTTTGCCAAAAGAAATGTATTAGGGAAAATGGTAGGACAGGAGAATGTGAAATGTCAAGAGCCCAACTCTCTCATGAGACAGGAAAGGGCAGAATGACCTCTTCAAGGTCATTCTAACCCTATTACTACAGGAAAGAAAAGCTCCCTTGAAGGCACTGGGTTTTAGATTTCCAATAGAAGACAGACCATTTGTAGTACTTTTAAAAATTGTTTTGTCATTTTCTAGTAGCTTCCACGGCAGACCTTTTACTTTTGAAACTGATTTTTGTATTTTCTACAGTCACCTGTCTAATTAAATCCTCTATGATTGAAGGGCTAGAATTTGGACCAAGCACCAGAAGCAGTGGTCAGTTATGAATGTTCACATTTGCTTGTTTATTCCTAGATTCATGTATTCGCTCGTTGACTTAAGCAATTAACACTTGCAGTTCAGATTCAGTTTCTGTAAGTATTTGGAAAACAGAATGACAAAGGATTCATAGAGGGGGGAGTCCAGTTTTCTCTTCTATGAAAGCATTACTTGTTGAATGCTCCATTTTTATCAGCTGCCCTCCTACAATGTTACATAGAGGATTTTATTGCATCCTAACACTAACTTTGTGAGCTGTATTTCATCTCTACCTTCTGTCTAGAAAAGAAATGGCAGTTAATAAGAGAAGTCAGGATTCGAACACAGAGCCGACTCCAGCATCTGTACTGTTCACACTATGCTCTATTTCTCCTACAGATTTCTAAAAACACTGTACAAATCATGTTCATGAGTAAATTCTTAAACAGGCATGTCCTCCTGTGGCTTCCCTGGGTATCATGAGACCTGAATTATAAATGGAATTCTCCACTCAGGTAAATATGTCAGCCACAAGACCCACTAGGATCTTTCCTATGGAGAAAGGACACAGGCCACAACAACCTGTCCTTACAGCAGGGTCTAGAAATTAAAAAAAAAAAAAAAAAAAAAAATCTAATAAGGAGAACCCCAGTTTCTTATGGAGTTCTCCTGGTTTTCGATGAGATCCCTGTAGCCTAGGTCAAGACTGAAACCAAGAGGGAAAAGTTGTGCAGAAGACATGGTACATGCATTATCTCCTTTAGTCTCTATGTTGGCTCTACAAGGTGAGCAATATTGCCCCCATGCGGAAATGCAGGACTGGCAGGTCAAGCAACATGACCAAACTTACCCAGGTCATAAAAAACAGAGCTGGGATTCCAGCCCAGCTATATGAGGCTCTGGAATTTGTGTTCTTTTCCGTGACAAACACATGCTACAATGTCACCTCCAAAGGTAGGCATCTGCCTTTACCACCCCCAAGTTCCTGAGCTCACCGTGGATCTCACCCCCACATGAGATGTCTTCATGGCTGCCTGGGACCCACAAGGCCCCACAGAGACCACCTCTTCCCCTCATGCCCATTTCAATCATGCTCTCCATGTCCCCTGTTCTCCTGCCACACTGGCCTCTTTCAGTTCCTCCAAGACCCTGTGCCCCTTCCTTTGTCCATGTGTTCTCCCTCCTAGAACTCATCCCCACCTATCTCTCCACCACCTTGATGACTCCTGTCCATCCTTCAGGACTCCCTCAAGGAAGCCTCCCTATTGTCGCAGGTCAGACCAGCCCCCATGCTCCAGAGCAGAGCTGCCCAACCCAGCCAGGTAATTCTCTGGTGTGGGGTCTATCTTGTGCATTGTGGAAAGTCAGCAACACTCACTAGATGCTAAAAGCGTCCACCTCCCAGTCTTGACACCCGAGGAAGTCACCAGGCATTCCCAAATGGCCCTGGAAGGCAAAGTCACACCTGGCTGAGAACCACTGGTCTACAGCCTTTTGGAACCACTTTTTGTACCTTCAGAGCATTGGCCCCAATGTGTCAACACATGTTTGTGTGTGTCACTATTTGACCATTTCTTCTACTTGATAGTGAGAGTAATGAAGGCAGGGATAGTGCTGGCTTCTTCTCGTCCCTATACACTCAATATTCAGGGCAGTGCCTGGCTCAAAGCAGGAGTCCAAGAAAAACGCACACTGAATTTGCACCTAAAAAGGACTGGGTCAGATACCACATATCTGATCAGTAGCTGATGGAACATTGCTGAAGAGTTGTTTTTCTGTTGTTTAACACAAAAAATTATGCCACCATAGTTAGAGTCTGGGAAGATAAATCATGGGGCAGGATGAACACTGACCAAACACCTAGAACATCAGAAGAACTTCCTGCCAAGGGAGGAGGTGAGAGGTTATGAACAGTGCCCCTGATGGTACACGAGGATTACATAATGACATCCCACCACATGTCAGCAGGGCCCTAATTAAAAGAAGAACGTGTTCTTTGGCAAGTGTTGCCACACAACCATGGCACCATGGGCACGTGGCACATCCCACCAACCTGAAGACACACACCATGACCCGGCATCCTTGTCCAGCTGTGCCATCCCATGTTTCCCTGACAGAAATGAGAAAACAATGTAACCTCAACTGACAGGTTTATTAAGACACAGAAGACATTACAGTGGCCCTTTTGACATTATAATCTCTAACACAGTCAGAAGGAGATGCGGACTTGCCATCATTATTGAAAGTAATTGGCCAAAGGAAAAAAAAAATGAAAAAGAGAGCCTTTCTATAAAGCTGTCAAGTTAATTATTTGGCCTAGATGTGTGTTCAGCACTCCTTACTCACTAGCCTGTGGTGGTGCCTGCCAGCATTGTGCCACTGTCCCCGGCCACCCCACTCCCATCCCTCCTCTGGGACAGGGGCATCTAAAGCAACCAGAGTACATTTAAGGCAGAATGCTACCTTGGCCAAGTTTTCCCTTTGCCCAGTTTTATTTTCATGCTGGCCCAACTCTTGATACATCCCTATTGCTCTGGCACTTTGGCAAGCAAGAGTTCAATTTGCCAGGACAGATAGCCCAGATAACCACCACCAAACTTGGGTGACATCGTGCACAGTGTCTCAACACAAAAGCAAGTTTTATTCGGACTGAATTTTAGTCCTTAGGAAGTTGAGGCCAGTGACCAGAAGCCCATATGTTCTCACAAGTCAGGCAGATCATCTGAGTCATGTAAGGCAGATGGGAGCAGAAAGGGAGGGATGAGGACTCTGGAAAACAGGGCTGGCAGACGGCAGGCTCAGCATCACCAGAAAAGCCCACTCTGCCAGGGAAGCTGGTGACACCCATGACCAGGGAGGGATGCAACCTCTGCACACAGAGTGGAGACTCAAGTTGGATTTATGGGATGAAAGAATTCCGATCCAAGAGTCCACCCTGGTCTTTCCGGGTCCTGGGCTCCATCACCAGAATACTTTTTAGGTGTTCAGCGACTCACCGAGAGTCTTAAATCTCTGGTGCTTTCAGTACAAGTGCCATTCGGAAAGTGCTAAACTTATTCAGAAATTAAAAAATGGAAACGAACAGTGAGTTGGAGCCACTGATGCATGTAGGGGACACCACTTAATATCACTTCGGGAAACGAAGAACTCACAGAGCTCATGGTCATAAGTGATTTTATTTCCAACTTGTTATTGGGGGGGGCACTATTTAAAATGACTTGAGGGGCGCCTGGGTGGCTCAGTTGGTTAAGCGACTGCCTTCGGCTCAGGTCATGATCCTGGAGTCCCGGGATCGAGTCCCGCATCGGGCTCCCTGCTCGGCGGGGAGTCTGCTTCTCCCTCTGCCCCTCCCCCCTCTCATGTGCTCTCTCTCTCTCTCTCTGTCAAATAATAAATTAAAAAAAAAATCTTTAAAATAACTTGGGAGAACATAATATTTTACAAGAGGCTTGGTAACCTGGCAGGTCTACAAAATGAAGATTAAGGATATCAAATAAGATTATCATGATATACCTCTATTTTCCGAAATAAGGGAAGGAAAAAAATGCACTGTCCACACTGATTCTCCTCCAAGAAATGCACTTCTTTCCCCAACTTAGCACTCACAGAATATATAAATATAATTATATACGTACGTATACACTCAGAAACCATAGGAAGTCTGTTGCTGGGAAGAAAACACAAGCAGTTCAGAAGGGCGTAACATGAAAATACTGATCCCAGTACTCAGAGATATGCTCAGTGAACAATTTCAGGCGGGCGGGGGGGGGGGGGGGGGGAGGGAGGTGTAGGGGTCATACTGTCACAGAGCACCTACTCTTTCCCTCGACATCTTGGGCCTCTTTCTATGTCCATGAATAGACGTCTGCTTTGTTCTTTTTATCTACTGCTCAGTAAAAATCCACCTTAAAACTATAGAAAGCCAACTCATCTCAACACTCATCATGGAAAAGTTTCTATAATGTGAGCTCTTTCTTCTCTCTCCAATATTATTAGACTTAAACAAATTATCAGAATCAACAGACGTGACTGACATTGGCTTCTGTTACAAGGATTCAGTTTTACTTAATTTGGCCCAGTTTAAAAAATTATTTAGAAAGGCCTGAGTATGAGGGAATGAGGAGAAAAGTATCTCAGAGGAGTGTGAGGAATGGAAAGTGTATTTTTGAAGAAGGATTTGGGAGACTAGTTACAAATCCTAAGCATTCAGACTTATAGGCCAATTATTCCGAAGTACGAGTTGAATACTTTATATAAATTACATAAAAATTGGAGAGTAGACTCCTATTTGGTTGTTATTTCCAGTCTTCAGAAATACTTGTCCTCAGTGTAAACATACATCGGATATGTGTTCAGGGCATACAACATGGGAGGCAGTGTGCTGAGGACAGCCAAGGGCCTATCTCATTTAATCTTCACACTCTCCCTGAGAATAAGGGACTATAATTATCCAAGTAATCAGCCTCCAGAACCTAGACTCTATGACCATCACTTATATCTTTAAAAATGCCAGAGATTTAGGGACACCCAGGTGGCTCAGTCGGTTAAGCGTCTGCCTTCAGCTCCTCCCTCTCCCTCTGCCTACCACTCGCCCTGCTTGTGCCCCTTCTCTCTTCTCTGTCAAATAAATAAATAAATAAAATCTTTAAAAAAATGCCAGAGATTTAAGAACAGAAAAAAAAATGTGTTGCCTCCTTCATGCCCTGGGTTTTTCCTCCAAAGGGGAAAAAAAAGCACACATTTGCTTTCTCTTTGCCTAATCAGCTTTCTATTGAACTTGGGAGGGCTTAAGGCAGCACCCTGCCAACTTAAATTAGCCAAGATTTAGGGGTGAGAGACAGAGAAGAAGAAGAGTAGGAAGGAAGGACCTTCAGAAAGCATTTGCACCATCTCCCAAGAGAGGAAAGGTTAGCTTCCTCGGTGTGGCGAAGAGTTCAGTTCCTGTAATGCTTTTTTTTTTTTTTTTTAAGGTTTTATTTGAGAGAGAGAGAAAGAGAGAGAGAGATCACGAGCAGAGGGGAAGGGCAGAGGGAGAAGCCGGCTCCCCACTGAGCAGGGAACCTGATGCGGGACTCGATCCCAGGACCCTGAGATCATGACCTGAGCCAAAGGCAGAGACTTAACCGACTGAGCCACCCAGGGCACCCTCTAATGCTCCTTTGAGACCACTCACCACTCCTCAAATACGCAAAACACACCCCATACCTTGGTACTTCGAGCTAGTTCTTCCACCTGGGAAGCTCTCTCCTTCCCCAATTTCTCATGTTGGGGAGCCCTCACCTCCATCAGAGTTCTGCTCAAATTACACCTCCACCCCCAACACTCTGTTATCTCCTAACATGCTCTGTGTTATCTTCAGCACTTAGGAATACAAAGTAGCATATAGAGTCAAGTGTTGTGTGACTGTCACCCTCACTGTAAACCCCACAGGTATCCCCAATCCCTGAAACAGTATCAGTACAGGCTTAATAAGTATTTGTTGAATGAGACAACAAACTGTGTACTACATGAAAAGCATCCTTTTAGAGGGCTTGTAGGCAATCTCAAAGTGTCTGTGTGTGCATACAAACATATATGTATGCGTAAATAGAGAGCTATCCACACACACACACATATTTGCATTTTGTGGTTTAGACTCTTAGATCATTGCCAATTGAGGAGACTCAGTAATAGCACATCAGTGATCCAACCAGTATAAGCCAACTGAATTACAAGCACAGGACCCATAGGATAGTTAGACATTACAGTAATTATGATGGAGGACAGCAAGTCAATGAGTAATGAGTAACAGTGTTGTTATTTGTGGATGAACCATGCAATCTTTATGAACTTCATGGAAAATCCATTTTTCTTCTTTTTGCTTATTACAGCAAAGAGAAAAAAAAATGGACAACTGCTCCGAGTCCTACTCTAGTTATTGATATTTATAGAAATTTAAATGTATCAGGTCTTCCTGAGCTGATCAAGTCCCTACAATTAGCTAGGCATTTATTTCTCATTTTGGTGATTGTGGTCACAGACAAGGCTCCAAAGATTCCCAGTCAGTACTCAATGTTGTTCAGATGGGGGCCTGGTGATAAACACTTGAAAGAATTCCCTGGGTGCGGGGGAGGGGGTGACCTGGATGGCTCAGTTGGTTAATCCTCCAACTCTTGATTTCAGCTCAGGTCATGACCTCAGGGTCCTGGGATCGAGCCCCACATCAGGGCTCCCTGCTTTCAGCGGGGAGCCTGCTTCTCCCTCTCCCTCTGTCCCTCCCCCCACTCATGCTCTCTCTCAAATAAATAAAATCTTAAAAAAAAAAAAATAAAGAATCCCCCGTTGGAAGACAAAAGACTGATAGGTTTCATCCCTCCAGAGAGTTATCTTCCACCACTTCTCCGTGACTGTTAGGCTGATGTAATTAATCTAACACATGGAGCATACTTTATCCTTCATTTTCAAGTATGTTGTCTATTAACAGTTTTCATGAGCACTCTGATTATGCAGGGTGCTCGTTAATGGATCCCTGCCAATACCAACCATCAAGCTAATGACCTGTGCTTGCCAGCTCCAGGATAAAGGACCACTCTTGGGCATTTCTCCCCAGCACTCAAAGAAAAATCCCCTCTGCAAGTGATGTTGGAGAAGCAGGTATGCGCCCCATTCCTGCCAAAGGATTTCCCAGCTCGGTGTGAGGGCATCAAGAGAGGAGGAGAAAAAATCTACTTCATATATGTTAAGAAAAAAAAAAGAAGAAGGAGGTAGCAGGAGGGGAAGAATGAAGCGGGGGAAATCGGAGGGGTAGACGAACCATGAGAGACGATGGACTCTGAAAAACAAACAGGGTTCTAGAGGGGAGGGGGGTGTGAGGATGGGTTAGCCTGGTGATGGGTATTGAGGAGGGCACATTCTGCATGGAGCACTGGGTGTTATGCACAAACAATGGATCATGGAACACTTCATCTAAAACTAATGATGTAATGTATGGGGATTAACATAAGAATAAAAAAAATTAAAAAAGAAAAAAAAAGAAAACCTTAAATCATCAAAAAAAAAAAAAAAATACCGGTTTAGATTATTGACTTCACTCTTAAGGAAGATAAAATGAAAGGAAGAGCCTTGATTTTAAAGGTGAGATCGGAAATGTTTATCCTGCATTTCATCAACGTCAGCTTTTATATGTTGGGTGACAGTCTATATCCTGTGACTTGTCAATGGCACATATAGTGCAGCTAAAAGGTTGAAGGTTATTTCTGTAACGGATGATACTCTTTCTTGCCACAGCAGTCAAGCCTCTGTAGATTTTTCCTTTTCTCCGCTGCTCTGGTAAATCCTGCTTAAAGCTCTGAGGTGAAAGAGCTGCAGACCCCAGCAGACAAGAAATCTTAAACCCTGATTTGACACATCGGAATATGTGATACTGTTCACCACCCAGCTTCAAACCCCTTCAGGAGCACCTGAAACACAGTTGGAAGAATCTCTGAACACGGGGTATAAGTGCATGGATGACCTACCTGGTCACTGGCCTCTCTTTGGTCAAGTAAGAAAAATGCTTTGGGTCAGCACACTTCCTCAGCTAATGGAAAGAATGCCCAAAAATGATGAGGACTAGGGTCATGGAAAAATGTGCAGATAAGTCAGCCCACAACTGACCCCATCCTTCCTAATTGACAAATCTTGATCCAATGACAAACAGGAATGCTAAAGAAACAAACTATTTGAAAAAATCTCAATAAAAGGCCCTTGGGGTAGTGAAATGCCCCTGAAAGCTATGGAACACAGTAACACAAATGAACACAAATAAGGTGGACACAAATATGCATCACCTACAGGACAGGAGAACAGGTAACAGCTGCAAAAATGTCTGCTGTTTTGTTAGTTTCACATACAGTGTGCTTTGTGTCAGTGGGTGGGGAGACAAAGTATAACAAAAACCTTAAAAACTCCTTTTTGTGTGTAGTAAACACTTTTTTAAATTAACAAATTTTAAGCCAAAGTGAGATCATCTTTGCAATTCCACAGAGAAACGGAAAAACATTAAAGTTCCCTAAAAATGTCACTGTCCATGTTTTTACATCAAAGGTTAGGATGCTTCTCAGTACATTGCAGGAAAGTGAGGTCTCAAGTGCACAAAGGGTCAATGACCATTGGGGTTCTCACACATATTCAGGAGATGAAAGCCCTCCAGGGAAGAGAAACCTGACTGCCTGGTGACATTCAGCAGAAAGCTCTAGGCCATTAGAAGAACTTGGATCTACACGGCCACAAAAACTTCAACTGAAGAATTCGACAAAGGGAAAAAGCAATTCCCAGGAGGGATGAGCACTAATCTGTAATTTGCTTCAACTGGCCAGAAAACAAACAAACAAAAACAGTGTAGTTATGTATAAGCCAGAAATTATAATGCTACATGGAATGGACATCCACTGTTTCTGATTACCCAGCATTCATTACTCCGATCTAATTTTCCTTTGGAAGAATCATTTTCTACCTACTTTTAGTCCAGGTATTTTGACAGAGGTCCTTTTAGGCACAAGCCTGTGACCAAACTGAACAATCTATCCCCTGACCTCATCCTGCCTATGAGAGTTGGTCTAAGGATTTTGCTGAAAGTAGTGGGAGAGAGTCTCTTGACAGTGGCTTAATAAGATAGTTGGAGGCAGGCGGGGTGACAGGGAGGCAGGCAAGCAAGTGACCATCTTTGTCATTATACAAGAAAAACCTTCCAGAGAATAAAGGTATCATAAAAGAAAGCAGAATTTAGAGAGATGGATAGAGATTCCTAACAATATAGGAGTCTCTACATGCAATCATGAATGAAGCTGAGTTTCATTGTTTGAGCCAATACCTTCTCTTGTTTGCTTAAGTTACTCTGATACATTTTTTTTTTTAATATCAACACACAAAAATCTCTCTTATTTGTATACATTAGCCATGAGTCATCCAAAAAATAATTTAAGAAAACAATTCCATTTTAGGGAACATTAACATTGACAAAATACTCAGGAATAGATGTAATCAATGTGCAAGGCTTGTACACTGAAAATTACAAAACATTGCTGAAAGAAAGGGAAACCTAAATAAATCTGAGGACCTCATGGTGATGAAAAGACATACTATTGATAAGATGGCAATAGTACACAATGCAATGTGGAAATTCAATGTGTTCCCGAGGAAATTCACAAAGGCCTTTGGAAAGAAATGCACTTGCAACAGATAATCCATTCCATGTGTGATGTAAATGTGGCATGGTCTTTACGAGTACAAACTGCCTTAGCGAAAGGACCGTATCTTTCTCACCAGCGAAACATCAGCTCTTTGAACACCGAGTGATATGAGAAGACTTTGGATAATTGTTCAATGAATAGATAATTTTTTTTAAATGGATCTTTGTTGACTCAAAAATTATCTCTAAAATTGAGAGCTTTTAAAAATGAAAGATAATCAAAACAGGTTTGTCCTTTTCGTCAAAACCCCAGCCAGATCAAACTGGGGAACAAATTCATGTTCTCCCATATCTATCTGACCCCAAACAAATTATTACCTCCACACAGTATTCAGTTTTGGGCAGATGTTTATGGAGAGATAACCTACATACTATATTTTTAATGAATAAGCCTATTATCTATTTTTCTCTCACAAACAGTAACACCAGTGCCAAAATATTAAGCTATTCTCTCAAGAAGGTGGCATGTGATCCCAAATCCCTGGTTTCCAGAGGTGGTTAGACAAGCAAACACAAGGACCCAACATCGTGGGGAGAACTAAAAACCTAGTTAGAAGAAAACACCCAACTTCCTATCCCCAGCTGATACCAGGGTCCAGGTAAAATGAAACACTTTCCATAGACCCTCCTTTTTCTATTTCCATTAGAAAATTAAAACATTTGTATCTTTTAATGTAACTTCACTACCACACTTTTGTTTCCTAATTTTTAAGATGGTATTTTTAAGGGATGCATTTTTTTTTAAATACCTGCTTTCTTCCAGCTAATGCAAAACAAATTTTTTTTTCCTGGAAATAACTTTACACTGTTGGTTCCCATGCTACATTTTGCAGCAAATAAAATGTCTCTTCCTCTTCTACAAAAATCCCAGATGACTACAAATGAGAGAAAGGTTTTGAGCACTTGGAACTCTCTGGGCTATGTCTTATTTGGCTGTATGATATGGTACTCCAATTATACCTGCCACACCTCTGTGACCCTGGTCACAAAGCAAACCTCTCACAACAGAGAGAGACTCCAAAGAAGACAACCAACTGTAGAAGCCAACTGGATGGTGAATAGCTGAACGGTTGCCACTTGTTTTCCAAAGCAAATGTAAAATTCCAGAATAAAACTGCCACTTTCACCTTTTGTTGGGACCTATTTGTTGACTTTTTGAGTTATACAACATCTCATGTTTAGAGTCATATTTTTTTTTATTTCAAATTGATCCTTCCTTCTTTTCTTCATGCACTATTTTTTTTTAAATTCCTTTGATTTGCTAGGTAGTGAGCCAGCACTGGGAACATAATGATGTATAAAAAGTCCACACAGCCCTAGTTTTTCTAGAAAGTCCTGGCTAGTAGGGGAGATAGATATGATTTAAATAATCATCTAAGTAAACATGTAATAGGAGAATCAAAGTGAGTTTGGGGGGAGGGGTCCAGGGAGGCCTCTTGAGGGAATGAAGATGTAAACTGAGAGGTGGGTATTCAAGAGACTAGAAGGTGCATGTGTTGTATGGGATGAGGAAGACGGATAGGGCATAAAAATATGGGAAAACAAAAGACAGCAAGAACAGAGACTCTGCGGTGGGAAAAAGTGGCCAGTGGCTGGGCACCAGGACAAGGCAGGTGTGTATAGGAGAGGAAAGCTGAGGAGAGGCCACTCCAACAAGAACCTTCCAGAATGCCTCAGGATGGAGGTCAGTATCCTATGAGTAACAGGAACTATCCAACTTACTTCATTGATAAAACAAAACTGGTTAAATTCAACACATTTTCTGTATACCTTATTAACATCTCAGTAGAACTGACAGAGAAAATCCCACTGCACATTACCCTTGCTTCACTTAAATATTACTGTATCACACTGGCATCTAATGAAACATATTTCCCCTACCTCCATTTTTCATGTGTATACCATGTCTAAGATTCTTTCAACATTGTTTTCTTTTCTCTTCTGATGATCATAGTAACAATCATGTAAAGTAGCAATTATAAATCATGATGATCACAGCCACAATTTGCTATAGACTCATTATGGGCAAGACATTAGACCCACCACTTTCTGTGCAAGTCCATGATGAAATCAGTTCTAACCTTAAAAATTCTTCATTATCTGCACATTATAAACAGACTCGGAGAGAAAAGACCATTTGGCCAAAATTGCCCAGCTAATGACTAGCCAGGTTGGTACATCATTACAACTCTGATTTCTGGGTCTACACCTATTTATTGAGGTAAAATTCATATAACATAAAATTAACTATTTTAAAAGGAACAATGCAGTGTCATTTAGGAATTTGTCAAGTTGTGGAACCACTACCTCCACAGAGTCCCACAGCATTGCATCATCCCAAAATTAAACCCAAATCCACTAAGTAATTATTCCCCATTCTCTGTTTCCCCTAGCTCCTAGCAACCATCACTGTTTTCTGTCTCTATGGATTCCCTTATTTTAGATGTCTCATATAAATGCAATCATAAAATATGTGACCTTTTGTGTCTACCTTTTTTCACCTACCATAATATTTTTGAGGTTCATCCACAAAGTAGCACGTACTAATATTTCATTGTTTCTTTATGGTTGAATAGTATTCCACCAGTATATTCCACAAATCACTCATCTGTTTATGAATATGTGGGTTATTTTCACATTTTGGCTATTCTGAATAGTGTTGCTATAAATAAATCTGTATTTCTTTAATTATCTTTTTTTGTTGGTGTTCTTTTGGGTATACCTATGGGTAGAGTTGCAGAGTCATAGGTAATTCTAACACTACCAAACTGTTCTACACAATGGCCATGTAGGAAGGCTATTTCCACCAGCCATGTAGCAAGGGTTCCCATTTCTCTATACCCTCACCAACATGTGTTTTTATCTGGTGTTCTGATTATAATCATTCAAGTGGGTATAAAGTGGTATCTCATTGTGGCTTTGATTTGCATTTCTCTAATGACTAACGATGTTGAGCATCTTCTTATTTGTGTGTTGGTGATTTGTATATCTTCTCTGGAGAAATTTATCTTAAGTCCTTTGCCCATTTGGGTTGTCTTCTTATTTCTGAGTTGTATATACTGTGGATGCAAAATGATGTCCCCCTATGTTTACCTCTAAGAGTTTTATGGCCTTAGCTATTATGTTTAGTTCATTGGCCCATTTTGAGTTTATCTTTTGTATATGGTGTGAGGTATCAAGGTCCATGCTTTTAACCACCCATTTATGTAAGACTCTACTCCCAAGTCTGAAGTAAAGGTTATCTTTTAAAAATGAAAATGGGAAAAATGAAATCAGCCCTATCTCCTCCTGCAAAGAAGGAGTTCAGGATTTACATACTGGTGATGAGGGTTATATGTAGCCAACAGACATGTTTTGTTTGGCCAATCATGTGTGTAAATATTTTATATCATTTGCTAATACAACATGAAGAATTTTTACATAAAGATCCAGACTTCCCACTCTCTTTGGAAGTACCGGGTATTTTGACCACAGTTTGCTAGAGCAACGGGGTTGTGATACTCTGAACCCTTGAAGAAAGAAAGTCTCTCCAGCTTATCCCAGACTCAGCAAGTCCATGTAGTTAATTTCCATTATCCGACAGGCTGTTTTCAACATGCGGGTTGTTGCCTAAGAAGCAACCTCTGCTTCTGAAGAAAGTCGGATGTTATAGCCTGATGAATCTTACACATTCCTGTCTAGACAAAGAAAATCATATGGAAACAACAAAGGGCAAAAACGGACTGACCATCTCTAAGGGTAGGCCCATGAGACAGGTAAATTTTAAAGGTGAAGATGGAGGCCTGATGGTTTGGGGACAGTCACCACTGGGATTCTTGCTCTACCCTGCCCCCCTCTAGCTTATAATGGGGTTTTTCTCTGCCACTCTCCTTTGTCTAACCCATTACTCCTCCTTCACATCTCAATGTAGATTTCAATTCCTGTGGGATGTCTTCCCAAATCCTCTGCATCTAGATTAAGTCACCCTCCTACGCCTCACTACAACATTGTTCCAGAACCAGCTACATAATTTGCAAAGCCCTATACAAAATGACAATGGGGGGCATCTTGTTCAAAATTATTAGGAATCTCAACACAGTGACAGCAGGGCATTTAGCCAAGTTGAGGGGTCGGGGGGTAACCTTCTGAGCCTGGAGCCCTGTGCAGGTCGCAAGCCCATGGAGGAGACCCTGCCATTTTCTCCTCCATCGTACTGGCTTCCCTTCACTGCTGTTGCTTCTCCTTGCCTTTGAATCACCCCAGCGGAACACACAGTGCCTGGCATGTAGTAAACTTTAAGAAATAGGATTGACTGACTGAATGAAAGCATGGGGGTGGATAATGATTAAACTACCATAAAATACTGAGCTATTGTTCTAATATCCACTGTTAGCTGCCCCACAAATGCTCCTTCAGATTTTATCTTCTGTAACAATGACACTATGTCAACCTATCCACAGAGCCAGCACTGTTAATGCTGCATGTTAATAAAACCCGTGTCTTTCCCCACAGAGCTAGTTATTTATTAACATGAAGCTTTAGAATCTAGATAATCAGAGCACAGTACACTAAATGTCTACATACTAAAACCGTGCAAAGCTTAAGCAGGACACATTGTTACATAAACCTAAGACTAATGCCATCTGAGTGCCTAAAGAGGAGAATGCGGAATTTTGAGTAGGGTGGGGTGAGCCCCCCTCCCCCCACCGCTATTAGCCTGGAAATGATCACCTGCTTGTGAGTCTGTGCTATGGGGCATCTCAGGGTCTGAAATAATGGCATCATTACACGTTAGCTCTTTCTAGTCATAATACCTTAGAAGGAAGAAGATGAGGGGAGGAGAGGAGAAAACCAAACAAAAAAACTAAACTATTTTTACTCAGTATAATGGCTCTTTGGAAGGTCTAAATGGCAACATGAGCAAAATTATAAAGTACACCTCAGAAGACAGGGGCCAGAGAGCAGGCAAAAACTTTGTAGTTTATTTTATATATTCCATAAAGGACAGAGTTTTTCAGAGCAGCAGTAGGGTAAAAAAACAAAACAACAAAAACAAAAAAAAACCCTGTACCTTCTTTAAAAATTAGGGCATTGCTAAATGCTGAAAGGAGTTCTTCAAGCAGGAATAAAAGGACATTAATAGCATAAAAATATATTACACACTAATAAAGTAAGTATAGAGTAAAAATCAGAACACTCTCACACTATAATATGGTGATGTGTTAACCACTTTAATGAGAAGGTTAGATGACAAAAAGATTAATAGTAAATATAGCTACATTAATGTGTTAATGAATACACAATATAAAAAGTAAATGGTGACCTCAAAAGATAAAAAGGAATAAAATAGAGTTTTTGTATGCAATCAAAGTTAAGCTGTTATCAGCATGAAATAGACTGTTAGATCTATAAGATGTATTATGTAAGCCTCATTGTAACCACAAAGCAAACACCTACAGGAGATAAACAAAAAACAAAGAGAAGACAGAAAGAGAGGAAGAAAGGAATACGAGAATTATAAAATAGCGAGGAAACAGTAAGATGGCATTAGTACAAAAACAAGTTTTAGGAAATTTAAGAAGGTTGAAATCATACCAAGTACTTTTTTTCCCCACCACAATGGAATAAAATCAGAAATCAACAAGAGGAAAGCTGGAAAACCTACAAGCTTACAGAAACTAAACAATACCATCCTGAACAAACAATGGGTCAAAGAGGAAGTTGAAAAAATCTGAAAACAAATGAAAATGGGAAAACAACACAACCACACGTATGGGATGCTGCAAGAACAATTCTTAGAGGGAAGTTTATAGTGATAAATACATATATTAAACGAACAGAAAAACCACAAATAACCTAACTTTACACCTGAAGAAAAGGGAGAACAAAACAGCCCAAAGTTAGCAGAAGGAAAGATATAACAAAGATCAGAGCAGAAATAAATGAAATAGAGATCAGAAACACAATAGAAAAGATCAAAACAAAAGCTGATTTTTTTGAAAAGATAAAACTGACAAACCTTTAGCTAGACTAACAAAAAAAAGACTCAAAATCAGAAATGAAAAAGAAGACATTACAACTGATACTACAGAAATACATAGGATCATAACAGTCTACTTTAAAATATTATATGCCAACAAAGTGGATAACCTAGAAGAAATGAACAAACATTTCTGGAGAAATGTACAACCTACCAAGACTGAATCATAAGGAAATAGAAAATCTGAACACACTAATAATAAGTAAGGGGAGATTTTATCGGTAATCCAAAATGTCCCAACACAGAAAAGCCCAGGACCAGATGGCTTCACTGGTGAATCCTATAAAACATTTAAAGAAGAATTAACACCAATCCTTCCCAAAGTCTTCCAAAATACTGAAGAACAGGGAACATTTCCAAAACCATTTTACAAAGCCAACATAACCCTTACCAAAACCAGTTAAGGATACCACAAGAAAACTACAGACCAGTATCTCTGATGAATACTGATGCAAAAATTCTTGATAGAGTAATAGCAAATCAAACTCAGTAACACATTAAAAGGATCATATACCAAAATTATGTGGGATTCAAGGATGTTTCAACACAGACAAATCAATAAAGGTGATACATCACATTAAACAGAATGAAAGACAAAAATCATAGGATCATTTCAACAAATGCAGGAGAAGTACTTGACAAAATACAACATCATTTCATGTTAAAAACCACCAAGTTGGCTACAGAAGGAACATACCTCAACATAATAAAGGCCACATATAGTAAACCCACAGCTAACATGATACTCAATAGTGAAAGATTAAAAGCTTTTCCCCTAAGATCAGGAACAAGACAATGGTGCCCACTGTTACCACTCTTAGTCAACATAGTACTAGAAGTCCCAACTAGAACAAGTAGGACAAAGAAATAAAAAGCATCCAAATTAAAAAGGAAGAAGTACAACTGTTGTTTATTACAAGTGATATGTTTTTATACTTAAAAATTAATCAACAAATTCAGTAAAGTTGTAGGACATGAAATCAACCTACAAAAATCAGATGTGTTTCTATACACTAACAACTAAATATCTGAAAGAGAAAATTAAAAAAAAAAAAAAAAAAAAACCCTCTCATTTCCAATAGCATTAAAACCAATAAAATGCTTAAGAATAAACTTAACTGAGAAGGTGAAAAAAATCTCTGAAAACTCTAGGACTTTTATGAAAGAAACTGAAGAAAACACAAACAAATGAAGAAATATTCTATGTCAATGGATCAGAAGAATACTGTTAAAATGTCCATACAATCCAAAACCATCTCCAGATTCAAGGCAATGGTTATCAGAATTCCAATGGCATTTTTCACTGAAATAGAAAAAAAAAAATCTTAATATTTGTATGGAAACAAAAACAAAAAAAAAAAAGACACCAGAGGGCCAAAACAGTCCTAAGAAAGAAGAATAAACCTGGAGGCACCACACTTCCCAATTTCAAAACATACTACAAAGCTACTGTAATTAAAGCAGGATAGCAATGGCATAAAAATAGACACATGGATCAGTAGAACAGAATAGAAAGCCCAGAAATGAACTCCCAAAAATATGATCAACTAATATTTAATAAGGGGGCCAAGAATACTCAATGGGGAAAAAATAGTCTCTTCAACAATGTATAGGAACACCAGATAACCATGTGCAGAAAAATGAAATTGGACCAATGTCTTACACCAACAAAAATTAACTCCAAATAGATTAAAGACTTAAATCTAAGACCTGATACCATAAAAGTTTTAGAAGAAATCATAGGGAAGAATACCCTTGATATTGGTCTTGGCAATAATATTTGGATAGGACACTAAAAGCATAAGCAATAAAAGCAAAAATCAACAAATGAGAATAGATCAAACTAAAAAACTCTGAGCAAAAGAAATAATCAACAAAATGAAAAGGCAACCTATGAAATGTGAGAAAATATTTGCAAATCATATATTGGATTAAGGACTAATATCCGAACTATAAAATGACTTCAATCAATAACAACAACAACAAAAAAGTCTGATTAAAAAAAAAAAATGGGCAGAGGACTGGAATACACATTTTTCTAAAGAACACATATACGTGGTCAAAAGGTACATGAAAAGATGCTCAACATCACTAATCATTAGGAAAATGCAAATCAAAACCACGAGATATCACCTCATAGCTGTTAGAATGACTACTATCAGAAAGATAAGAGATGGTGGGGCGCCTGGGGGTTCAGTCAGTTAAGCCTCCCACTCTTGATTTCTGCTCAGGTCATGATCTCAGGGTCGTGGAATCGAGCCCCACATCAGCTGGGCGTGGAGCCTGCTTAGGATTCTCTGTCTCCCTCTCCCTCTGCCCCTCCCCCCATGCTCACTCTTTCTCTCAAAAGAATGGGAAAAAAAAAAGATAAGAGATGTTAAGTGTTGGCAAGGATGTGGAGAAAAGTCAACCCCTACATACTGTTGGTAGGAATGTAACCAGGTAGAACCACCACAGAAAACTGTATGGGGGTTCGCTTGAAAAATTAAAAATAGAATCACCAAATGATCCACCAATTTCATTTCTGAGTATATATCCAAAATATATCTACACTCCCATATTCAATGAAGCACTACTCACAACATCCAAGATATGTAAACTACCTGTCTATCTTTGGATGAATGGTTAAGGAAGATATGGGGGCTGTGTCTGTGTGTGTCTGTGTGTGTGTTTATGAATATTACTCATCTGCAAGGAAGAAGAAAATCCTGCCATTTGTGACAAGGATGGACCTTGAGGACACTATGCTAAATGAAGTAAGTCAGACAAAGAAAAATACTGTCAGATATCCACTTATATGTGGAATCTAATGCAGCTGACTTCATAGAAACAGAAATTGGAATGGTGGTCACCAGGATTTTGGGGGTGGGGGACGTAGGGGGATGGTCGGCAAAGGGGACAAACTTTCATTATAGTTAACAGTACTCTATTGTATACAAGAAAGTTGCTGAGAGAAAAATCTTAAATGTTTTCACCACATACATATACACACAAAGGTAGTTATGTGAGGTGATGGAGGTATTCACTATGCTACTGTGGTAATTATTTTATAATATATACCAGTATCAAATCATGACACTGTATACCTTGAGCTTATGCAATGTTATACGTCAATTATATATTGCTAAAACTGAAGATATATAATTAGGGTAATACCAACAAATCTTTCACCAATTTGGAAATCAAAGTATTACAGGACTCAAAGCTATTAACAATGGCACACTTAAAACTAGCAGAAGTCCGTGGATTTAATAAATGCTAACTATTTGGTTCAACCCAGATAAATCAGGATTCCATTTTTAGCAGAGCTTTCCAATAGAACTTTCTGTGATAACAGACACATTCTACATTTGTTCTGTCCAAAATGATAGCCCACTAGCCACATATATCTCTTGAGCATTTGAAATGGGGCTAGCATGACTGAAAAGCGAATTTTTAAATACTATTTAATAGCAATTAATTTAAGTTGCATTTAAATAGCTACAGAGTCTAGTAGTGACTATACTGGACAGAGAAGCTCTGGAGAAACAGTGACGCAGACAAAACCCAAGAGAAGATATTTGCAGACTGGTCAGATATTAATCAGAATATGGAAATACTCTCAAGTAAAATTTACCTGCATTCCATAAAGGCCATCAAAATGGCCTTGTGCAAGTGCTGAAATTAAAATTTCTCAAATGTTGAGGTCGTATGATGTAGAAACAAACATCCGACAACTGTCCTATGGAAATGGACAATCCCTTGGCTAGTGAACATAGACAAGGAGAAGGGGATAATGCAAGTCGAATAAACCAGAGCTCATGGTGAGGTTGGAGTGTCCCAAGGACTTGCAAAGACTGGGAGAATCAGGCTCCCACACAAGGTTGCCATCTTACGAAGATGAGTTCGGGTAAAGGCTCACAGGAAGGAGGAGAGACTTGACTTGCACAGGAAGCTTATTTACACAGAAGTGCTGTATCAATCATGCATCACTGACATCCTGCTGTGGCTTTCAACGTCAAGCCATAAAATCTGCTCCCTGGAAATGGGAACCCTTTGTGGCTACTGAGTGCCTTCTCTCCTTTAACTGGGGGGAAAAGGTCATGGAAAGAAACCGAGGAGGGCAAAGCAAGGAAGAAAGCAGGGGATCAAGGCAGGACCAGAAATAGGAAAGAGAAATAAGAGGTAAAGTCATAGGAGGAAATGAAATGCTCATAAGGGGATGCGATGCTCCCAGGGAGAAAATAATGAAAAATCAGAGGGGAGAGAGCATGCCCAGGCAGCTAGCAAGGGCCTTTGGGAACTCATGTACAAAACCACAAGTTACACACATGCCCCCTAGGAACGAGAAATGCTACACATAAAACTAAATACCTGCTATTAAAATAGAAGGAGGGGTGGGGGAAGAGGAGTCAGGAAAATGATACGATAAGCCAAGGCCAAAGTAAAACAAAGCTAGGGAAACTTGACCTAGAATTTAATAGTAGTGAGTGACTAAATTTAGTAAAAAGGAAAATGCCAGACAGTCGTACTATAGCACAATCAGTGGAGGCAAAACTGAACACATTAATACAGATACTGGACTCAGAGGGATTTCTTATAGTCAACTTGTCTCTAACGCTATAGCTTCAAATTTAAAAAAACAACAACAACAAAAAAAACAAAAACCCTGAAGTACAAGCTATGCTTCCAAATATATTCCCTTCACAGAGCAGTAGGTCAGCACAGAACAGGCTTACCGGGGCCACAAAATAGACAAAGCCCATCTTGGAACACACCGTGGTGTGAGGTCTTTACTGAGAGTACCAGCCTTAGCGCCGTTGTCTTGCACTTTGCGTTTGGGGATTTTTGAGTCACTTTCTAAGGTCTTCCTATTACTGGGCATTCAACGATGTCAGCTGAGTTAGAATGATGCCAAACCAAGAGCCACGCTAACCTCATCTCTCTCTCAGGGTCAGATAAAGAGTTCTCTCCCTGTCAATATCTTTCCCCACCTCCCTTACCCGCGCCCCCCCCCCCCACCCCGCCACCTAAAAAGGATTCCCACAAAAACAGTCATTTCCTTTACTTGACCACAATCACATTTGGGTATAAGACTGGGTCGGAGCAGTGAATCTGAGAGAACACAAGAAATTAAAACCCCAAGCAGTTTTAGGGGCTGGTGCACTACACAAGATTAACACAACAATGGCAAGTTCCTAGTGTGATCCAATCAGTTCTGGCTGTGGAAAGGGATATTTATAATTGCTTTCATTCCAACATGTAAACTTGTGGCACCAGATTTATGTTTGACATGAAGTGCCCTCAATGCCCTACTTTATGGAACAATGTAAGATGAGATTTCTGCTCAGGAAGAATATAAGAGAACTGAGGAAGGACACAGGGCTCATTAGTGCCTGAGACACAGAAAGAAGTCCTCATTCCCACCTGATTCTTCAGGATACACGACCTGCAGGGAAGGCCATCTTTTTTCATTTAAGAATTGTTAACTTCCCAAATGGGCTATCAAGGGAAAACCATCGCTAGTATAAGGAAGCATGGATAGATCAAGGCAGATTTACTTCATCATCAAACCTAAGTTTTAAATAACACTTTATTTGCTATTTAATCCTTCCCACCCACTCGACCCCTCAAAAAAAATCTATTCCTCAGAAATCTGGTCCCACAAGATGTACCTTGAAGAAAGCCTTTCACAGATCAAACAAAGCAGCAACATTTCAAATACTAAATTCTCCTTATGGATATTTACCATGGCAGAAGCATATTAAAGGTTCTGAGAAGTTCTGCTGTAAAGAAATATGATTTTGCCTCTAGCCTTCCCCCAAATGGTTTGGGCTTGGCTTGCTTTTCCTTTGTTCTCTTCATAAACCCCAATCGTCATCATCATATATCTAGAGTCCCATAAAATACACTTCAGGAAACACAGGGCCACCTGTTAGCTAATTATACTCTAAAACTTAACACATAGGAGGTATAACGCATAGTGGGCAAAAAAGGAAGAAAACACAACTTCCTCAGAATTAGCTCTTCTTGAGCAGGAAAACAAAGAAAAAAGAACTGGCACTTATTACCATCTGCTGTGCGGTGACATCCCATTAGGAGGTTTTCAAACTCAGTAAATCATCATAATTCTATGGTAGGTGTCAATATTCTCTTTCATGCAATAGAGGACACTCATGTGCAAGAAAGTCATATGACCCACCCAGGGTCAAAAGGTCAAGAAATGGCCAGGCAGGGACATGAAAGCCCAGGGCACTGTCCCCTCTACAACATAGGTGTCATCTTTTCACACTACGCAGATTTCTGTAAAACTAAACCATGCTGAAATATTTGTCCTGTGTGACATCACAATATTGTTAATGGTTTCCCTGTCTTTCCAACTGTCTGCTTAGTATAATGAAATTAAACCATTAAAATGGAAATTCAACTGGTTCTGTGACCTTGCCTTTGTTGGAATATGCCAAAGTAAATCAATGTGAGATATTTTGGAGGGTATGCCAATTTTTTTTTAAAATAACAGGGCCTTTCTGTGAAGATAGAAGGCTTTATAGAAATTAAAATATATAGCTGCAGAACCTCAGATATCAGGTTGTAAGACAGGTTTCTTTGGGTTACAAGAAACAGGCAACAGGTTTTGTTTTGCTTTGAATTTTAAGAAACTCAATGGCAGGAAAATGGGCAAGCCTGTGGGCCAAACTGCAACCAGGGTCTAGAACACTAAAGAAACCCCAAGCCACCTTTCATCTCTTCCTGACATCTTAGTCATTGCACCCTGGTTTCTTTGGTTTTCCTTGCTACATGAAAGGAAATAGCTACTAATAATTCTCCAGTAAATCTTTTTCGTGATCTATGAGACCAAGTAGATGCAAGAAATCTGAGAGAGGCGGAGCAAGATGGCGGAGGAGTAGGAGACTTGGATTTCGTCTCCTCTCAGGAATTCAGCTGGATAGGGATCAAACCATTCTGAACACCTACAAACTCAAAAGGAGATCGAAGAAAAGAAGAGCAACAACTCTCTGAACAGAAAAGCGACCACTTTCTGGAAGGTAGGACGTGCGGAGAAGTGAATCCAAGGTGACATTCGGGAGGATAGACGGCGGGGGAGGGTCCGCCATCAGCTGCTTCTGGCAAGTGATAGAACCACGGAGCACAAAATCGGAACTTTTAAAAGTCTGCCCCGCTGAGGGACGTCACTCTGGTGGCTAAGCGGGGGGTGGAACCCTCCGGGACAGTGTGGTCTCAGGACCCTCGGGGTCACAGAAAGACCGGGGGTGCCTGAGTGCGGCAGAGCTCCTAGGGATCAGAGCAGGGAAGCCGGCTGCAGAGAGGGAGCCAAGGAGCGGGCTCTCAGCTCGGGGTGGCCATAAACCGTGATCCGCAGCCCAGTCAGGCCCCTGCTCCTCCAGCAGGGACCCCACAAGCGGCAGATCCGGGGAGACTCACCTTCCTCCCTGGGGAGGAGCCGCGCGGGAGTGCACCGCAGGGATCTGCTGGGTTTGGAGACTCCACCCGGGGTCGGGTGCCGGAGACAGAAACGTGCGGTCACAGGCCGGGTGAGCATGGAGTGCGGCCAGAGACCGGGGAGACGGGAGTGATTTACTGCTTTTCCCTGGGGGCTCACTGAGGAGCGGGGCCCCGAGTTCTCGGGTCCTCTGAGGCAGAGACTGGGTGGCTGCCATTTTCACTCTCCTCCTCCAAAGCTGTACGGAAAGCTTGCAGGGAACAAAAGCTCCCGAGACCAAACCCGAGCAGATTACTTAGCCCGGACCAGGCAAGCGCGGGGCAATTCCTTTCCGGCAAAGACTTTTGGAAACCACTGCAACAGGCCCCTCCCCCAGAAGATCAGCGAGAACAGCCAGCCAAGATCAAGTTTACCCATCAATGAGAACGGCAGAACTCCAGCGCTAGGGGAATAATGCACATAGAATTCATGGCTTTTTTACCATGATTCCTTAGTCTTTCAAAGTTAATTTTTTTTAACTGTCTTTTTTCTTTTTCTTTTTCCCTTTTTTAACCAACATCTTATCAATCCCTTTTTTAAAAAACATTTTTATTTTTCATTTTTAGAGTCATATTCTATCCCTTCATAGTAGTTACCTGTATTTTTGGCATATATATATAAGTTGTTCTCTCTTTAAAATTTTGAGATAGTTTCTTCTAACAGATCGAAATATACCCTAAATCTCTAGTGTATGCTTTTTTTCTACTCCCCTGCCTGATCACATTCTCTCCCTTTTTCTTTTTTTTTTTTAATCCTCTTTCTTTTTTCAAATTTATCAATTCCTTTTATAAAATTTTTTATAATTTCCATCTTTACAGTCATATTCCATCCCTTCATCATATCAACCCTTATTATTGTACACATATAAGTTTTTCTTTCTTTAAAATTTTGGGAGGCACTTTCTTCTAAAAGACCAAATATACCCAAAATCTAGTGTGTGGCACTGATCTATATACCAGCCTGATCATATTTGATCACATTCTGTTTTCTGTTTTGTTTTGTTCTGTTTTTGTTTGTTTTTATCTTTATCTTTTTCTTTTTGTTCTTTTTTTTTTTTTTTTTTTTTCTTTTGTCTCTCTTTCCATTTCTTTTTCCACTGCTTCAGGTCTTTTCTGATTTGTTTAGAGTATATTTTCTGGGAATGTTGTTACCCTGTTAGCATTCTGTTCTCTCATTAATCTATTCTCCTCTGCACAAAATGACAAGACGGAAAAAATCACCTCAACAAAAAGAACAAGAGGTAGTACCGACTGCCAGGGACCTACTCAATACGGACATTAGTACGATGTCAGATCTAGAGTTCAGAATCATCACTTTAAAGATTCTAGCTGGGCTTGAAAAAAGCATGGAAGTTATTAGAGAAACCCTTTCTGGAGAAGTAAAAGAACTAAAATCTAACCAAGTCGAAATCAAAAAGGCTATTAATGAGGTGCAATCAAATGTGGGGGGCGCTAACTGCTAGGATAAATGAGACAGAAGAGAGAATCAGTGAGATAGAAGACCAAATGATGGAAAATAAAGAAGCTGAGAAAAAGAGAGATAAACAATCATGAGGATCACGAGGGCAGAATTCGAGAGATAAGCGATACCATAAGACGAAACAACATTAGAATAATTGGGATCCCAGAAGAAGAAGAAAGAGAGAGAGGGGCAGAAGGTATAATGGAGCAAATTATAGCAGAGAACTTCCCTAATTTGGGGAAGGAAACAGGCATGAAAATCCAGGAAGCACAGAGAACCCCTCTCAAAATCAATAAAAATAGGTCAACACCCCGACATCTAATAGTAAAACTTACAGGTCTCATAGACAAAGAGAAAATCCTGAAAGCAGCTCGGGAGAAGAGAGATGTAACCTACAAGGGTAGAAACATTAGATTGGCAACAGACCTATCCACAGAGACCTGGCAGGCCAGAAAGGACTGGCAGGATATATTCAGAGCACTAAATGAGAAAAATATGCAGCCAAGAATACTCTATCCAGCTAGGCTGTCATTGAAAATTGAAGGAGAGATAAAAACCTTCCAGGACAAACAAAAACTAAAGGAATTTGCAAACATGAAACCAGCCCTACAGGAAATCTTGAAAGAAGTCCTCTAAGCAAAGAGAGAGCCTAAAACCAACATAGACCAGAAAGGAACACAGACAATATACGGTAACAGTCACCTTACAGGCAATACAATGGCACTAAATTCCTATCTTTCAATAGTTACCCTGAATGTAAATGGGCCAAATGCCCCAATCAAAAGACACAGGCTATCAGATTGGATTAAAAAACAAGACCCATCAATATGCTGTCTGCAAGAGACTCATTTTAGAACCAAAGACACCCCCAGATTGAAAGTGAGGGGGTGGAAAACCATTTACCATGCTAAAGGACACCAAAAGAAAGCTGGAGTGGCAATCCTTATATCAGACAAATTAGATTTTAAACCAAAGACTGTAATAAGAGATGAGGAAGGACACTATATCCTACTTAAAGGGTCTATCCAACAAGAAGATCTAACAATTGTAAATATCTATGCCCCTAACATGGGAGCAGCCAATTATATGAGCCAATTAGTAACAAAAGCAAAGAAACACATCGACAACAATACAATAATAGTAGGGGACTTTAACACCCCCCTCACTGAAATGGACAGATCGTCTAAGCAAAAGATTAACAAGGAAATAAAGACTTTAAATGACGCACTGGACCAAATGGACTTCACAGACATATTCAGAACATTCCATCCCAAAGCAACAGAATACACACTCTTCTCTAGTGCCCATGGAACATTCTCCAGAATCAATCACATCCTAGGTCATAAATCAGGTCTCAACCGGTACCAAAAGATTGGGATCATTCCCTGCCTATTTTCAGACCACAATGCTTTGAAACTAGAACTCAATCACAAGAGGAAAGTCAGAAAGAACTCAAATACATGGAGGCTAAAGAGCATCCTACTGAAGAATGAATGGGTCAAGCAGGAAATTAAAGAAGAATTTTAAAAAATTTATGGAAACCAATGAAAATGAAAACACAACTATTCAAAAACTTTGGGATGCAGCAAAGGCAGACCTAAGAGGAAAGTATATAGCAATACAAGCCTTTCTCAAGAAACAAGAAAGGTCTCAAGTACACAACCTAACCCTACACCTAAAGGAGCTGGAGAAAGAACAGCCAATAAAGCCTAAACACAGCAGGAGAAGAGAAGTAATAAAGATCAGAACAGAAATCAATGAAATAGAAACTAAAAGAACAGTAGAACAGATCAATGAAACTAGGAGCTTGTTCTTTGAAAGAATTAACAAGATTGATAAACCCCTGGCCAGACTTATCAAAAAGAGAAGAGAAATGACCCAAATCAACAAAATCATGAATGAAAGAGGAGAGATCACAACTAACACCAAAGAAATACAAACAATTATAAGAACATATTATGAGCAACTCTATGTCAGCAAATTAGATAACCTGGAAGAAATGGATGCATTTCTAGAGATGTATCAACTACCAAAACTGAACCAGGAAGAAATAGAAAACCTGAACAGACCTATAACCACTAAGGAAATTGAAGCAGTCATCAAAAATCTCCCAACAAACAAAAGCCCAGGGGGTCAGATGGCTTCCCAAGGGAATTCTACCAAACATTTAAAGAAGAATTAATACGTATTCTTCTGAAACTGTTCCAAAAAATAGAAATGGAAGGAAAACTTCCAAACTCATTTTATGAGTTCAACATCCGCAAATCAATCAACGTGATACAATACATTAACAAAAGAAAGAACAAGAATCATATGATCCCCTCAATAGATGCAGAAAAAGCATTTGACAAAGTACAGCATCCTTTCTTGATCAAAACTCTTCAGAGTATAGGCATAGAGGGTACATACCTCAATATCATAAAAGCCATCTATGAAAACCTACAGCAAATATCATTCTCAATGGGGAAAATCCGAGAGCTTTCCCCCTAAGGTCAGGAACGCGGCAGGGATGTCCACTATCACCACTGCTATTCAACGTAGTATTGGAAGTCCTAGCCACAGCAATCAGACAACAAAAAGAAATAAAAGGCATCCAAATCGGCAAAGAAGAAGTCAAACTCTCACTCTTTGCAGATGATAGGATACTTTATGTGGAAAACCCCAAAGACTCCACCCCAAAACTGCTAGAACTCATACAGGAATTCAGTCAAGTGGCAGGATATAAAATCAATGCACAGAAGTCAGTGGCATTCCTATACACCAACAACAAGACAGAAGAAAGAGAAATTAAGGAGTCGATCCCATTTACAGTTGCACCCAAAACCATAAGATACCTAGGAATAAATCTAACCAAAGAGACAAAGGATCTGTACTCAGAAAACTATAAAATCCTCATGAAAGAAATTGAGGAAGACACAAAGAAATGGAAAAACGTTCCATGCTCATGGATTGGAAGAACAAATATTGTGAAGATGTCAATGCTACCTAGAGCAATCTACACATTCAATGCAATCCCCATCAAAATACTATCCACTTTTTTCAAAGAAATGGAACAAATCATCCTAAAATTTGTATGGAACCAGAAAAGACCCCGCATAGCCAGAGGAATGTTGAAAAAGAAAAGCAAAGCTGGTGGCATCGCAATTCTGGACTTCCAGCTCTATTACAAAGCTGTCATCATCAAGACAGCATGGTACTGGCACAAAAACAGACACATAGGTCAATGGAACAGAATAGAGAGCCCAGAAATGGACCCTCAACTCTACGGTCAACTAATCTTTGACAAAGCAGGAAAGAATGTCCAACGGCAAAAAGACAGTCTCTTCAACAAATGGTGTTGGTAAAATTGGACAGCCACATGCAGAATGAAGCTGGACCATTGCCTTACACCACACACAAAAATAGACTCCAAATGGTTGAAAGACCTCAATGTGAGACAGGAGTCCATCCAAATCCTAAAGGAGAACACAGGCAGCAACCTCTTCGACCTCAGCCGAAGCAACTTCTTCCTAGAAACATCGCCAAAGGCAAGGGAAGCAAGGGCAAAAATGAACTCTTGGGACTTCATCAAGATAAAAAGCTTTTGCAAAGCAAAGGAAACAGTCAACAAAACCAAAAGACAACCGACAGAATGGGAGAAGATATTTGCAAATGACATATCAGATAAAGGGCTCGTATCCAAAATCTATAAAGAACTCATCAAACTCAACACCCAAAGAACAAAGAATCCAATTAAGAAATGGGCAGAAGACATGAACAGACATTTCTGCAAAGACATCCAAATGGCCAACAGACACATGAAAAAGTGTTCAATATCGCTCGGCATCAGGGAAATCCAAATCAAACCCTCAATGAGATACGACCTCACACCAGTCAGAATGGCTAAAATTAACAAGTCAGGAAATTACAGATGTTGGCGGAGATGCAGAGAAAGGGGAACCCTCTTACATGGTTGGTGGGAATGCAAGCTGGTGCAGCCACTCTGGAAAACAGTATGGAGGTTCCTCAAAAAGTTGAAAAGAGAGCTACCATATGATCCAGCAATTGCACTACTGGGTATTTACCCCAAAGATACAAATATAGGGTTCCGAAAGGGTACGTGCACCCTGAGGTTTATAGCAGCAATGTCCACAATAGCCAAACTGTGGAAAGAGCCAAGATGTCCATCGACAGATGAATGGATAAAGAAGAGGTGGTATATATACACAATGGGATATTATGCAGCCATCAAAAGGAATGAGGTCTTGCCATTTGCAACGACGTGGATGGAACTAGAGGGTATTATGCTGAGTGAAATAAGTCAAACAGAGAAAGACATGTATCATATGACCTCACTGATATGAGGAATTCTTAATTGCAGGAAACAAACTGAGGGTTGCTGGAGTGGGGGGTGGGGTGGGAGGGATGCGGTGACTGGGTGATAGACACTGGGGAGGGTAGGTGCTCTGGTAAGCGCTGTGAATTGTGCAAGACTGTTGAATCTCAGATTTGTACCTCTGAAACAAATAATGCAATACATGTTAAAAAAAAAAAAAAAAGAAGGTATTAGGAGAGAAAGAATGAAGGGGGGGAAATTGGAGGGGGAGACGAACCATGAGAGACGATGGACTCTGAAAAACAAACTGAGGGTTCTAGAGGGGAGGAGGGTGGGCGGATGGGTTAGCCTGGTGATGGGTATTGAGGAGGGCACGTTCTGCATGGAGCACTGTTATGCACAAACAATGAATCATGGAACACTACATCTAAAACTCATGATGTAATGTATGGGGATTAACATAACAATAAAAAAATTTAAAAAAAATCATCCAGAAATTCAGAGGATCCCATGATGAAGTAAAGACTGTGACAAGTGAATCTAACAACATTATAAATGTAAGATTAACCTCAGTGAACTGGTGGGAGAAAAATCAAGCTGACCTAAATAACTTTACAAAACAGTATTTTGACTAGAAACTCCAAGATTAAAAGCCTTAGAATAAACAAAAATAAAAACAAGAACTGTACTTAGACACTAAATAAATAAATAAATAAATAAATAAATAAATAAATAAATAAATAAATAAATAAATAAATAAATCTGAGCCACAATTCTAAATTTTCTGAGGAACAAGCCTTAACCTTTGGTGCAGTCTTCCATGAGCACTCTAGCACATACATGTGGCCAGTGGAAATCTCCTAATAGTTAACCACGTGGGTTGGGGAAAAGCCTTCTCTAGACACGATGATGGGTGATGACACTGAGGCAGCCAACAGAATCTATAAGGACTTGCCAAAAGCACTCAAGCCCTTCAATTAAAAAAAAAAAAAAAATCACAATATTCAAGTGATTTTTAACTAGGAAGATTAAAGGGGAGGGGGGGACAGTGAATCGAATTTTAAACAAAGTAGAAAAATCTACCATGCTATCTCAATAAAAATAACCCTTTTGCTTATGCGGAGTTATAAAAAGGAGAAAGGAAAAAAACTTTTCACACCTGCAACAGAATCATTAAAACATGACAGGACAGTTTGGGTTTGCCAGAATTAAGGACCACCTGCTGTTCCACATTTCACCCTCATCCCAATCCCAGTCCTTGAAAGAAACGAAAAGAAAGCTGAAGGAATTTTCACTGAGACAAAATCAAGCAGAAACAGAATCTGCCAAAGACGATTTTTCACTCTGTAAGAAATATCCTGAAGCACTGTGTCTAACAACTTCTTTAAGATTTTTAACTTTTTTTTTGTCTTAGGCATTCAGGATGATGTACATTTTACTTTTTAATTCTAATTTTAATTAGAAAAGGAGGGCATATGTTGTAAAAAAGAAGAGAGGTCATTTCTGACTTGGTCTTGATGCTCCTTCAGAAAAATTAATGAGAATTTATTTTTTCAGAACCAAAATAAAAGACCAAATATAAATTCTAGAGTTCAAATCTGCAGCTGGGTAGACCAAGCATAATTCTCACAATTTCTCTTTAAATTACTAGATTGTAAGATTAAATATAGAGAATAAAGTATTCTGATATTGCTTCATATGGCATTTATAAAATTTAAAATAGTCTACACATTTTAACCAACTAAACATCTTCTATTTGGTTATCTTGAAATTTAACATCCTATTTTATTTTTCTTATTTTAATTTTTTTAATTTAAATTCAATTTAGTTAACATAGAGTGAATTATAAGTTTCAGGGGTAGAATTTAGTGATTCATCAATGCATATAACACCCAGTGCTCATTACACCAAGTGCCCTCCTTAATGCCCTTCACCCAATTACCTCATCCCCCACCCACCTCCCCTAACTTCCTTTTTTAAAACATGATTTAGGAAGAAAAATTACAGTTCCTTTAAACTGCCATGAATTAAACCGCCACACTGATGGGGCTTCTTACCAAGCATCTATGCGAAATGACAAAATAAAGAACTCTGAATGTTATGATTAATTTCTACAATGAGTCTACAGACTATCTTCATTTTAAAGATGGGGACACCTAGATTCAGAAAGGTAGGGGAACTCCTCAAGGACATATGGCTAAAACACGGGGATCCAAACCCCACAATAAAGTCAAGGCCATCCCTATTACCAGTGGCATTTATAGAAAAGAGGAGCAGAGTTTAGGTGACTGGTAAAGATCTATTCATCAGTACAAAGCCTCTTTGTAATAATGTAAGTAAAATTCGGTACAGTTGCGATTTGGTCCAAAGCTTTTCTTCAGCATTTACACACTATTTAACTTTTATTCCCGAAGCTCCTCAGAGCCTACAAAAATGATCACATTATCTCATTATGACACTATTACACACTTCATATTTTAATTAGTATTTATTTATTCTATATCTCACTCCAAATGAAATTTAGGGTGTTTTCTATCCTTGACACATAGCTCTCCATTGTTCCCTAATTGCTGTTACTCCTCTCATATGACTCGGTCTTAGCAACCCTACATGTTTACAGGTTCATGTAGCAACCCTCCTCTATCTGCTGCTATGTAAGCAAAAAACAAAACAAAACAAAAACAAACAACAAACAGGACTACGTTGGGGTACACAGAGAGATGCAAATTCCCTGTAAAAGAGAAATATGTTGTTGGGTCGGGTTCCTCCCGACTCTCAAGGTAGCACCAACTGTTCCTGCAGTAAACATGAAGACAATCCGTGATGTCTTAGCTCTGTCAGAGCAGGGCCTATTAGCGTCTTCAAATAGTGTGAGACATGTCAGCAGATTGTTCTTGTTCATATTTAGCTGCATCTACTCACAGGAGGAAAAATCTCGGTTGACTTTCCTTTTTTAAAAATTACTCAGAAGAGTATTAGGTCCTTCCTTTTGTTCTCCGTGAATGTGGACATGAGAGAAGGGGATGAAAAGCAGAAAAATTAAAATCAAAGAAAATACTGAAGAGGGTTTCTCTCTTTTAAAAGAGATCCTACCAATGACTATTTTCTCCCCATTTAAAGGAAAAGAAGGATGTCGTCCTCTCTCACAGCCTCTCATATCAAGTATCACTTTCAACAGAACAAGGTGAAAGGAAAATATCAAGAAATATTGGGGGGGTGTTATTTTGGAGGTGTTTTGTTTGGGGTCAACACCACCACTAAGAAGTTTGACTGGTACAGACCCTCAGTCCTACCAGGCCGAACTAGAAACTCCACAGACTGGACCAGAAAGTCCACAGAACCCCGAGGGACTTACCAACAGTCACATCAAAGGCTCAAGTAAGTGCCCCAGTCCACATTCATTCTTTTCAAAACCTACTAGTGCCTGAGTTGTAAACACAACTGATTAAAGGATGCTAACACTCCCCTCCCTCCCAAAACACCTCTTCAAATTCAAGCCCAACTTTGTTCAATCACTTTTACTCAGGAAAAAACAAAAAACAAAAAACCTTTCCTTCTCAGCTCCAGACCCTGATCCTAATCAACTGGTTTGCTTTTTTTGTTGTTGTTAATAAACTTTTTATTGTAGAAAAATTTTAAATCTACACAAAATCTATGAAGATGATACAGAGTTTCCATATACCCCATATTCAGTCTCTACTATGATTGAGATCCTCTATCTGTATGGTAGCCTCGTCACAATTATTGAACCACCACTTCCATTCTTAATTCAGATTACCTTAGTTTTTTATCTAATATTCATTTCTGTTCCAGGATCCAACCCAAGATACCACATTTAACAATGACTCCTCAGGTCTCCCAAGGCTCCAACTGGCTGTGCCTGTTTTTAGACTTGCCTTGTTTCTGGAGGTCTTGATGGTTTTGATGACTACCGGTCAGGTATTTTGTACAATGCCCATCAATTGAGACTTGTCTGATTAACGTTCTCGTGATTAGACTGGGATTCCAGTATTCTGGGAGGAACATCACAGAGGTAAACTGCTGTTCTCATCATATCAAGGGTACATATCATCAAGATGACTTACCACTCGTGGTGTTAATATTGATCATCTGGCAGAGGTAGTCTTTTAAAGCTTCCTATACACTAAAGTTACTACTTTTCCTTCTTTCCACACCGTTCTCTTTCAATAACCATACTGTGTGCAGCCTACCCTTAAGGGGTGGGAAGTTATGCTCCATTTCCTAGAGGGTGGATCATCTCCATAAATGGTCTGGAATTCTTCTGCACAGATTTGTCCTTGTCTCCCATTTGTTCATTTTGTCAACCATTTATTTATATCCATATCTCCTCAAAGAGTATTATTTTATGCTCTGGGTTATAATCCGATACAACTTTACCTTTTGCTCAGAGTGATCCATGTTTGGCTACTGGGAGCTCTTTGGGTCATTTCCTCTGTCCCTTTGACACATCCCCACTAATGTGAATTTATTTTGTTTTGTTTTGCTTGTTGAGCACCTTCTTACTTCCTGGCACTATACCAGGCTCCACAGTAGGTTGTGTATTTCTTGCCACCATCCTAAAATGAGCCATTTTTTTTTTTAAGCAGTTCTGGTTCCTTTTATTGGAAAATGGCATTAGAAATCAAGATCTTGCTGTTCCCAGAATGCCACTGCTTCCAGGCCCTCTCAGCTGACAGAGCAAGGGAAAAACAGATGCACTGTAACCCATGCATATACATGTTTCTATATGTAATCATCAGTACCTATATTACGCTAAATAGAGTTGGATGTTCCCAATTCTAGTTAATCATCAAATGGATCATTTGAGCCTTTCCTCCTGGCTTATCTGTGACCTCCTATTCCAACAGCGAGAAACCTGGCTCCCATCATCCACCATCCATTTACCTAATTGTCCAATTACAATAAATTTAGGTAAAAGTTTCAGAATTGTTAACCTGTAACCCTGTGAAAAATAATTTTATCAACTGGGGTCTAGGACTCATGTACAGTTCATTTTGCCTTTAGTCTTATAGACTCCATTCATTTCCAAAGTTAGTAAATACATTTTCTCTCATTTCCCTTTAGTAAGACTCTTTCATACATTTGTAATATATAAATATAGTTAGATTCTTTTGTGATATCCTATATTCCATCCTGGTATCCCCCAGGTCTCCTAAATGATTTTTTTTTTAATTTAGATACATTAAGATTCACTCTTTGAGATGTAAAATATTATGGGTTTTGGCAAATGCAAAGTGTCATATAACCACCATTACTATATCATAGAGAATAGTTTGACCTCCTGCCCCCCCCCCAAAAAAAAAGAAAAAAGAAAAAACAAACCCTTTGTGTTACCTATTGAACCTCACCTTCAAACCTCTGGTAACCATGGGTCTGTTTACCATCTCCATGGTTTTGTCTGTAGCAGAATTTCTCGTAAATGGATTCATACACTATGTAGCCTTTTCAGACTGGCTTCTTTCCTTAGCAATAGGCATTTAACATAGATCCATTTTTTTTTTTTAATAGCTCATTCTTTTGTATTGCTGAAAAGTGTTCCATTCTACAGATGTGTCACAATGTGTTTATTCATTCACCTACTGAAGGGCATCTTGTTTCCAGTTTTTGCCAATTACGAATACAGCTGTTGTTATCACTGTGCAGCTCTGTGGGGGCATAACTTTTCAAACCAGTTGGGTAAACGCGTAGAAGCACGATTGCTGAGTTTTACACTTTGAGCTTTGTAATAAAGTGCAAAACTGTCTTCCAAAGTGGCTGTAACATTTTATGTTTTCATAAGCGATAAGTGAGAGTTCTTCTTGCTCCACATCCTCTGTGGTAATGGTATTGCCAGTTTTTTTCAGATTTTAGTCATTCTAATAGGTTTGTGGTTCGATCTCATCGTTTTAATTTGCAATTCTGTTGACATATGATGTTGAATATCTTTTCATGTGCACATTTTTCTACCTCTGTATCTTTAGTGATATCTATTCAGATCTTTTACTCATTTTTTAATTAACTTGTTTTCTTACTGTCAAGTTGTAAGGATTCTTTCTGTATTACGGATTCAAGTTCTTGATCAGATTTGTGTTTTCCATTATCCTGGTTTGTGGCTTATCTCTTCATTCTCTAAATAGTATCTTTTAGAGAAAATTTTAATTTTAGTAAAGTCCAACTTACCAAATTTTCTTTCATGGATTATGCTTTTGGTGTTGTTTCTACATGTTTACCACCAAGTCTAAAAACAAAGATTTTTCTCCTGTTTTCTTCTAGAAATTTTATGGTTTTGCATTTTATATTTATGTTTGTCATCCATTCTGAATTATTTTAATAACATGTGCAAGGTCTATGTCTAGGTTATTTTTTTGTATATGGGTGTACAATTGTTCTAGCATCATTTGTTGACAAGACTATCCTTTCTCCATTGAACTGCCTTTGTGCCTCTATCAAAGATTCATTGACTGAATTTCTATGGGTTAGCTGTTTTTAAGAAATGCTCAGCATTGGTGAAATCTAAGATGACAAAAAGATTCAACATTGAGCCAAGAGCAACATGATAATGGAAGGTTGGTGGCATCACCAGTGTATGCAGGTCAGACCAAGAGTATTTAAAATGATCATAACGGAGCTAGACCATGCACAGAATGTTCTGCATCTCCTAAATGGCTTATAATCACTAATTAATGCTCTGCTATTATAGGCGGGCCTCATGATCTCTGGTAGCAAGGAGAGAAGGTGTTAGAAGACAGAAGGTTAATACTAAGTGTAGGGAAGGAAAACTAGAATAGAAGAGCTGCAGAAAAGGTAGAAAATGTCCACTCATGATTATAGATGGCCCATGGGATTGTTTTAATATGACCATCTCTTCGTTTCCTTTGTACATTCCACATTGCCTCAAATTAGGAGGCATGAGATATTTAAATTCCTATGAGAGCTTTTTAACTCCTTCTAATGTGTATTCCTTATTAAAGCTGTGTGATCATTTTGTATTTCACCAGTTTACATTTATGTAGAATTCAGGCATATTTTATTTAAAAAAATGAAAGATTATGATTGGAGCTTGCTGAAAACATACAAGCCAAGACAAGGTCAAAGCAACCTTTCTGTCTTTCAGAGGGGTCTTTTGTCTTTCTGAGGGGGCTGATGGGGGTTCTGATGGTGCAGACTGTGCTTCTTTTTTTTTCAGTCCTCTTCCTGCACACTCACCATGTGGCTGGGGAACACGAAACAAAAAGCCTCCCGCTGGACTCAGCCTGCACAATGTGAAACCTCCCAATGTCAAATCGGAATCAACACATCCTAAGCCTATCAGTGAAGTTGCTTTCATGAAGTAAAGGTGAGATGGATGATTTTACCACGGACGATACGGAACTAAAGTGGGTGAAGCCTGAAGTTCAGGTGAGAGCTTTTTACTCTGAAGATCAAAGTCTATAAGCATTTTTAAAAATTAGGGCATGGAAGAGAAGATTTTTAGATCATTCCATTGCTGGTGCCCTCAGAAGCCTTCGCGGGTTTCCTGTGAATCACTGCAAAGTAAAATAGTGAATGCGCAATGTGATCCCACCTCCATGCTCATCAGTCTTCCATCTGTAGAATATGTGTGAGCACTTACAAAAATGGCAGGCATCCTGCTGAATCACCAGCCCTGCCTATTATATTCACCCTGCTCCTGCACAAAGCCAGAAAGACTGAACAATAAGCAGCAAATAAATTTCAATAAACAGATGTATTGTCCTATTTCAATACAAATCACAGTCTATTAAGAATAATGCACTCTGGTCCAGATTCTGACAGTCAAAAATGCTGATTTAGTAAGAGATTTGTGTTCCTAATTTAATTCATTCATTTGCATGTCTCTCCTCTAAGTATGATATAATTCAGACTTGCTGATCATAGCTGGTAATCACACCTTCATTTTGTGTTTCAAATCGAGCTTTTTAAATCACGATTCTACTTATTTATTTAGGGATTTTATATATTATGGCTCTTAGATGAATGATTATTAGATGATAATAAAAAGAGAGGTTATTCAAAGTGACCTGTGAAATGTCCCATGTGTTTTTAAAATGATGTATTTGTATTACAGGGAGTATCAGAGGATTCTCCGCAACTAATGACATGACCAGATTCATTTGCACCTTTGGTCAGCACCATTTTTTATTTCAACACAGCATAACCCACTGAATGTCCGGATGTAACAGGCATCTATAAAGCTAAGGGGTCTTAATTTTGTTTTTTATCATTATTACCTTAAAGGGAAACAAGATTCAGTTCCCTCAAGTTTAGACATTCCCACCTTGTTTCCTACCTCTCTCTCCTTCTACCTTACATTTTTACTTGCTAAATTGAACACATTATACTATAGATGCTGACAGACTTCCATCATGTATTTCATTTGGGTAGGTGTGTGTGTGTGTGTGTATTTTTTTTTTAGAGGATGGGGGTAGAGGGAGAAGGAGGGGGAGAATTTTGAGCAGCCTCCACACCCAGCACAGAGCCCGACATGAGGCTCAATCTCATGACCCTGAGATCATGACCTGAGCCAACATCAAGAATCAGCCGCTTAACTGACTGAGCCACCCAGGAGTCCCTTGTGGGGTACTTTTTAATTAAAAGATTGTATTTTGTAAAGTTAGATATGACAAGGAGTTCAAATTGGATTCAGAGTGTGTAAAAGTTTTCTTCAGAATGATTCCTTTTTTTAATGCATCTCCCTTCAAACATAAAACTCTAATAAGCAGTGAAAATTTTGGACATAGACCTAGGTTTCACAAAGTTTCATATGGTGAGTTAAGGGATGCCTTCATTATTCTTTAAGTTTTGACAGAAATCAATTTTTTATAAAGAAGCCAATTCAGCAACTACAAAACATTTCTAAATTATACCACAATGTGTACCATACTAAGATGAAAAACGCTGCATCTAATTCTGTTAAAGACAAACACACATTTTTCATCTTAGATCTTGAACAGAGATGTAAACTTCTCAGAAAAAGCATAATAAACCACTCTTAAGAACAAACATTCTTAAGAATGCACAATTTCAAAATGAGACTTTTCCAGGCTACCTCTCACAAAGCAATTTCTTTCTAGCTTCAGGGCACCCCAGTAGATGTTAAAAATAGAGTACATTCCTATTCATCCAAAAGAAGGACACTAATGTGAGCGGTGTAGCTTTCTGCGTTTCGGTAAAAATCAGAAATGATCTGTGTGCGGTGAATGAAGTTGATTCACTTACAGAATACCAGCATATCTCTTCTAGCCTAGCTTTTGAAAGTCAGTCTGAAACAGCCCCTGCCTACAAAATTGCAGAGGAATTACTCTCAATTACAGCCTTCTGTCTGTTAAAAAGTAGAGTTGGTGATCACTTCTGACCTTTTTCCTCTGACAAGCCAAAGAAATGAAAGGAAAAAGAAAAATTTGACAGGTGTTCAATTTTCGAAGCTGAGGGTGGGGGAAAGAAGGGGAAAAAAAAAAAAAAGAAAAGCTTGTATTCCCTCACTAAATCTCAAGGGGTTCTTTTGTTTGTTTTTTGGGGGTTTTCTTATTATTATTCAATCTGACTTTAAAATTCCATTTCAGTGAATAAATTGCATGGTGCAATATAATTTTGCTTAAAGTATCTCACTTCATGTTTTAATTTGAGTATCATTTACTAAAACCTTGCCACAATCAATCATTCTGGTCTTCAGTTTCATACTTTGGGGCGATTTTGCTGAATGCAACTCTGCCCTTGCCTCTTCCCTTTCTTCTTGCAAGAAGGTTACAAATGACTACACAAGAATGACCTTTCTGGATCCCTGCCATTTGATGTGTTACTGCAAGACATGGCCTGTAAGTACCAGCCTCCACATTTTACCTCTTTATGCAGTCATTACTGAATTGACTAGATTCTGGTTGAGATTAAATTAATTGAATATGACTGTTTTAGAAATAACATGAATGGTTTTCCAGCTTTCTGACATTTACCTACGATTTTCCATTTCAAAAGAACGACTATTTTGCTAAGGAATGAGAAAGTTGCTCTGATGAAAATTAAACTCTGGAACCTGCTGTATTCTTGGGAGTTGGTGGGTTAAGTTTTTGATAATTCGTCACTTGTTCAGTAAAATTGCTCATTAGAGGTGGAAGCCAATGAGCTGCCACCTCTCCCAACTTCGAGGAGAAAAAAGGGCCAAAGGATACGCTCTTCTTCGGGAATATTTAAGAATGACCCGTACTGAGGCCAGTTGATGATGGCTCCCACTTGGCTTTCAAACACAGTTAAGTCAGCTGCTTTTCAGCAGGGAACAAACTATTTTGAGAAGAATCAATGATTCTCAAACATCATGCAGAAGCCAACCAGTCAAAACGCCACAATCCAAACCGAGCTGCAAACAACACTTGGAAATTCAGATTCTGACTGACTGATGACATCACAGGACTAAAATAACGTCCCACATTCTCCTCTTGCTCTGCTATTTTTGTTTCCTTTAGAACAGTCAGATCTGCTTTTCTGAGATGGGAGCGATAGTTGCTCAGAAGTGACACATTAAAGTGGCTAATGGCCAGAAAGTGGGATTAAGCTAGAAAGAAAAAAAAAAAAAAAACTCTAAGAACAAAGGTGGAAAGGGGTCAGAGGTGATGCACACATAACTCTAAAAGCAGGCATCTGATAGAGTCGTTTCTTTACTAGAAAGTGAAAGGGAAGTATTTCAAATCTACTGACCTGAAATGAACATGCTATATGAATATAAGGACAATTTTTATGGCTGGTTTACAAAAATATAAAGCTATACAGGTTAAACTCAAATACTTAGAAAAGTCATATATGATAAAGATGGCATTCCAAATCTGTGGGAGAAAATGGATTGATCAACAAATGGGTATTTGGGACCATGATATCACTGGAAAGAATAAATTTGATAAGTATCTCACAACGTATCCCAAATAAACATAAGGCCTATCAAAGATTTAAATGTTACAAATCTTTTATTTAAAACATTAAAATAATGAAAGCACTAGAAAAATATTTTTTAAACATTCTATGGTAAAGGAGACCTAAACGAAAAGACCATCAAATCTAATTAACATCAAAGAAACCCCCACAAAAGTTCAATATAATTTAAAACAAATAAATAGTAAGAAGCCAACAAAAAAACCTGCCACAGATAAAGGTAAAAGACAAACAGGCAAACGTTGACTGGGCCTGAAGGACAGATACTTAGTAATCAGAGTCCCCCAGAAAGCCCCAAGGCAAGGAGACAAAATGCAGATGTGAGTTCGGGACTCTGCAGAGAGGCTAAAGCTAGGTGGAGCTGATGCTCTTCATGAAGGCAGAGACCATGGCTACCTACCTCCCAGACGGGTATGGAGTTTGATTCTACCTGTGCTCGGCAGGTAGATAAGTGACCCCGGTGGAAACCTGACCCATGCATCATCAACAGAGAGGCTGGGTTGGGTCGTGTCCTCTACAGGACATCCAGAAGTGGAAAAGAGGCAGACTAAGTGCAACAAAGTAAGCAACTTTCTGTGTTCTCTCCTCCACACAGAAAAAGGCTGACACAACCTGTCTACACATAGAAAGAGAAACAAGAAATCATGAGTGAGGGAGACAGAGACAGACAGATAGACCAACCAACTGACCAACCAACCCAGAATAGTTTCCCAAATCTTGGCTCTAGTCCTCATGGGGACCATCTTGAATTCTTGGCTTTGGATCTCTAGAAATAGCCCACTGACCTACCAATATATTCGGGGACGGGGGGGTGGGTGCCAACAGTGGTTTGTGGGGGCTTAAAGGGGCAATTTTTCTTTTCCATATCAAAATCCTAGATTTAATTTCTGATCAAATCAGGTTGGTTGGTTTCATATTAATTGCACTCAAGTGAGAACTCTTAGGAGAGCTATCTATAGAGGGGGCAAAGAATGCTTTGAAGATAAAGAGGGGCCTGAAAAAGGAGCAGCAGATGGAAGAGAAAATGGCTTGACCACCCACCTTTACACACAGGAACACTGAGAAAAAAACGTCAGAACATTTTTGAATAATTTGAAAATAAATATATAAGAAGAAGTGCTTTGGCTCCTAGGAAAAGCATGACATTATTTTTGACTTGCAAAATCCCTCTGCTCAGGGGCTAACACCTTCCTACATCTTCCTACAGGCTCTGGCAGACCAACTCCAGGAGTGGCCTCAGTTGGAAGGGCCTGGTGGAAAGAGAAAACTAGCTTGAGAACAGGTCTGTTTGGCATCAGTGCCCTCACCAGATTCTCCATCCTTGCTATTCAAAGTGTGGTCCCCACACCAACAGTACTGATGTCCCCTGGGAGCTGGTCAGAAATACAGTACCTCAGGGCCTACTCCAGGAACAAATGAATCACCACAGGCAACTCCACACAAATCTCAGGTAATTTTTTGTACAATCAAGTTGGAGATGACTTTGTCCTTGAGTGTCTCAGATCCATTCACCCCTAATAAAGTGACCAGGCCTCTGACCACATTGCTGATTTTGCCCACTAGGACTTGTGCTCTCCTCTAATTTTCACATGCCTTCCTAATTCCTGACCCTTCTAATTCGAGAAAAACGTGCCTTCCACTTATGTTAGGGGTACTGCCATGCCTTTATATCCTCTCTGCTTCTGCCTCTTATTCTTTCTTAAACAAATGAGCATACGAACAATCTAACAACAAAAGGTTTCAATTTACTGGCCAGCTCTGATCAATTTAGAGGATGCTTCTGTTGAGATGATACTAGGGCCATGTAGGTCAGCAAAGTGAATGAGCTTTCCAAGTTCCGTCAGCTACAGGGAGTAGCGCCCTGGGCCACATATTTGCCGTCTTTATTCTGCATGCTGCTTACCTACTCAGGACCTCAGCCTGGACATATTTATTTAAATTTCCATGCTCTTCTTCTGAGACCTATCTTCCTACCCTCTCCCACGATTCCACCACCATTAGTGAAATTAAAACTAATAAAAAGTACAAGATGTATGCTTATGACTTGTCTTGACTTCTCTTAAACAAAATCAACAAGAAGCTATTTCAAATGACTGGATGACTGGTCCATTGTTTCCAAGGCCAGTGACAGAATACTACATATGTGTTTTTAAATCGTTCATTCTAATGACACTGGGTTAGGATGACCTCAAACTAAGCAAATGACATTTTGCTTAGGAGGTATCATCATAAATATCAAACCACATTCAATAAGAAAATGAAGATTTCTCAAAGTTTAAAATCCTTCACCATGAGGAGTAAAATTAATACACTCCAAAAGTATGAAGGTTTAGAATACACTTAGAGACTTGACAAGAATTATCATAATCTTTTCCGAACCTACAGTCAGGCGTGAGTACAATCCCTGACCAGCAAAAAGATGACTGTGGTTGAGTACAGACCTGCCTCAGGCCACAGAGGGTGGAACAAAGCTGGTCTTGGTACCTTTGGGGCTCAGTGGATCTTGGACCCAGTGTTCATCCTACCAAGGCTTTGGGGCATGTGTCTGTTCAGTTTGACAGTGGAGTAGACAATGAAACTCCATGTCAACTTCCTAGTAATATTCTGGAAAGTGACAACAAATTTCTAAAAGAAAATCAAGCAAGATAAAAACATGAACACTATTTAAGTGACTAAAGAACTCTCAAATGTCAATTCCCAAGAGGGCCTCGGACAGTTCCAGAAAGCACATGGACAACCTTCAGCCACACTGATATGGACAAGGTGGGGGGAAAAAGGAACATACGTATCTGTGACTGTGTGCTTGACAAGCCACTTCACGGAAGTATAAGATTGAGGTCTTGAGGCACACACTCAATACATTCAGAAACTTCTGGGGGCTGAGAAGGGGTTGGCTGTCGGGATGCAATACCCTAGTGCAGGAAGCTGTTTAGTGAAGAGACACGCTGCTTCAGAGTAAGATAAATGTGATGTTGGAGGCCAGCATGAGAACAGCAGTGACAAAGACGGAAAGGAGAGAGCCCTCAGCGTGGCCAAGGCAGTTTGCGAAGGTCTCCCTGAGAAACAGCTGCTTGATTTGGGTGCCAAAGAACAGGCTCCTCTTCCTACCAAGGAAGTTGAGAGTGAGGAATTTTTAATCACCTGAATGCTCAGGGTGCATGAATTAGTTTCCAGCAGCTGCCATAACAAACTGCCACAAATTCAATGGCTTAAAACAACAAATTTATCTTATACGTTCAGTGGTCAAAAATCTGAAATGGGTCTCACTGGGCTAAGATCAAGATATCAGTGTGTTTCTTCTGGAGGCTATAGGGAAGAATGCATATTCTTGAGTTGTCCAGCTTCTAAGGGCCACCTGCATTCCTTGGCTTATGGCCCCATCCTCAAAGCCAGCAACAGCACATTGAGTCCTCCTAGGTCACATCACCCTGATTTCCATTGCCACACCTCCCCCACTTAGCTCTGACTCTCTTGCTTCCCTCATTCATTTATAAGGACTCTTGTGATTACATCAGGCCTACTTGAGTAATCTCGGATAATCCTCCCATCTCAAGATTCGTAACTTAAATCACACCTGCAAAGTACCCTTTGGCACATAAAGTACCCTTCACAAGTTCTGGGGACTAGGATGTGCACATCCTTGGGGTACCATAATTCTGTCAATCACAATGGGTTAGGCATCACAGTACCCTAAGTACAAATGAAAGACACAATGGCCTTGGACACGCAACCTCCGGGAGAGTCTCATTTCTCAGGCCAGGTGTTACAACTGGGCTAGCCTCAGCTATAAGTGGGATTACAAGGAATCCCATTAATAATTGTAGCACAGTGCACCGAGTGTGTATGTGTGTGCACAGACATATTATGCATGTGTAAGTACGGCATATAAACATTTTGTTTGTAAAAAATACATAAAGCAGGATTATATCAGTCTCATTCCCTTAAAGTCTGCCATGCTTTTGTGTGAGAAAAAAAATTTGGTTCTGGCTCATATGCTGCGGACCACAGAGAAGTACAAATACCCAAGGAGAACCCAATGCACACTGGGGACATCTTATCATGTATATTACCACCATGCAAAACACTATTTATTAAGTCAGGATTTCTCAGAGTATGGTGCATATTCCATTCACTAAATTTAACTATTTTTTTTTTTAATTTGAAAAGCAATGCATTTATTTAGTGTGCATTTAAGAAAATATAAGCGGGGGGGGGGGGTGCCTGGGTGGGTCAGTTGGTCAAGCTTCCAACTCTTGGCTTCAGCTCAAGTCCTGATCTCATGGATCCTAGGATGGAGCCCCACGGCAGGCTCCACATTCAGCAGGGAGTCTGCTTGAGATTGTCTCCCTCTGCCCCTCCCCCTGCTTGTGCACTCTCTCGCTCTCTCTCTAAAACAAACAAATCTTATTATAAAAAAAATATATATATATAACCAGTATATCAAAGTCATGATTCCATGAATGCCATACCTTAACACTACTCTCCCAATGCAGTAGCCACTAACCACATAAGGCTCTTGAGTACTTAAACTGTGCCAAGTCCAAAATGAGATGTGTTGTATATATAAAATACAGGATTTCAAAGAGTAGTATGAAAAAAAGAATGTAAGAAATCTCATCTTAAAAGGTTTTTATACTGATTACATCTTGAAATAACAGCCAGGATATAACAGGTTAAATATATTATGATTAATTTCATCTGCTTATTTTTCCCTTCTTTAATGTGACTACCAGAAAATTTCATATTTGCCTCTCACTGTATTTTTATTAAATAGTGCTGGCTTAGAATAATGCCAAAGTACTACATTAGTTAAAACAAAGCAAGTTGAGCCAAAGTGAGTAATAATAAAGTTAGCATAAAGACATCACAAATATCTTAAAACCTGAGAGCTAATAACTAATGTTTGGCAACAGTACATAGCAATCCTGGAAAATGGAACCCAGTTTTTGTATATTTTCTGGGAAAGAGATCTTAATACTTCTGAGGTTGTTTAGTCCAAGGCCAGGTGGGACCAAACAAAAATCTTCCTTGTATTTATTAGAAATCTGTAAATGCTTTGTACATTTCTCTCCGCTGACCTTAGCTCTGGTTGATAAAACAAAATATACAGCAATCCTCTACTACCCACAACTAGCTGGTCCTAGGCTTTTGCACCTTTAGTTTCAAGGCAAAATGTTTTTATGAAACTAACACAGCAGCTTTGTAACTTTGTAAACTTGGAAGGCCACATTGTTGGAGGAAGATTCTTGCTGCAGGCACTGGCATTTCCCATTGATGAGCTCAAGTCAGCTACTATAAGGTTCTGTACACACTTTCTGATGATGGATAAAACAAATGGATATGCCTCACAGGCACAGTACAAATTAAAAATACATTAGTTCATTGCAACCTCAGATCTGGGATTGAGGAACGCTTAGATGATTTTTTTTTTTTTTTTCAAATAAAGTTTAGATGAAGCAGGAATTCAGCACAGAGTTCTGAGACTCCCTGGGTCCAGTTGAGTACTTGGAGGAAAATCAAATACATTTTATCTAAGGTATGGCACTAACTTTCATCAAAAAATTATCATATGCTCAGCCACAAATGGTTATTGTAAAATCTTTATTAACCTAAGTGCATATAAAAATTGTGAATTCCTTAAATACAAAGCAGTATTTGACTTTTAAATTTCATTTTAAGCTTGGCCCGTTCACTTGGAATGTGATTACAGAGTAAATTAAAAAGTAATCACATGTGAATTACATTTCCTCATGAATGTAATGACTTCAGGAGGCTGATTAATGTTAAGCAGTGCCTGTCCTACCGCATGCATACCTTCCCAGGTGAGATATGCAAGATAGCTGTCGTGAGTTGATTTAATTTTCTTTTACTGGTATTCCAGAGAGAATGCCTGCACACATAACAGACACGGCACGTTCATTAGGACTGAGGATGTTCTTCCCTTTTGTCTATCCAAGAACCACCTGCAAAACACCATCCCTGTCAACTTACGGTCATGAGAAATACCCAAGAGAGGAAGTCCAGCTCCGGCACCATTTTCTAACTAATCAAGTCTAAACTTCCCAGTATCTCTCTCTATCTTCTTGGCAAATTCTTCCTGTTTGGGTGGAATAGTTCAAGAGATTCAGTGGAAAATGCATTTGCACTGGTGTAAAGGTAACAGATTGTCTCACAAAGAATGAAAGCTTATTAATAATCTCCAGCAGTATTACTTTTGTACTGTACAGAGTACAAAATTTAAACAATAAATTTAAACTATATGGAGCACAAGATCATTAAAATATTTCCCTCATGGGTAATGGAGAATGGAGAAGTCTAAAATATTTACTTTTTTTTTTTTTCAGTATATTCAAGTTAAGGTATTGTTTTCTGAAGGAGTCATCAGACGAATCACACTACTGTTAGCAGAAGGGAAGGATTGGTGCCTCATTATTTCTAGCCCAAAGAAGAATAAATCATTACAGTGGATTTGGTAGTGGGTCAAGTAAACCCACATACTGAGAGTTAACTTTTGGTTAAGAATTAGTGCTCATTCCTGTGACTCACCACTCAGTTGGGTGGGATGATGGACAACTGCATTATCATTAAAAAAGGGCATTTTACTTCATAATCTAGGACACTTAAGGAGAGATCATGTCATAAAATTGTAAAACATATTGTGTGTGATGCTTTCCGACATCACCTCATTTGTAGGTTTTTTTTCTTTTAAATTAGGTGAGACACATTACATTAAATATATATTCTGTGAATGAGGCAACCAGCAAATGGAGACATTATGGACTAGTGAACCTTGGAAATCACTGAAATTGGAAGACCACCATCACATTTCATTGTCATTTAACTGTGTGTCCTCAGAAGAGAGTGTGCCAAATGTCAGGGGTTCCTAGCCTTGAACAGGAGGAAACGGGTGGCAGGGAGAGAATTAATGTCAGGAGAATAAAATACAGAAGGCACACAGTTCTGTAGCTTCTTCTAAAAGTAGCCTTTGGGACTCCTTTTAGTTTTTGTTTTTGTGATGTTTTTAGCCTGAGGTGTGTAAATTACTGAAACATTCCATGTAATTTCAAGAACAGTAGAAAGACAATTAAGTATAAATTTTTTAAAAATTGAGGATTAAGAAGAAATCCAGAACTCTGAAGAGGTAATGTATGCTTTCCTGAATTAGGAAGACAGTAGAGATAATTATTCTTGTATTTTATATTGAGGATGACAGACTTAGCGGACTAAAAATGTAAAACACTATACTAATAGACAATAATGCTACTGCCTTAATTTGAGACAAGGATACTAATACTCTCTTATTGTACTAAATATTTTATGCCACATTTTGGAATCTAAATGTCTATGCCACATTCCTAATCTAAGCATTTTGAACCCTATAGCAACATTCTGTGTGATATCCAGAAGAGGGTAACCAAGCTAGTGAGTGAAACAGAAAACACCTCACAGGATAATGAATGCAAGAAAAAACTGACCCTATTTAACACAGACAAGGTGAGACCTGAACTACATAGAAAGGTTTAGGAACACAGGGCCTCAATCCAGAGGACAGTGTTGGGCCCAGGCTATGAAGGCAGAGGTAGTGGGTTGAGGGTACCCCTGAAGCACCAGTGAGGGCTCTGCTGCCAACAGGACCAAGTTAATCAACTCTCCTTCTATGCATTCCCATCTGCAAAATGAGAAATGGTAAGTAATTTCCTTTCCAATATTTCAGGGATTGATGTTTGACAGTGGCCCAATGAGTTACATGAATTCTACAAATTCTGTTCTACCATGTTTGATTTTCTGTTGTGGCTAATACTGCACAAAACACACTATTCCCTAACGTGTTGCAATCTATTTTTACTTTCACCCTTTTCCAGGATCTACCATTGGAATTATGCTACACATTACCAAAATTGCTTTTACAGAATGGAATTGTGTATAAAATGGGCCCAGAACAAGTAAATTTAATCATTACAATGTCAAAATGATCTTCTAACATAACAAGATCTTAACGTCTACCGAAAAACTATAGTTTGAACTTGAAGGACAGCACTAAACTGAAGTACCAGTGCATTTCTTCTAGAATCAATCTTTTTGTTGCTTTAAAAAAAAAAAAAAAAAAAAAGCAAGAGGGAGAGAGACTGTCACTGGACTTTTAATTAAGTTTCAGAAATGCGACCTGAGACAATAATAGAATGGCCTATTTCAATGCTATACTGCTCTTCATGATATCTGCTTAAAAATGGGCCAGGCTTTGAAACACTCTGACATCACACTCTGACATCTAAAATGTTGAGGCTACTGATTCAGTTTTATTTCATAAGATGCCTTTCTTCACTCCTTTGTCCATCTACACATCTGTCTATCCACCATCCTTTCAACAAATGTCAACATTCATTGCCAGACATTAAACAGAGACAACCAGCAAGAACAGCACGGTCCCTGTCTTCAGAAGAGCTTATTAAAACCCAGCTGCGAAGAGAACCACTTCCCTAACTTAAAATAGAACCTGTGTGGATGGTACTCAGCCAAATTTGAAGAGACTCCAGTTTCTATTTTGGTGTTTACTGTACCCTCCAACACAGATTTCACCTACGGTTTAGCCATTTATCCCATTACTTCAGAAACTGCATATATACTTCAAACACTCGCCTGCTGTTTCACCAACCCAGAAATGTCCAGCCACACTGTGGAAAATATGGCCCCCTCTAGTGTCACCCGCTGTGTATTCCAGTCATTATTCTACATTCTAGCTTGCGGATTCACATTTCTGAGTGCTACCCTTTGACTCTAATACCAGTGTGAGCTACTCTCGAGACACACCCCGAGAAAGGGAGATGCTACATCAGGCAGACAGCCAGATGCAAAGAACCATTTAACAACACTCCAGAACCTCTTCCCCACAAAGGAATAGAAGGGCCATCTGTGAGGGAACAGAATTATTCATATGAACTCATTCTAAAACCAACATTGATCACCTCTGCAGTGCCAAATAACACAGCCTACAAGGGCATTTATTAGTTACTTTTCTACTTTTGCATATGTTTCAAATTTTCCATTATAACATTTTTTTTTAAAGATTTTATTTATTTGAGAGAGAGAATGAGAGAGAGAGAGAGCACAAGAGGGGGTAGTGGGAGAGGGAGAAGCACACTCCCTGCCGAGCAGGGAGCCCGATGCGGGACTCGATCCCGGGACTCCAGGATCATGACCTGGGCCGAAGGCAGTCGCTTAACCAACTGAGCCACCCAGGTGTTCATGAACAGCTGAGTTAGTGTGTGGTATATTGGTTCTGAAGACTACCCAAACCTTCAGCAAACAACCCTAACTAGATCCCAATTAAACTTATTTTGGGTTCTTTGAGCGGAAAAAAAAAAAACAACTTTACAAAACTTTAAATTATGTTATGTTGGCCTAGAATGAGCATGAGAACCCTCAGATTTACTCTTACCAGATCAGTTGCCCATTACAAGAGATGGCTGCCTGCCACAGGATCTCCTATGTCCCCTTAGAATATTCCAGTAACAGAGATGAGAAAAATAATCTTGGGAAATTTTGTAGACTATTCACAGGATACTAGGATATTGATTTAATTCATCCATAAAATGATCTATAAAATTATTTAATCCATAAAAGTGATCAGAGTACTACAGTGTTATCATGAAAAGAACATCTTTCCAGAGAAATTTTTTTTTTTTTTAAGATTTTATTTATTTGAGAGAGGGAGAACAAGCAAGGGGAGGAGCAGAGGAAGAGGGACAAGCAGACTGCGCTGAGTGTGGAGCCCGACACGGGGCTTGATCCCACGACCCCAAGATCAGGACCCGAGCCAAAATCAAGAGTTGGATGCTTAACAGACTGTGCCGCTTAATGGAATGAGCCACCCAAGAGCCTGGAAAATTCATGAATTTTAGTCAAGACTTTGTCACTAATTATCTTTGTGCCTTTAAAAATATCACTTCACTTTTCTGGAACATGTTTACTTGTTAAAAGAAATAATTAAGGGGCACCTGGGTGGCTCAGTCGTTAACGTCTGCCTTCAGCTCAGTCATGATCCCGGGGTCCTGGGATCGAGCCCCATATCGGGCTCCCTGCTCTGCGGGAAGCCTGCTCCTCCCTCTCCCACTCCCCCTGCTTGTGTTCCCTCTCTCGCTGTCTCTCTCTGTCAAATAAATATTTTTTTTTAAAAAATTAAGGCATTGGACCAATGAGCTATAATGGCAGATTTTTGTCTCTTAGGGCTTGCAGTCCACAGGTGCCATTAATATCAAAGTATTTCAAGGCTGCTTTTCCAGTGGTGGATCAGCAATACTCCCTTCCCTTGGTCTGACTGTCAAAGTGCTAGAGATGTCCTACGACAATCCATAAAGGGAAGGGAGATGCTGCTGCCTAAGAACACTCTCTCTGTCGCAGCGTGTGGTCAGATGCTAGTTGGCACTAATTTACTTATTCACAGTTGTACATGAGACATTACTTCTGAGGAGTAGCTACGGCTGCCTGATTGTGGCCATGTGATTAATTTAGGAAAAGGCTGTTACAAAATTGCAATCCGAGCAATCTCAGCAGGTGTCACTGTAGTCAGGAGAACATACCTTCCCACAAATACTCATTACTTATTTATTTATTTATTTATTCCTCAACAAGAGACAGTCCCTACTGGGCCCAGGATAAAAGTGCTGAACTCCATTTCTCAGCAAAAGGCCAAGAGCAGGTAACTGTGGGATCTTCAGAGAGCAATTTATAGATGTCCTGCATTCCTGCAGGTCTAGATGGAGCTATACCCACTTTGAGGAACCTTTCCTAATTTGTTTAAAGTTACTCACAGAATGGCATTCCATAGGATCAGTCAGAAAATGACTCTAACATCCTACTGTTTTAATGATCTCCGTTCTATCTACTTTCATTTATGAATCTGGAACTTAAAATGTGAGTGATAGATGAACGTGTTTCATATATTAGAGTGAAAAAATAACCCAAATAGAACCACACACACACACACACACACAAACACACACACACACAAAAGCTGATGAAATCTGAATAAATATGTATTACACCGATAACAATGTCCTCATTCGGTACCATACTATAATTATGCAAGCTGACAAGATGTATGAAGTGTACATGGGAACTCCTTGGGCATTTTTTGCAAATCTGTAAATCTACGATTATTTCAAAAGTTAAAAAAAAAAAACAAAACCCAAACAATAAAGAAACACATACACCTAAAAATGAGATTCAAGAAGTAACTGGGAAAGTTCAGACACTATATAATGAGAGGCTTCATCCTCACAGAATATCTTTACTTCAGAAAAAATATTTTTGTCATAATAATATTATTAACATCCCTCAACAAAAGCAGAAAAGTCACCAATATTTGCCCCCCCCCCCCAGAAATAAAGACTATCTCTCTTAAAAATATGGAAAGGACCTAGAATGAATTTCCTACCCCTAGATCACACCAGGAATTTTTATTACTGAAAGCTTTCTTGAAACTAATAGTTCTGACAAATAAGATTTCTGTGATGTGCCTATCTCTAGATACACAGTCCTTGGCAATTATAAAATAATTTATTTTCTCAGCATATGTCTACCTATTTGAACTGTCATGCAAGGAATATAAGAACATATGTGTGCATGCAGAGATGCGTAAAAATCACTCGCAAAACATTTGACTTAGAAAAAAAATTCGGCGGAATGGACAAAGATTGATCATGAAAGGTAAAGTGATCTTACAAAGAGACAAGAAGGGGACAAACAACCTAAAAATGGGCAAATAAATGAAGAGGCATTTTAAAAAAGAGCAATTATAAACTGCCAACAGGAATGAAAAGATGCTCAAACTCACTAGAAGTCAGGAAATCTTAAATGAATGAAACAGTGAGGAATCATTATACCTACCAGGCTGATAAAAATGAAAATAAGTGGAAATATCTATTCCTGGGGAAAATTCAGAGAAATGGGTATTCTAACATGTGGTAGGTTAAAATATGAATTTTAAAGGGTTTTATTTTGAGATCTAGCAACATTTATTAAGATTAAAAATAGCAGTTTCTTAAACCAAGTACTCTCCTGCCTAATGATCTATCCCATTAAAAACATATTATGTGTCAATTATATCTTAATACAAAATATCATATATGCTTTTCTTGTAGTGATACAACAACACAACTCCATGCCTGGACACAAATGAAATACCACCAGCCAGAGAAGAGTTGTACAATTATGCTTCGGCCACTCAAAGTAATGAATTAGAGCTATTCACTGGCTTTAAAAAGACTTCCACAATTTTTTTAAAGATTTATTTATTTAGGGGTGCCTGCATGGCTCAGTCCATTAAGTGGCTGCCTTCAGCTCAGGTCATGATCTCAGGGTCCTGGGATGGAGTCCCACATGAGGCTTCCTGCTCAGCAGGGAGCCTGCTTCTCCCTCTCCCTCTGTACTCTCTCTCTCTTGCTCTCTCTCAAGTAAATAAAATCTTAAAAAAAAAAGATTTATTTTAGAGAGAGACAGCAAGAACAAGTGAGCACATGCATGGGGGGAGGGGCAGAGGGAGTGGGAGAGAGAGTCTTAAGCAGACGCGGTGCTGAGCACAGAGCCTGACATGGGGCTTGATCTCACGACTCTGAAATAAGGATGTGAGCCGAAACCAAGAGCTGGATGCTTAACTCACTGTGCCACCCAGGCACCCCCACAGATTAGTATTAAAAGAATAAAATAAAATTTCATTTTTGTAAAACAATGACAAAAAAAATCCTTCCGGATATATATGTTCAAGGACACATACATACAGGTATGTGTGTTATTATAGTGATAGATGAGCATGTTGAAAAACATGAAAGCATAATCATGGGTCAGGATTTCCCAACTATTTTCATATCTCTGCACAAATATGCAAAAATAACTTTTATATGACACACCAGGGTAAAAAGATGAAGATGGTGCCAGAAATGACCAGCCAGAGAATTCAGCCACCTAAGAATTAATATTTGAGTACAGGAGGTGAAAAGTTCTAAAGGAGTTTGTTCCCTGCAGATAATCTGCACAGAGAAGAGGTGAAAGGGATGGTTGTGGATGCCAAGGGTGGGGCGAATGGGCAGCGATCGAACATACAGAAATACACACGCATTTACACATTGGTATGCATGTATTTACATATGCGCATGTGTATCCACGAACTTCGTGATCATATTTATGCACATTTGGAGACATTGTGTTTTTAAAACTTAATTTAGGTCTTAAACATAATACTTAAAAAAAGAGTCCAAGTAGATGAACCTCCATGAATTTCTCTCTTAGATTTTCTTTTTCTTTCTCTTGTTCAGATCTAGAGGGCACAGTATTTCTCCCTGCTTGCTTCTAGGACCCAGTGCCTGGTGATATAAAAACCACGCTTCAACACGTCTTCAGTACTTTGCAAGGTATATGTAAGCTTCAGAGGGAAAATGCCTTTTTCAGACTCAAGAGTTACTCGACTTTGTAGATGGCCACCTGGCACATCTAGGTAGGGATGGATTTTCCCAGCAGGCCATGATTTATTGCCAAAAGCACAGTCTTTTTTCCTTTTGTTTTGACTTAACATGCCAGGAGAATAACACAAGACTGTAAGAATTAAACCTAATCCATTATAGCTCAGTTCTCTAAGGCATAAAGGAGGCAAGGCTGAAGTAAGATGAATTTATCAATCATGCAGTGCAGGGCCCCTTGTATGATTAGCATAATTCTTTCAAAGAATGCAGAACAGGTAGGCAGTTCTGCCATTAAATTATCCTGTTTAAGGAAAATGCAGACTCGGTATGCATTTCTAAGTGGACAGTCCCAAGTTTCAATAGGGTGCTTTATTGAATGTGTGTGTGTGTGTGTGTGTAGTAATGAAAAGAAGCTGCTTTCAATAAACCCCCACACCAGATACTTTTGCTATTTTAATTTGGAGTCAACTGTATCTTTAATAGTTCACTTCTGTTGCAATTACTGTTCCAGTTTAATTTCATATATATTATCATTATCTCACTGAAACTCTTACCTCGATAAATAGATTCCCCCCCACTAGGTCCACCTCAAAAGAGTACCTATGTGTGCTTACACACACACGCACACACACACACACAGCCACACCAACAGTGGGCTGAAAGTGAGCTTGAAGGATCTGGCAAAAACATTAAAAAAAAAAAAAAAATCTCAGCACACACCTAGGAAAGCCAGATTTACTTCATTGTTCAGCAAAGTAATATCTCAAATATATTAGTTAAGTAGGAAGTATGGGTGTGAATTTGTGTGTTTTCCAGGCGGAGGAGAGAGAGAATACCAGTAAATACCTAGGGGGAAGAAAAGGAGGGAGAAATCAATCTAACACTTTAGAAAATGTCAAAAAGCTATGGAATGTATCTATATGTATGTTCTACTCACTCCCTCTTAAAAAACAAAGTCTTTTTGATGTAATCTGTTTTCGCATTACAGTAAGAACGTGTGAAAAAATGTTAGGCACACTTAATATGAAAACTCAAGATGTTGATTGGTGTGAGTATGGTGGCAGTTAAGGCCTTCTTAAAATAGAGGCTGCATTCCTTTTGCATACAAATTCAAATTTTTCTGAGCTCAGTCGTGAACATATCAGAGCAGAGTCAACCTCACACCTGGGGAAGGCTAGGAGCTGGTCAGAACACAGTATGTGATCCAAGAGTGCAGGTGTCCCATGAACACTGAGGCAACCAACCCAGATCTCATAAGTACTCGACAATAACATTTTTTTTTAAAGATTTTATTTATTTATTTGACACACACAGAGAGAGAGAGAGAGCACAAGTAGGCAGAGCAGCAGGCAGAGGGAGAGGGAGAAGCAGGCTTCCCGCCGAGCAGGGAGCCCGATGCGGGACTCGATCCCAGGACCCCGGGATCATGACCTGAGCTGAAGGCAGGCGCTTAACGACTGAGCCACCCAGGCACCCCGACAATAACGTTTTTATTAGAAATGTTTTACCTGTGTTGTTTTACCAGCAGCTCCTTTAGTAGTAGGATACATTTAAATTTGTCACTTTAAATGTGTTTACACTTAATCTGTGTACAAGAATTGCTGACAAAGCCAACCGTGACATGTCATACTGATGATGCGTTAAGCTGAGGAAATTCAAACAGCCACAGGAAAAACCCTAACCTTATGAAACATTTTAATCACATTTTTATTGGAGAAGCTTATGAAGAAATACGGGTTTTCAGAATTTGATGGATTTTCTTTATCTTTTGCCAGGTCTGAAGTGAGCAGGGTGTACTCTAAAGTCACCTACCCAAAACTGTAAACTCATCTTCGGAAATTAGTTACTGACATTTAAGCATCAAATAAAAGTCAAATTTTGCTAGGATGGTTGAGAAGTTGAAAATCCTAAATGCCCACATTATGGGAAGAGAAGCTGAGACGGAGGCCAATATGGCGAATAATTCTAAAATTAAGTTTTGCTCCTTCTCTGTATTAGTCACGTGTTAAGAATAAACTCATTCTTTTATACAATATAGCTATTTTCTATCTCTGTTAAGAAATAGTCCTCTATCTTTTCAAACCATTGGTTATTATTTTCCACAAAAGCTTGCTTTCTCAATAGTGTGATTCCATGTTTGTGGACTATAAAATTGTAGCTCTGAGAATATAAAAGAATATAACGGCTAGAGAAGGCAATGGATTTCTGTGTGTGCAAAAGTTTTAGACCTTTCTTTTAGCTGAATGACATGAGAGAGCAATTTAGCTCTAAGTTTCCGTGACTGGCTGTAAAAAGGAGATAGCATTCATTCATTCATTCATTTGATAAATATTAAGAGAATGTCAGCAATATTTCAGGTACAGAGTTAGGTGGTATTGAAGTGACAGAGAACACACTGATTCTGTCTTTAAGAAAATGTACAATCTACTGCTTCCCATCTACTGCAACCCAGAGAAAAAGAATGTTTATAAAATATAATAAAGTTCTCAGGAAAAAAAAAAAAGGTACTCTATGTTGAGCATTCAAACTTCAAAAGAGGGCTTAAAAAAACAAATGCTAAATCATTTATCCAGCTTACCCAGGTCTTATGAACCTAGTGATTAATATACTTTTAAGTATCTTTATTTCAGCCATACTGTAGATAGTTGCTTTATTATAAAACCATGGTTAATAGTACTATCTCAACTCAGTGCTCTTTAATAATGATCTCCAAACCTGTAATATGTCTGGGCACTGTGTTAGTGGCTAGAGACATGGAGAAACATTAGAACTCTGACCTTGAGAAGCTTATAATCCAAAAAGAAGACCTGATGTCTATCCCCATCTCTCCATCCCTCCATCTCTCTTAACGTAACTACCTCTGATTTAGCCCAAGCATCCTCCCCCACAAAGCCTCAGGCTTTGTTAAACCAACAGGAGAAAGGCCATTCCTTTTGCAAGGGATTGGTTTAGGAAGGCAAGTGACCTAGTTTTGGGCAATGAGGAAAGTAAGGGGAAATCTATGAAATGGTACTTTTGAGGAAGTTTTTTCACTTTTTAAAAAGAGATAAAAGATAAACCCAGCTGAATATTTAGCACATGATAAATATGGTGTCCTCAAATTATTAGAGGGAAAATGGAGTTTCTAACAGGCACTGATGGGATAAGCAGATAGTCACATGAAAGATAAAATCAGATCTATTCATTGGACTACAGACCAGGATAAATCTCAAATGGATCAAATATTTAACTATGAAGAAATGAAATTAAGTACTAGAGGAAAATATAGGTGAATTCCTCAATAACCTCAGAAAGAGGAAAACTTGCTATATTATGATTTCAAATCCAGAGGCAATAAAGGAAAAGAAAGATATGTAATGTGATTATATTAAATATTTGTATGGTAAAGATTCCAAAGGCAGACTGGGAAGCAGTCTTTATAACTTACCCTAGAGACAAAAGTCCCCAATATGTACAGGGCTTCAAAAATTAGGGAAAAAAGCATCAACAATCATATAGAAAAATGAGTTAGATGGGCACGTGGGTGGTGCAGTCGGTTGAGCGTCTGACTCTTGGTTTCACCTCAGGTCAAGATCTAGCCCCACGTCAGGCTCCACACTCAGGGCAGTCTGCTTGAAATTCTTTCTCCCTCCTCCCCTCCTCCCCCTGCACACACTCTCTCTCTCTAATAATCTTTTTATAAGAAGAACGGGAGTTAGAAATATGAACTAAGCACGCACAGGAAAATAAATGGAAATAGATTTTAACCATATGAAAAAAAAAAACCTTTAACTTTGTTTTTAAGAAGAGATATGCAAATTAATAATATACTAAGATACCATTTCTTATCTATCAGACAGGTATAACTTCCAGTTTAACCACGGGTATGTTGACCACAGTTGGGGAAATAGAAACTTTCCTATAGGGCTGGTGTGAATGCAAAGTGGCACATGCAAACCATATGGTAAGGAATTTATCAATACCCAGCAAAATTACATGGGCATCTATCCTTTGACACTGAAAGTCCACTTCTGGGAATTTATCCAAAAGACATCTGATAAAGAGAAAAATGATGTATGCACAAAGCTGTCCGTTGCAGCATTATTTATAGTAACAAAACATTGGAAACAATCAAAATATCTATAAATAGGGGATGGATTGAATAAAATAGGACAAAATCCCACAAGGAAATACTTATGAGACTATAAAAAAGTATCTCTAGAAAGTGCAGCAGAGGGCTCTCCAGAGTATTTCACTAAGGAAAACAAGTCAGAGACAATTGTGTAGAGTACCCTAAACTTTGCAAAGAAAGGAGGGGCACAGATGTGTGGGTGCATGGGTACACACCTATGTGTCTATATGTGCACACACACAATTGTACACATATATACATATAACCCAATGTATATCTATGTATTTCTGTTTGTAAAATCTATTAAAAATCTGTGGTACGAATAGATAGGATACAAGGAAGAGAGAAAAGTTAGACTTTTTCACATTTACCTTGTTTTATAGATTTGATTTTGGAATTATGTAAGTACTCTACATAATCATAAAACAAAGTTAAAATCTAAAACAAAAAAATCCCCATATACCGAGAGTGAAATAAGACAAAGGAACACAATTTCATATTCAGTGTCATAAGCATTCACAAAGGAGCTATTGCAAATGACTTTATTAAAAAAAAAGTAATTTGTAGAAAAAGTCTTAAACTGCTTATAGTAATTGTATTATTCGTGGCAAGACTGGCATTCTTTTTCTGAGAATCTTACACTTGTCTTCTGATTTATCAATCAAAGTACTTGTAATGGTATCACCAAGAACTGAGTTATTTTTTGCTTTGTTTTGTTTCATGTGGTTGAAAAGAAATAAAGATACAAGATCAATGGGATTAAGGCATTCTGATCAGAGAAACCTACATTTCTAAAAACTATTCTTAGCTTCCTCCACAGACTTTTGCATCCTTCGTTATTGCCATGATATCCACCCTTGAGCTGATGTTCACTCTGCATAAGGCCAACATATCTGTGTCCTAATATAAAAGTGTGTTTAATATGTACATACACATGTACATACACTCTTCGGAGAACACTGTTACATTATTTAGATAACACGCTCTCACGCTTTCATGACATTTTTGATTTGAGGAGAGAGCACACTGACTCGGTTCTTGCAAACTGAATGCCAAAGTCTGTCCATGCCCAGCTCTGGACCTCACATTCTTCCCCATCTCTGTCCCCTAAGCTGCAATTTCTTGTAGTCACTAGGCAGAAAATCTTTCTCTTCAAGCACGTGCTGTCTTTCTGACTTTAAGGTATAAGGTATATTTAAAACAAGCCCTACCTCCAGCCACACTTTTGTGCCAGGAAAAGAGACTCTGAGGCAATCCCAACATCAGGACATGTAGCCAAAAAGCCACATGGTTTCCCATAGTAGGAGGGACCAAAGGCATTTTACTCTGGAAATAATGTTTAGACAACTGTCTTGGATTTAAAAGGTTTAACATGTGTCCATTATAGCAGAACTCTATCAGAAGACAGACTCTCAAGACCTCAGCGATAATAAAGCTTCAGGCAGAAGACACCTCTTGAGATAAGACCAATATCTATTCCTCAATAGTATAGAACATTTTCTCAAAAAAAAAAAAAGTCTCTCTTTAGCATAATGGGATTCTGTAAGTAGAAATATCTCTGAAACCAACTAAGAGTCTTTTAAGAAGTAAAAGAATAATGAACTAGTAAGAAGAAGAGAAAAAAAAAAACACATCTACATGGAAAGGAATTGTGATTATTTAATTGGGAAAAATAAATATGGTCTGCAACATACATGAAAGGGAATAGTATTGGGGCAGGGGGCTGAAAAGGATCACAAAGGTGAAACTACGTTGAAATGGAAGATGTGTAAATTTAGAAGGAAATGGAAAGTGGTAGAACAATCCTGAGCACTAAAGTTTTTCTGAAAGACCAGGAAATAGTGGTTTCCTGGCAACTCTTCAGAATGGGGTGCCTACGTCAGGCACTTCGCTAACCACACAAGCCCTTAGACTAGTGTTCAGGGAACGCCGGAGATGCTTCTACGGACCTGAAAGCAAAACAAAAGAGAGGGATCATTCTCTCTCTGAAAGTACAAAGCACTTGAAGACACACCAGCTTTGTGTTCTTTGGTGGTTCCTTGTGTTTATTATTCAAGACTCCTTGCTTCAGATGCCAAAAAAGCAAATCACACTAGCTTCGGTGAGAGAGAGAATTCATTTTCTTTTTTTTTTTTTTTAAAGATTTTATTTATTTGACAGAGAGAGACATAGCGAGAGGGAACACAAGCAGGGGGAGTGGGAGAGGGAGAAGCAGGCTTCCCGCTGAGCAGGGAGCCCGACGCGGGGCTCGATCCCAGGACCCTGGGATCATGACCTGAGCCGAAGGCAGACGCTCAACGACTGAGCCACCCAGGCGCCCCGAGAATTCATTTTCTTATACAATGAGGCATTCTAAAGACAGAAAATCAGGGAAATCCGAGTCAAGGTACATACCTTCTTGTTTTTCTCTTCCTTATCTCCTCTTTCCATCAACAAATTCTCTTTGTTTCCGATTGCCTTTAATTTCTGGCCTCCTGCTCTTCTTCCACAAGCAGGTTCTGAAACCCAGATCAACAGTTTTCTATTTTAAGCCTTCTCTCTTCATTTATCAAATCTCACGGAAGTATTCTGATTGACCCTACTTAGGAAATGCATCAGCTCCATGGGTCAATCCCTGAGGCGTATGCCCATGACATCAGCCAGGTCCAGGTCAAGTGCCTACTTGCAGGCAGAACACTGGGCTTGCCAATTCTACCAGGACTGCATGGGATGGGGAAGGAGCAGTTTTTCAATAGATCCCAACAACCTTTCCCAAAAGACTGTTAGCCCTCAGAGGGCAGGGTTATCTCAAACACTTTTGGCCTTCCTTATACTTTACCATAGCACCTCCCTAACACGTCTTATAAGGACATGAACCAGAATTTTTACTGTATGCAATATCAAGGAGTAATTCCTACTGACTGCAAACACAGTCCTTCAAAATTCCATTAACTGTGATCACCTAACTAGCATATGAAAACTGCTCAGAGTATCAGGAACATAAGAGAGACAAAGACATGTCAGTTTGAAAATACCATCATTGGAAAGCACTGTCTACCCACGTCCCTGATCTCTAAGTTATTAACTGAATACATTTAACATACAAAGATTTGGGGCGCCTGGGTGGCTCAGTTGGTTAAGCGACTGCCTTCGTCTCAGGTCATGATCCTGGAGTCCTGGGATCGAGTCCCGCATCGGGCTCCCTGCTCGGCAGGGAGTCTGCTTCTCCCTCTGACCCTCCCCACTCTCATGTACTCCCTCTCTCTCATTCTCTCTCTCTCAAATAAAAATAAATAAAATCTTTAAAAAAAAAAAAAACATACAAAGATTTGGGGCGCCTGGGTGGCTCAGTCATTAAGTGTCTGCCTTCAGCTCAGGTCATGATCCCAGGGTCCTGGGATCGAGCCCCGCATCGGGCTCCCTGCTCAGCGGGAAGCCTGCTTCTCCCTCTCTCCCATTCCCCCTGCTTGTGTTCCCTCTCTATCAAATAAATAAATATTAAAAATAAATAAATAATAAATAATACAAAGATTTTCAGACCTGAAGAATGGGATGGTTCATGTAATTCGTGCATTTTACAACTGTAGTGTGGGAAACACAGGTGTTGTGCACAATTATCTCATGAGGTTTGTACAGTGGTCGTGGGTAGGGAGATGGGGAGAGACTAAGCAGGTAAGATTCTAGGATCTATCCTCCCCACAAACAGAGGGTCAAAGAGTGTATGTCTATCTCTTTCCTAGACTTGACAGGTCTACATTAGGTTTGGTTTGAAGAGGATTCTACTGAAAATTAATTAATTAGTTAATTAATTAAATCAATCAGCCAAAAATTTTATTAGTCTAATCACCCAATTTTACTAAAGATGTTAATAGTTTCTACATTGCAGGCCTGCAGTAAATTAGAATCATCCATTTCTTGGGCGCCTGGTGGCTCAGTCGTTAAGTGTCTGCCTTCGGCTCAGGTCATGATCCCAGGGTCCTGGGATCGAGCCCCACATCGGGCTCCCTGCTCCATGGGAAGCCTGCTTCTCCCTCTCTCACTGACCCTGCTTGCGTTCCCTCTCTTGCTGTGTCTGTCTCTGTCAAATAAATAAATAAAATCTTAAAAAAATAAAAATAAAAAAGAATCATCCAAATCTCAATCTAGCATTTCTTTGACTTTACCAGGCTGCCTTTTCTAATTTGATTCTGCAAAGATTAAAAAAGAAAAAAATAAAAGGGCAAGGTATCCTATACTTGAGTTCTTAAACTACATATAAATATTTAAGTTGTGTTTAGCAGAATTTTAGGATTTTGAAGAGCCTGCTTGAACTCTGAAAGCTTCTAAAAGCAACATCAATGTCAAATACGGAAAAAGGAAGCAAGAAATATCTACCTATCCATCTACCAAGGTAAAAATGGATCCATCTAGCAAATGCCTGCAATAAGCTATTTAATTAAATTACTAGTTCTAGCAATCATTCTGGTTGACAACATTTAGAATCCGGAGGAGAGAATACTTAAAGATTATTCCACAACACTTCTCTTCCATTTGCATATACATACAATGCCTGGACTTGGTAATAAAAAATCTCCAGTAATATTGAAGAGAACATCTAAAAACTTTACAGTTAAAAAAGAATATTTTTTGGAGTAATTTTGAATCTATTTTCTAAAACTAATGCCTTTTTAAAGGTTTAATCAATTACCATGATAAAGACATACACTGCAAGTACTTGGCATATGGAATCATAGCAAAATGCAAACACACCCTATCGAGCACATCTCCGTAAGGCAAAATGGCAATAAGAAAATATTTTCCACACGTGGTCCACAGGGACTGAAGAGAGGTCAAGACTAAAACTCTATTTCAGAATGCCAACTGAAAGCTTGGCCAGGTGCCCATGAGATCACCTGCTATATTGGGTTTTAATACATTTTAAAACCAAAAGAGATTTTATGTACCAACTGTGGCAAATTTGAAGAGGTTTTAGAGTAATCTGAGAAGACACTTCTAAAGGACCTCTCTGAGACAGCTACATCCAATTGTTTGTAAGGGTCAAATCTATTTATTTGTTAATCTTAAATTCAGAAACTGTAAGAATCAGATACTAACCCAAGTAAGAGTTAACACTCAAATACCAGTTCAAAGAAAAGCTAAAACCCTGAAGACCTATTTCATCTTACCACGTGTCTCAAGTTCTTTTTAATACTGATAGGTCAGGTTCCGTGCTCTCTTTGGGGGTAAGATATAATATTCCAGTGTCCCAGGTGGATTAGAGTCATAAGCAAAAACTTTCACAAACTCAACGTACTGCCTGTCTATCTAATACCAAGCTAAAACACGGTGACTGATCAGAGCATGTCTAAAAGCTACTAATCCTATGGCTTGTATTTAAACAAGACTGGTTGGATAGATAATCTAGACAAATGCAGTATTCCATAACACAAAGCATTTTTGGATGTCGTAGGCTATCACCTAAGCCATGAGCAAAATTGATTTTTCCAGACATGTTCCAGTGTCTGCTCACCCTTTCCTGCTACCAACTGTCATCTCACTCCCCTGATAAAACTCTTGACATGTTTTGCAGGATCCTCTACTCCTTTCCCATTCCAAACAGCTGTCTTCCCTTCCTGGCAGAAACTCCCTGACATCTGGATACTCAGGATGGCTACGGCTGTGATGGACAGATTCCATTTTATCCAACTACCCAGCTCTGAGAATATAAAATGAGCAAAAAAGGGAAGAGTATAACACTTTCGCCTGCTGAACAAATCTAAGTAATGGCTAAATCAAAACCTTAACATTCAGAATATTTTACAAGCAGTTTTGTGACATCTGGAAGACGGTACAGAATATACAAATGCCACGATTCTGAAAGAATAAATGATGACAAGTGTCTAAGGTTCTACCCAGGTGGCAATCACAGATCCAGACCCCCTAACTCAAACACTGAATTTCTGCTTCATGGTCTAATTTGATGTCCGCCCCCCCACACTAGATTTAAGAACAAAAAAATGTGTGTTAGATGAAAATGGATGAGTTGAAGAAAAATAAAACATAAATCACTTTCCTTAAGCTCACTGCCCATGCCCAATCAATCACCAGTTCCACTTTGTACCACTTCCTAAATATACACCATCTCCTGCCTATTCTGCTACAGTCATTTTTTTTAACTGCTTTCTCATATGCGTGTCTCTCAGTATTTCAGTCTAGTCTCCAAAAGCTGCTAGAATGATATTTTTTTTTTTAAAATGAAAATTGGATGTCATCCCCACTATTCCCTTCCTAGTAGAATGAAGCCCACACTTGCTCATGTGAACCCCAAAGTCTTGCAGAAGCCTGGCCCCAACCCCTCACTCCAATCTCAGTGTAAGTTTCTTGACCTCTCAATCAGCCTATTCAAACCACGCGGCTGCCTTCCATCATCCCAATGAGTCACACTCCTCCCATGCCTAAAGTCTGTCTCCACTCTGTTCTCTCTGCCTGGCTGCTTCCAGCTCCTGTTCAGATCTCCATTTATGTGTCCCTCCCTAAGACAATTACTCCTCAATCCACCAGAATATGTTAGGTACCTTTTACACGTCTCATGGGATCATGTAATTTCTCTTCATGGCAGTCTTTACAACTGTATTTAATTAACATATTAAGTCAAACATCAAAGAGATTTACAAAACTATAAAACAACGTCATTCTCATATTTGTTTTCTAAAACATAGGTTTATGTTATGTTAGGTTAATGTGCAATGGCTTATGATTGTCATTGTAAGTGAATATTTTTAATATTTGTGTGTTTTAACTTCTATTACAGTAAATATCAGTAGATATAACTATATAAAATCCCTTTGGGTTTTCAACAATTTTTAAGAGTGTAAAGGATCCTGAAACTGAATAGTTTAAGAAACACTGCATAAGAAATTACCTTATCACTTTAGAAAAACAGAGTATTGCCTTGCACTTGATATTAAATCTTTTAGAAATACCTTAAATTTTACTTAAGTACACTTTATGGGAGAAAGAATGTTTTCATGTAATATTGCTAAGTTGGAAAGAAAATGCTCAAGTCTTATATACTACTAAGTGAATCATAACAGGATCAGTTAGGTTGGGTCACGGGCAATGCATTCATTATAGCAGAGTTGATAAGAAATTTCAACTCCCTGTGACAAACATAGTTTACAGCTTCAAATGAACAGTTTTCTCCATTAAAAACATTCTAACAAATGTCACCTTTAATAACAAACACATAGGGCCTCAAACTTTTGAGGCCAAGGTACTTGAAAAATCACAATTAAAACAAATCTTTTGATATTACAGAAAAGTTCTTAATGGAAGAAACAATTTTGTGATGACACGACAGAAAGTGGGTGTTCAAAAGGAACTGCTTGCTGTGTATAACTACAACAACAACAAACCCATGTATGGTACTCTCCTAAGAACTTCACAATTTTTAACTTTTTAAAGCCTGACAACCACCTTAGATACTATTTTCATCAGCTTTTGCCCAGGCCCCATGGCTAAATGGGATTTGAATGCAGGCTCAGTAGTTTTAACACTGTACTGCCTATGGTGTGTATAGATAAACTAACCTCCTTTCTTCTGCTTGTAAACAAAGGTAAGCACCCACCCCAGCAATGCTTTATGTTTTCCAAATACTCATTCCCACTGTGTCTTCCAAGGCTCTCTTGAAGTACCACCCAAATTAGCTATCTCTGATCTTACTATAATTTTAACCAAAGCTAAGTCAAAAAATCTGGAGCTTAATATCATTGATTTACCTAGAGTCTATCGATCCACTGTGCTGTCATTTCGTTTTCTGATTTTCTCATTACATCTGGCTTTTTTTTTTCAAGTTTTCATTGCTCCTGACGATGTTCCTGGCAAAGCGAGGTAACGCCCATTCCTGACCCCTTCAGGGGGCATTCAGTATCAAATACTGATGTTTCTTGGCCTTCAGACTATTGGGAGGCTAATGCCATGAAATCTTTTCTTCCTTAATGGTTCTATTCTTTGTTAACTACCTATTTCATCTGTTTGTGTAACAGATACTGTAACTAACCAGAATTTGGAGTCTCTAGTAATCGAAAGAAAATTCCATCCAAGGTCAATATATTTATGTTAAACAGAAGACAGTTTGCATTCCTGAAATGAATTATTTGGCATGACATCTTCCTGATTAAGATAGTAAACTCTGTATCGAGTAAGGAACCTTGAAGATAGTCAGAATTTTAGCAAAAATAACACTTTAAAATACATAAACAGATAAAGGGCTTTAACATCATGTGACAGAACAGTTCTATTATCTCTGTTGATATCTCAATGTAAGTGATACCTCCCTTACTCTTCCTTAATGCATCTCTGGAAAATGAATGCTTTTCTCCTTTATTCCATTTCTTCTTGTTCTTACAGAGAATGAAGCTGAGACTTTAGAATCCCTGACTTGAAGGCCCCTTGCAGGCTTATGTACCTAATTAACCACAAGGAAGTCTCCAAAAATTACATAAGCTTCAGATCCTACTAAACCTGGATCTGTCTTATCTAAGTTCTCAATATTTCAGTGAACTTACAGTTATTGAAATTATCTACTCATATTTTTGTTTCACTGAACTCGCACCTGCAGAGTGACTCATGGACATCAGTCCCTTGGCTACAAAAGCATATTTTCACCAAGAAAGTGGCAAAGAACTACAAGTGACGACAGGTGATAAACATGAATTTCAGATCTAAATGTCTATCACTAGGTGATTAGTTTCAAAATCAGTTAAACCCATATCAAAGATATAGTGGATGCTTCTGGTCCCTGCACAATTTAAAAACATAATTTACAAATTCGGGGATTTCACATAAAAATCCAGATGTCAAGCTTCTTTTGAAAAATCAGATGGTCTGGCATAACCGGGTATAAATGCTCTGGCCTGAACATATTTCCTACCTATTGTTCTTTACTCATCAACATCACCTGGCTGTTCTCCTGTAAGCATTTGGATTTGCCAACCTCAAATTACATGAATAATGTCCAACAGAGGTACTATTAAAAAAAAAAAAAAAAAGATTGACAGAACAGCACCTATAGTATATTCCAACTTATATTTTAAATGGTAAGTATGATAAACTATAAGATATACTCAAGCCATACATAGTTGTTTATATGGCATGCATTTTTTAACATTCAGAGAAAAAAAGTAAAAACCCTTATTTTTTGACTAGTGTTAGATTATTGTTATTCTTTAAAGAAAACATTTCCCACCACATATAAATACAATTTCAGTAGCACATGCTGTATCAATAATTTGGTCAAATGGAGGACAAGGAGATAGGACTTGCTCAAATCCAGGGATTGTGACATCAAAAATCTTGTTTTCCAGGCCAGAGCACAGACAGGAGAAACACAGATTAAACATTTAGAGCCAGCACTTTCTTCACAGCAGTATTAGAAAAGAAAGCCACAGTTATCGCCATTTCTATCTAGCTGCATCCAAGCCTTTCTGGATCTCAAGTAATATCCGATTACCCAATACTACCAGAGCAACTTTTGTGAGTTGTTTTAATATATATTCACAGCATGCGTCGTGATGGCTCCTGGCTGCTATTGAAAGGGTGGACTAGCAACATGAATTAACAATAACACATGTGGTGTATTATAGCTCCATCATGCCTAAAGCATTTAGCTGGTCTCCTTATTATTCTTAACGGCACCCTTACAACTCCCGAGGATCACGTAACTGTGAATTCACTGATCCCAAATGCCAAATGGAAAAATATATGTGTGTGTGTGTGTGTGTGTATCTCCTAAAAGTAGTTTAGAGTAACTGCTACATCCACTCTTCTTCTTTTTTCATCACTGGTACATGTCATGACCCACAGACTGTTCTATTTTCAGAACATTTTTCTTTGGGACAAACAGAAGAATTCTTAAGGAAAGAGAAGGCCATCAGGATTACAGGTGGGAGAAAAACACAGCTTCTCCAGGAGAACGGCAGTTCAGTATCAAAGGGAGGCCAGAGTGTCTCCCCCTGCTGTCACCTTCCAGGATGACCGCTAGGGGCCCCTAACAGGCACACCTGCCTCCCCCTGGGTTCCCAACAGTCCACTGTCTTCCCAACAGCTACAACCACCTATAAAAGAAGCACATCTTAGCACACCTCCTCTGCTTACAGTTTTCCAGGGGCTTCAATATATATTTAGAATAAAAGGCTCCCTGCTCCCTGCCAACAGGCTCCTTTATGACGTGGATGCCTCCTTAACCCTGTAAGTTCTTGTGCCATCCTCATGAGTCAGCCTCAATGTGCCCCAATCATCGTTATTCCAAACTGTTGGTATTTGACGCCCCCTCAGCCGGAGTACCCTGCCCATAGATCTTCTAAAGGCTGGTCTCTCCCTCTTCCTCCTCCAGATTTGAGCTCAAGTGTCACCTCCTCAGGAACTATCCTGTCTAGAACAGCACATCCATTTTCTCCACTCGGTAGGCACATGGCCCCTCATTAAGTGTCTTGCTTGCCCTTGGTGTGTGAAATTATTTTCTTTTTTGTGTGTTTTCCTATTGACCATCTCTACCCAAATGTGTGCACATGAACACACATGTACACACACAGAAATCTGCATTTCCATCAGTACAGAGGCCTTGTCTATCAGGCCAATTCTTACCTCCCCAGCACCTACAGCAGACTCCAATGTGTGGTAAGTGCTCAGAACATAATCCGGCAAGAACAAATAAACCTGTTAGGTTTGCAGTTCTACCCAGAGGATAACCGAGGAAGTTGATTCTGTGAATATGTGAGGCTCAGCTAGTTAAAAATTAATCTAACAACATGAAAAATGATAGTCTTCTTTCCCAGAAAATAGTCCTGGCCCCTAGTCCTGCGGTGGGGGGGGGGGGGGGCAGGGGAGAATGCAAGCTCTACAGAATATATTCCTCTACACCCCCTTGCATGTTCCCCAAACTCAATCATTCACATACTCTCCGATATGGTTTGTGCCATTTCTGAATACCAGATATTTACTCAGGTTATTTTTCCACATAACATTTTTTACTCAATCCTCACACTAAGTAGCAGTATTTGTGAAATCATGGATTTGGTGGGACTGTTATATATTTTTCTAGATCACACCACAATCAACCCTTGGCCGTTCACACACACACACACACACACACACACACACTTATATATATTTTTCCCATGTAAAATTATCTCTTCCCACACTTGGGGAAATACTGCATTATAAATGAAGACAGACATTTATCCAGGGGTATAAGCTCCCCAAAGGCACGCATGACACTGCGGAGTGTCATGAGGAGAGCTGATATTTACTAAGCACTCACTCTGTGAAAGGCCCTGTGGATACACTTTATTTATTATAAGACCCCATTTGAGGAGCTATGTATATTATCTGTTTTTTCAAGGGAGGACCTAGGTATGAAGAGCTTAAATAGTCTCAAGGTCACTGCTCTGGACTGAATGTGTCCTTCCAAAATCCATATGTTGAAAGAAGCCCTAGTCCCCAGTAAGACGGATATTTGGAGACAGGGCCTTTAGGAGGCAATTCGGATGATATGAGGTCACAAGGGTGGTGCCCTCATGATGGGATCAATGTTCTTATTAAAAGAGAAGAAGACAGGAGAGCCCGCTCTCTGCCATGTGAGAGCACAGCAGGAAGGTGGCCATCCGCAAACCAGGAAGAGGGCTCTCACCGGAACCCAACTGTGCTGGCACCCTGATCCTGGACTTCCCAGACTCTGGAACTGTGAGAAATAAATGTCTGTTCCTGAAGCACCCAGTCCATAGTGTTTTATTACAGCAGCCCAAACCAACGCAATCACACAGCAGAGCTAGGAAGCAGCAGGAGTGGTGTTCAAATTCTGGTCTGTTCGGCACGAGAGTCCATTCTCTTAAACTCTGCTTCATCCAGCATCTACGTGCTCCATAATCAATCTGTGCTTCGTTTCACAGTAAAAACTTCTTTCCTAAGGTCCTAATAGCTTTTCTTTGCCTATTTTACTTACTAATATAAAAGCTGCACATGTACCATTGACTTCCTTTGCTACTCCTAAGCAACAAGCTTGTTGAGAGATTCTACTAAAAACAAGCTCAGCCCTCTTCTCACCATTCACTGATTTTAAGTGTTGCTCAACACTTAGCAGACAGAGCACCCCACGGTTGATTCAGGTCTGCTCCCCACAAGACTCATCTCTTCAAAGTGGGGTGAAGTCACAGCTCTGCACCTGTGTTGCCTGCCTTTCTCTCCTGATGCAAAACAACACTTTGAGCTCAGACTTGTAGAAGTGTGTCTTCCTCACTTACATAGTGTGAACTGCATGTTTAAAAAAATAATAATAAAAAATTAACAATAGTAGCTAATCTTTATTGCATTCCTGTCAAGTATCAAGCCAAGGCTTTTAACATATTTATTTCTAGGGGCACCTGGGTGGCTTAGTCATTAAGCATCTGTCTTTGGCTCAGGTCATTGTCCCAGGGTCCTGGGATCGAGCCCCGCATCGGGCTGCCTGCTCCGCGGGAAGCCTGCTTCTCCCTCTCCCACTCCCCCTGCTTGTGTTCCCTCTCTCGCTGTGTCTCTCTCTGTCAAATAAATAAAATCTTTAAAAATAAATAAAATATTTATTTATAAAAAAGAAAAGAAATAGAAATCCCTGTGGAGTAACTACTTATTTTATCCCCATGTTAAAGACTAGGAAACTGAGATTTATAGATGTTGTATAATTTGCCTAAAGGCAAGCTGGGAGGAAAATCCAAGCCTCCTGGTTCCGAAGACCCTAGTCTGAAGAACCACTCTGTAGATTGTCAGTATATATATACAAATACATACAGTATATACATATACAGTGTGTATACGCGCACACACACACACACGCTATTCCAGGTAAAACTGTCCTGACCTGACCTTTATGAAAATTATAGCACATAACAGGAGGTAGACCGATTACTCTGTGAAAGAAAAAACAGAGGTTATTAACAAGTATTGAAAAGAATTTATTTTTTAAAGAAAATGGATGCTTCCTTTTCCTTCAGGACCAATAATCCACCTCTGTTTTCACTTCCTCCTCCAGGATCTTCTGCATGCTCCTGTCACAAAGTCTCTCCTTGTATTTACGTCCCTAGTACGTTATAATCAGGGCAAGCGCAAATTCCCAGTTTACTCATGTTGTTCTGTCACACCTATTATCACCTCTGAAGTGTCCTTTTTTTTTTTTTAATTGAACGATAGTTGAAGCACAATGTTACATTAGTTTCAGGTGCACAAATAGTGATTCAACATCTCTATACGTTATAGCTATGCTATGCTACATTGCAAATGTAGCTACCATCTGTCACCATATAACTCTATTATAATGCCACCCACTATATTCTGTATGCTGTACCTTTCATCTTTTGGAAGGCGAATTATAGGACTTCCATAACCATAAACTCCATGAAGGCAGGTTATGCCTATTTCTCTTTGTATGTTTCACCAAGATCTTCATATTTCATATCAATACAGAAGGCATGCTTGCTGAATCGTCCTCTCCCCTGGCTAGGTGTAGTATCTCCATGATCAGATCTTCTATATCACTTTATTTATGTCCCCCTTCCAAGCATTATTACATGGTGACTTTAACAGTTTCACCACAGTAAGCCTGGGTCCCTACTCATCTTCTATCCCATGGGCACACAGTAAAATGCTTTTTCCATCAATGGGTTTAAACTACATACTGAAAAGCTGAACTCAGTATTCTTCTAATGTTCATTCTTTGATGCAAACAGTTACTAAGGACTTACCCTGTACAACCAGACACTAGGGAAACAAGATGGAAAGGCATGTGCCTCCTCATAAATCACGTACAGTGTAATGGGGCAACCGCAAATGGAACAGAAAAGGATAGTATTGTGAGGTAAGGGGTGCACAGTATTGGATGAAACAGAATACCCCGATGTTTGCCTAGGGAGTGGGAGGAAGTTCAAATGGATAAAGGACTAAGAGGTATTCTTCAGGGAGAAATGTCTTGAGAGCAGGAGGCTGGGGTTGGACAGGTGCAGGAGAGATTGGGAGAGGCCCTCCCAGGCAGACAGAAAAGAAAGGGCACATACAAGAAAGCATGCAGCTTGGGTCAGGTAGGTCATACAGCTCCCAATGGCTGGAGTTTAACATCCTAAGGGAAATAAGCTGGAGTAGACAGGCCTCCTTCCCCACACGTGGTTGTGTTAAATACCATAGAAATAATTAATAAGCAATGCCAAATGTGTCCTCTTTTAAGACCAGTGATTTTGGGATCATCAAAATCAAATTATAACTGTGGACAATTATAAGACAGAAGGAGGGGACAGATGACCTCTGAATGGCTTATTCAGGACTAAGAGAGACCAAAACTCTCTCTCTCCACTGTAGTACTTTCTTTAACAGGACTGACAGAGGACAAAGCCTTGCTTAGGAATTTGATCATGCTAAAAGAAAAACAGTCATTTCAATACTCTTCTGTGAGTCCCCTGTGCTGAAGAGACCCAGACAGGTGGGCTCTCTGTTTATAAGACATACTACCGGATTATGGGATGAGACTGGTCAGCACAGAGGAGATGTGATGACTCCAAAGGAAAAGAGAAGCTGGGGGAGGTATTAAAAACTGGTCTCAGGGGAACACAGCTGGGACACCATCTGGGAAAAACACTATGTGTCAGGGAATGACCCACCAGTGGATTGGTACACTGGAGCTGACCTCTATTCAGTTAAAAATTATTGTCTGCACTGTACTAACACGTTCTGTGATCCCCATCCTCTAACCTAGGGCTTTAGTATTTCTGCTACTGTTCAAGTACTGCAGTAAGAAGTACTTTGGGAAAATGGAAAACTGTGCCAGGGTCCAGATGGAAAGAAGCAAGGAGGGGAGAAACAGTAAGCTGTCACCAGAATCCAGCCACAGGGGAAGGAAGAACTGTCAGAAAGGAGACTTGGGGGACCGTGTGTGTGTGTGTGTGTGTGTGTGTGTGTGTGTACGCACGCACAGAGATCAGAACTGAGAATCATGCAAAAGTCCTTTTCCCTTGAGAAGCGCTGGTTTCAGAACCAGCTTCCGTCTGCAGACAGGAGGTCCCACCTCCTGTCTATTGTCACTCTTGTCCTCCAAGCGAGTGTGAGCCTTTATCTTCTTCTTGGCAAGACCATCTATCTATGTAATGTGGTAACTGAATCAGGTTTAATTTAAAGAAAAACCAAAAGTCCTTTCCACGCAGCCATATAAGAAAGCACTTAATCTCAATAAGCTAGCAGTTAGGATGATAAGAAAATCTACAAGAGCTGAGAGATACATAGCGAATCAAAATTCTCTCCATTTGGGTTAAGGAATAAAGCCAAAATAAGCTTTCTTTTCGGCCTAAACCACATAACGGAACACATATTAGAAATATGGGTTGGGGCAATGAGCTGTGACCATCAGTGATTCAGAGGGGTCCCCAAACACTCCCCACCAGTTTCACAGAACTGCATTAGCTCTGAAAAATGACATTTACTGAGATTCTTAATAAAATGAACATATTTGGCTGCTTCATACGTTATTGGATTTTTTGGCATACATTTCAGAACTCCAATACTTGAACTCTGCCTGCAAGTGAGACAGGCATCCCCACAGGACCACCCTCCCACCCCTGGAAATATTTTCATTACCCAAGTCAGGGGAAGTGAGGAAATGAAAATTTCATGACTCTTGCCACATAGATAGCTTAATTCAAGTGTGCTATGTTTTCATTATTTGCATTTCCCTTGGAATGTGAGGACTGTCTTCAAATCTTCTGGCACCTGTTTTTCAACTGCCTCTGCTCAGTGACTTCCTGGAATAAGGAAAAACATGGCTTTCACTGGACACTTGTTGGGATTCTGCTCGACTCTAGACCATATTTATGCCCAATTAGGTTAACTATGGGTCACTGTTAAAAAATATGCTTATAAGGCCCTTGACTAAAATAAGCATTATATACCATCTAGTTCTCTGAGTTGCAGTGAGCCACTTCTGGTCTCTGTGCTTAAATTATGTCATCTTCGGGATTAAGGAAGTGGACTTTCTACATGGTATCCAATACGGAGAGTCTGTAGCAGGGTGAAATGACCCTCCTGCAGGACTGCCTTTGCTTTAGTTAGTGCTCTTTATTTGTGCTTCCTCTTTTTTTTTTTCATTTTTTTGTTACTTTTAAGGATTTTATTTATTTGAGAGGGAGAGAAAGAACAAGAGAGCACAAGCAGGGGGAGCGGCAGGCAGAGGGAGAAGCAAGCTCCCCGCTGAGCAAAGAACAGGATCCGGGACTGGATCCCAGGACGCTGGGATCATGACCTGAGCCAAAGGCGGATGCTTAACCAACTGAGCCACCCAGGCACCCCTGTGCTTACTCTTCTTGAAAGTTTTTTTTTTTTTTTTATCAAAATGGGAACTGTCTTATAAATCAGTTATTAAATAATTTTTAAGAACTAGAGAGAGGGTAGAGATGGGTTGCAAGAGAGACCCGTTATTTTTGTCTATCATTTTTTTATGGTGTAAATTCATCCTCCATACCTCTTGCCTTACAATAAACAAGAAACAGATGGCCATGTCACTCCAGATTGTGCTTACGAGTGGCAATAACGATAATACGTTACAAACTTTTCAGTTTCAAACTCCCACTATGTGGGAGACCTTTATCCACATTACTGGAAGCAGTATACAGTAAGGCTTGAAACCTATGTCCCTGACGTATTACAGGATCCCACTTATGGGAAATGTTTAGGATAGACAAATCCATAGAGACAGGAAGTACAGATTAGTTGCTGCCAAGGGATGAGGGTAGCGAGGGGATGGGGGGTGACTGCTAGTGGATATGAGCTTTTTCTTGGGGATGATGTAAATGTTCTGGAATTAGTAGTGTGATGATGGTTGCACAATCCTGCAGATCTACCAAAAAATCACAGAATTGTGTACTCTTAAAGGGTGAGTTTCTTCATATATGAATTACATCTCCACTAAAAAACAAATATGACAAACCAACCTACTGCCCTAGACACAGGCTTTCCAGGTTCAAATTCCAGCCCCAACACCACCTTTTCCAAACCTAAGTTCCCTAAGTACATAATGTTGGCATCTGTAAAATCTGAAAATATCCCATAGGGAGGTAGGGGTAAATGGAGGACTAAATGAGACCAGGGAGAAGGTGCCAAGACCAATCTACAGCATGGTGTGAACACTCTGTAAATTTTCCTCTTATTATTATTTAATCTTGACAATTCCATAAGGTGAGCTGAACTTCCTGATTTTACAGATGAAGGAATATCTGACCTGTAAAGGATGAGGACATTGACCCTGCTGCTGGGCCACTAAGTGACAGGGTGGGAGTGTCAGAACTGAACCTCCTGCTCTTTCATGACACATCAACACCTTTAGATGCACCTGTTAACAACCTAATGTGTACATGAACTGCTTATTGACTTCCTACTATGTGTCAGACTCTTGAGGACATAAACCTCAAGACAGCCATTACATGCATTGGGAAAGAAAGGACAGTGCCCAGAGATTAAGGAAATGAGGAACAGGTGAAATGGTAAAGGCACAAAAGTAAGTGTTTTTGCCATGCAATTCAGAGCCTTGAGGCCTCCTCCCACCTACAAGAGGACTTTCCCACCAAGAGGAGACCAGAGTAACTAGGCTGAGAAAAACATGATGTAGATGCACTTTCGACAAGTTCTATGAAAATAACTAGCCACCAACCTCAGTCTGAATACCATTTTTAATTTAGATTTCCAACCTCATGGTCCATCACTATAGCCACTAGTCAGATATGGCTATTTAAATTTAAATCAATTAAAATTAAATCCTATTAAAATTGTCATTCCTCAGTTTACTGGGCACATTTCAAGTGTGCAATATCCACATGTGGCTAGTGGCTGCCATATGGGAAAGCACAGGTAACTGAACATGTCCACCACTGCAGAAGGTCTTACTGGGCAGGGCCAATCTAAAACATAAAATCACATCATCAATCGTCATATGCTAAGGGGAAATATAACATTTTACTTATCCTAAAAATGGGCTTTGGTATCCAAGCAAATACCTAGAAACACAACTGCTTGCCTTGGTTGTAAAATAGTACTGTAATTCCTCATTTACATTTAAGATAATAGTCTCAGATTATATTACTCAGGTGCAGACATAGCATTTTTTTCAGGAAAAAAAAATGCTTTCCTAGACTCTTGTCTTAACGTAAAAAAGAAAATGCAGGTAGCATATGACAAACAGATAATAAGGATGTAAGCTCATTGCATCTCTGTTTTGAAAGAAATACAATTTACTGATCTTGCAAAGAAAGTTTAGAACATATGAGGAAACACAATGGCTCTGGTCCCTGAGTTAATAGCCTTTTCAGTAGAATTGTCTTTTTCTCCCAAAGAATTCTCTACATGTTTTCATAACCAATCCAATTTCAATACAGATGGTCATGCTAACTGCCCAGAAACAAAATAATCTTATGAGAAAGGGTCAAATATGCTAATGGAGACCCCTCCCATTTCCCCCCATGAGCCACTATCATGCTTGTAATATGGAATGAAAAGATTTTCTATTCATCATCCTATTTTGCAGTGATAAAGCTCACACATAGACCACATAACACATATAACAAGATTATCCATTCATAATGTTGGCATCTATCATCTAACTGGATTTAAATTTTTAAAATATAACCAACATACATGTATGTACAGATTCCATGACTTTTTACAATCTGAACACTTCTATGTAAACAACACCAAGAGTAAGAAAAAGATTATTATCAGCATCTCAGAGCCTGCCTCATGCAGCGTTCCAGGGATCATCCCCTTCAAGGGCTACGAACATCCTGACTTTCAACACCATTGATAAATTTTGACTGTTTTGGTAGCTTTTATGCATGATACTCTTTTGTGTCTAACTTCTGTCTCAATAACACATTAGTTAGTTTTGACAGACCCTCTTTGCTGCCATAAGGTAGTGATTAAAGGCTTTCCCACTACACAGTACAGAACCATTGTTTACTGAACAGGTACAATGTATCAAGTTCTGTTCTAAGTGCTTTATACACCTAAATTCATTTAATTCCCAAAACAAGCTCATCGAGAAAATATTAAATAGATGAGGACCCTGATATATTAATCTGGCTAGACTATAGTCCCCAATTATTCAATTAAACACTAATCTTGGTGCGGCTGTGAAGGGTTTTTACATATGTAATTCAAATCCCTCATCAATTGACTTTAAATTAGGGAGATTATCCTGGATAGACCTGATTAGTCAATTGAAAAGCCTTAAAAAGGGGGCTGTCACTTCCACAAGAGAAGGAAAGCAAAAGGAGGAGAGAGGGACTTTTTCTGAAACAGGTAACAATGAACAATTAACTTACACCTGCTAATAATAGACGGTGGACCAATTCAAGTCAAATGTGGGCAGATCATTCTTGAATTAGAACTAATGTAGAAAGGGTAGGCATCATGGATATGAAGGTTTTAGGTTTTGGTTTTTATTTTTTCTTTCCAAGCCAGTCCAGATATCATCTATTCTTGCATACTGGCCCTGGAGGTACACTCTGATTTTTCAAGTCTGTGGTCAGATTTTAGGTTCGGAAAGTAAGGTCACTGAGTTTGTGATAAACTGGTAAAAGGAAGTGTTTTTTGGACAGTCAGACCTCTCAGACTTGTTATTATTTCTCAAAGGAATCTCCGTGAAAGGCGTTCTCTGAGTGGACCTGAATAGATCAAGTAAACCTGTAAGTTTTTTAACAAGAAATTACTTCTTCCATCATCATCTTCCTCTTGACATGTATCAATTAGCAGGACTGAAGTCAAGTCTCAATAAATATGGAGGAATACCATTTGTCTTCTCTTTATCAGTTTAAGGCTGATTTTAAAATAGTTTTCCATTTTCAAAGGTACCATTTAAGCCAAAATGAAATTCCTAATTTTCTCTTCCCAACCTGTTCCTCCTCAAGTCTCCATCTCAAGGTTCCATCTCCCACCTTCACTCAGATTCTTAGGCCAAAATCATAGTAATGATCAACCAGTGGATTCTGCCTCATAAGCATCTTCCAAAGCTGGCTACTTCTCTCCATTTCCATCCTAAGCACCTCTGTTCAGGCCACGCTGATGCCAAACCCAGACAAGGAGTCCCCCCAGTGATCCCAGCTTCCATGAAGCCCTGCTATTACATACAACACGGTACACTTTTTAAATTGTAAATTAGGTACTGCTACTCCCCTGTTTAAAATTCCAAAGGAGACTGGGTATTTGATGACACCAAAGAATTACTGAAAAGTTACTAAGTGTGATAATGGTATCGTGGCGATATTTTTTAAAAAGAGTTTTTGTGTTTTATAGGTTTAGAGTGACATATTCACAGATGGAATGACTGGATGTTTGCTTCAAATAACATGGTGTGGATGGGGAGAGGGAAGAGATAAAACAAGACTGGCCACGAGATGATAATTATTGAAGCTGCATAACACATACATGGGGAGTCATTACACTTTTCCATTTTGGGGTATGTTTGAAATTTTTTATCATAAAAAGTTTTTAAATCCCCAGTGACTCCTGAATGAATGTAGAGTGAAATTCCAAAAATGTGCCTTGGTCCAGAAGGTCCCGTAAGATCTAAGTCCTGCTTACCACTCTCAGATCTCCACCAGGAGCTGGCTCTGCCAATTAACTATGGAAGAGCTGTCCGTGTGCCTTACTCATGCCAAGCTCTTGGACACGCTGGGGCCTTTACAAAGCCCTTCCCTCAGTCTGGATAGCTTCACCCCAGATGTTCTCATGGGTGGCTCCTCCTCCTTCAGGTGCCATCACTCCTCAGGAGAGTCTTGTCTGACCATGCTATCTGAGGGTATTTTCCCTCCTTGCCTTCATCCTCCCCACCCTCTGCACTCCTCCTCCCTACTGGATCTCTTATTTTCTTTCATTCTTTTGCTATATTTTCTTCATAATGCTTATCATTTTTGAAACCATCTTATGTTTCAAATATGTCATTTTAGAAATAAGTCATTTGTTGTCAGTTCTCCTCTATTACCAAAATACGTGCTCAGACATATTTGGGATCCTGTCTGTCTAGTTCACGTGCATAATCCCTGTGTCTATCATAGTACCTAGCACTGTAGGATCCCAATGGAGATATATTAAGCTAATTCTCTATTAGACCTGACCATTAAGGTTGCATGCATATCACATGAATGTCAGTAGGAATAATTAATGTCTTGGGGTGCCTGGGTGGCACAGTTGGTTGAGCATCCAACTCTTGGTTTTAGCTCAGTTTGCAATCTCGGGGTTCTGAGATTAAGCCCCTCAAGGGGCTCTATGCTCACCGTAGAGTCTGCTTAAAACTTTCTCTCCCTCTCCCTCTGTCCTGCCCCCAACCCCCACTCTCTCTCTCAAATAAATAAATATTTAAAACAAAGAGTAACTGATGTCTTAGAAGGTTAAATTATCCTTACATGTATATATCTGTAGTATTAATGAATAGTTAATATCTATGGAATTCCTTTGAATTAAATATATATCAACATAATGAATAATTAAATACACAAATTAATATAATTAATGAATAATTAACACCTCTGGGTTTCTTTAGAATTACATAAAATATATTCATATATACACATAGACATATATACATAGTCATTATTCCCATACCAAATATATAAGATTATTATTGGTTAATGTAGAAAGAATATGACAGTTTATGATTGCCACATTTTTATTAAAAAATGATTTGTTAAATGTACTGTTGTCAGACCTTACACTTTAAAATTCATTTCTAAGATTCTTAGCTGATGTTAAACTATGTCAGCATAATAAACAAGTTTTGATTTCCTTTCAGATGTTCCTGGCTGCTGAAAGAATTGATTTTTAAGATTTTTTCCCATTGACCTATAAAGCTCTGAAGAAGAGATAGCTCTTCTTAATCTCAAAGATCCAAGCCGAGCTTACATTCCCTGGCCATTGTTCAGATGTCACCTTCAGAGCTTGCTTCTTTATGTATCTTTGGAGAAACACAAATGTATTAGTGATAAGACACAGCATGGTAGGTTTTAAACCCTCTTGGAAGTGTTGTTTTAATATTGATAGCTCAACATCATTCATTCGAGGATAACTGTACCTAGTTATCATAGATATTATAAAGTATATTTTTAATTTTAATATACCTACATTCTCAAATATAAATTTATTCAGTGGCTATATAGGGAACCCAAATCACCAGGAGAAGTGTTAAATATGTGGCCTTTTTAGTTGGTAGAATGAAGGGATAGGAGAGAGATTCTAGCAATTTGGCTTTCTAACTGCTAAATACTAATGAGGCAGGAATAGTAACAAAAGGGAGACACAGCATCTCAAATCCATCTATTTCCCTAAAACCAGACTAGCCTAGATCCTAATTCAGTAAATTCAAAGGCCCTTTCCCCATCTTCCTGTCTCCCAAGACAATGAGTTTTAAATTGTACATGTTATTAAATATTGTTTTCCTTCCCAGACATCTGAGAAACTCAAGACAAAAACCTTGTATAAAGACTCATACTTAACTTAAAAACCAACATACACAGCAACATCTTTGATAGTCTGCAAACAAGTGATTTAATTGCCATGGTGGCCCCGTCTAATGCCACTTTTATAAAGGGAAGTTTAGAAAGTGTCACAACTGGAAGTTTCACTTTTATTTGGACTAAAGAGGCTGTAGTTTGTTTCATAAACAGGTTGGTTCCAATGAGAAGGTACAATTAATAGAAGTAAAAAGCAAAACTCACTACAGAGATCCTCCCAGTACTAGATTTGAAAAATTCGGGGCGCCTGGGTGGCTCAGTCGTTAAGCGTCTGCCTTTGGCTCAGGTCATGATCCCAGGGTCCTGGGATCGAGCCCCGCATCGGGCTCCCTGCTCAGCGGGAGGCCTGCTTCTCCCTCTCCCACTCCCTCTGCTTGTGTTCCCTCTCTCGCTGTGTCTCTCTCCGTCAAATAAATAAAATCTTTAAAAAAATAAAAATAAAAAAAATAAAAGATTTGAAAAATTCTATCAATAGAGTTTCTAATTTGTTTCAATGCTCACAGAGCAATGCTAGACCGGACCTCCTTTTGCAGAAAAACCTAGAGACGCTTTGCATTTTGTCTCCAGCAACCACAGTCTGAATATAATTCTCTGAACACATTCTTCCACTGCACACAGTTCTCCTAACACCCAGGAGCTTACTAAATTTCTAAATAATTCCTGTTTTATTTTTCTTTATTAGTTTCAGAGGTAGAATTTAGAGATTCATCAGCTGCATATAACACCCAATGCTCATTACATCAAGTGCCCTCCTTCATACCAATCACCCAATTACCCCATCCCCCACCCACTCCCCTCCAGCAATCCTCAGTTTGTTTCCTACAGTTAAGAGTCTCTTAAGATTTGCCTCCCTGTTTGTATCTTATTTTCTCTTTCCTTCCCCTATGTTCATATATTTTGTTTCTTAAATTCCACATATGAGTGAAATCATACGGTATTTGTCTTTCTCTGACTTATTTCGCTTAGCATTATACCCTCCTGTTCCATCCATGTCATTGAAAATGGTAAGGTTTCATTCTTTTTTTATGGCTGAGTAGTATTCCATTGTATATAAATACCACATCTTCTTTATCCATTCATCTGTCGATGGACATCTGGGCTCTCTCCGTAGTTTGGCTATTGCTGATAATGCTGCTATAAATATCGGGGTGCATGTACCCCTTTGAATCTGTATTTTTGTATCCTCTGGGTAAATACCTAGTAGTGCAATTGCTGGATCATAGAGTAGTTCTATTTTTAATTTTTTGAGGAACCTCCAAACTGTTCTCCAGAATGGCTGCACCAGTCTGCAGTCCTACCAGCAGTGTAAGAGGGTTCCCCTTTCTCTGCATCTCCGCCAACATCTGTTTTTTCCTGTCTTGTTAATTTTAGCCATTCTGACTGGTGTGAGGTCGTATCTCATTGTGATTTTGATTTGTATGTCCCTGATGCCGAGTGATGTTGAGCACTTTTTCACTTGTCTGTTGGCCATTTGGATGTCTTCTTTGGAAAAATGTCTGTTCATGTCTTCTGCCCATTTCTTGATTGGATCATTTGTTCTTTGGGTGTTGAGTTTAAGAAGTTCTTTATAGATTTTGGATACTAGCCCTTTATCTGATATGTCATTTGCAAATATCTTCTCCCATTCTGTCAGTTGTCTTTTGGTTTTGTTGATTGTTTCTTTTCCTGTGCCTGCTTATTTTAAAACCCAAATTGGAGACTACCCTCCTTTAGAAAGCCTTCTTCACTAATGTCTCATTTTCAAGTCCATCCCACCCTTCTATATGCTCTGATCTTACTGATTTCATGCTTTAAGTTGCTGGCATTTTCACAACAAATTGTCATTCACTTTCTAAATGTTTATCACACATACTAAATGGGACTCTTAAAGACAAAGTTAGCCCCTTACTTGAGGTTTTGTCCCCAGGGGCTTGCTTGGGGCCTTGGCACAATGCCTTCCCAGAAGACACTGAATGAAAGAATAAAAGAGCAAACAAACAAGTAAATGAATGAAGACAGCCGGTGTCTCTTTAAATTTCTAGTTCCCATACAGTTCCCACCACTAGGATTCCACTTCATGCCCAACAGAGTTTATCATCTACTTAACTTTTCAGTCCTAAACATTGTTAAACTTTGAAGTTCATTATCACTGAAGTGTCCACACTGGATTTATGACTAATTTATCACTGTGGCTTCCTTAAAGACTGGCTCATAGTTAGGTATTTTTTAATCAATACCTTCATCTTTGTGAAGGGAGATGCTTATGGATCCATCATTAGATGCTACAGATTCTGTAAAGTGATTGTGGGCTTTATTTTCCCCCTTTTTAAGTTATATATGTACAAGTAATACATGAAAATATCCTCACTGAAAAAAATTCAAACAATATGGAAAAACTTGAAAACTTTTATTACTTCACCTATTCTATTTCCCTCCACAGAGGCAAATTTATTATCAACATCAGACCCTTTTCTTTTCATTTAGCTATTTGCATATGCATACATGTTTTGTGTTGTTTGGGTGGGAGTCTTTTACATAGGTCAGGTCTAAAGGTTTTGTAAACTTCCCCGTTCAATTAAAAACATGTCTCAGAGATATTCCCACATGAGAAACATATCTCATGCTTTTTAACTACTAGTAGTCCATAACTTGGATATACCATAGTTTAATCATTCCCATATTGATCAAAATAATATGCTTTTCAGTTTTTCTCTCTTAAAAATCCCTGAATATGCCTCTTTATATAAAGGTGCCAGGAATTACTGGGTTTAAGAGTATGCATAGACAATATAAGCCTGCTTCTTTAAATCCTTACAAATAGAGTGGATATTAACAGTTTTTGTTTGTTTTTGGTTTTGGTCAATCTGATGATACCAACTATTTCCTCATGACCTAATCCAGGCCAGAAATGCCTATATTCATACCCACTACGGTGCACTGTGATTGGCACCCAGGTTCAACTGAAATACACCACACAGACCCTAATGGGCTCCTACTCAACTCTTTTCAGTTCACATCCCAGTAACATCAACATGGGTTCAAAATCAGTTCATGTTTAAACATCAAGAAGGAGGGACTGTGGGGGCGCCTGGGTGCCTCAGTCCTTAAGCATCTGCCTTAGGCTCAGGTCATGATCCCGGGGTCTTGGGTTCGAGCCCTGCATTGGGCTCCCTGCTCAGTGGGATGCCTGCTTCTCCCTCTCCCACTCCCCCTGCTTGTGTTCCTGCTCTCGCTCTGTCAAATAAATAAATAAAATCTTAAAAAAAAAAAAGGAAGAGGGACTGTGAATAGTGTCTTCATAGAAAACTATCTTGTTACACTCTCTTAATACCTGATGAGGTAGAAACTTTTGTCCCTGTTTTATAGATGACCACAACTGAAGCTGACTCCCCCAGGGTCCCAAGCTCTGCTTCACACCAGAAAGAGCTAAATTGCCTGAGAATTAGAGAATTGCACCAGAGTTCTATCCACTTTAACTTTCTTCAAGTTGTTATTCTTCCTTTCTTGCTTTTGAGTATCACTATCCACACCAAAAATGAAAATGCCTCTACCCATTATTTCAACAAATGTTATGGCCTTAGAAACACTGTTAGCATACCGATGCTAGAAGAAGACAAATATTTACATAGTGGCAACAGATGTGATCTTCACTGGGCACCCACCCTTTTTTTTAAAGGGTTCCTCAGGTTATTCCCCAGAACTAAGGTCTAAGACATGAAACAGCAGAAAATAAAGCCCTTGATGATTAACATAAAGTATATGAGAATAGGTATTGCACTTGTTACATCTTAGCATTATTTAAGAATTAAATATTCAAAAGTTCTATCCTGGACAAAAATCAATAAAATAAAAGAAGCCACAGTCATTCTGTTAATATTTTAAAATGTTCCCTAATATTACCAACAAAAGTCTGTACTAAGGATACAAATTAACTTTCATACACTCAAGTTCTCCTGAGGAAAAAAAGAAAAGGTACGTCTTTTGGCACCAAATAAAATGAACAGAAAAATGCTTTCTAAAATGTTGAAAGGCATGAAATGAAAGGTTAAAATATTTCACTATGCATATGCTATACTAGAACCTTGAAGCTCTCGTCTACATGAAAATGGCACTTTAAACATTACTTGAATGTGCTTTCTGAAAGTATAGAATGATCAATTCATTTTTAAAACCCTTAATGTAACAGTACTCTTACTTTGCCTGACAGATGACAAGGCTCAGGAAAGGCAAAGATCAGAACTGCAGGAACAAAAATAAAGTTAGCACCAGATTCACTTCCCCTTCATGCCAACCCTTTCTTCTCCCTTATCATACAACAAAGCAAAAAAGAAAAGTATTGAATATGAAAACCAGAGAGATTTCCCATGACTGAGCCTTGGCAAGTACAAATGCATTAGTAATGGAGCTGATTCCTGTGACCTTTTCAATTATGATAATCCCTCAAAGAAAATTAAAACCATTTGCTAAAACATGGTCCAAGGAGTTCCATAGATAATTGAAGAAAACATTTAGGAACATCCCTGGCATTTTTTTTTTAAGTATGTACATACTTAACACACATCTGTTCTACTCTATAGCCTTTCCAGGCATGATCTTCGTGAGCAAAAGGTCAATTTAACTTGAAAGACATTTTTTCAAAGTCTGTGTTTCCAGAAATTTTGCCCTCATTTCTCTTATACATATTTATATTGTGAAATGGGAGAGGAGGGGGACTATATACTGGTTTCTGCCTCCTGAGGATTTGTGGGTCGAATGACCAATTAATACTTCATTTAAAAGGTATCCTTTTGTTTTAGATATGACAAGTAAATAAAGTGGCATTAGAGTCCCCAGGATTTCCATTGAATTTTTAGTGAGCAAGCATTTCCTCAAAGCATGGAAACATATACAGATATAACTTCATTTAAAGTAAAATTATTCACAATGCTCACGTGTGCCCAATTCCCACTTAACGAATAAGCAGACAATATTTAAAGAAATCAAAGATCACCTAATTGCTGAACTTGAATAAAATGATTTCACTTTAGAGCCCAGAAGGAAAGCCAAGTTTATAGATACAATATCCAAGAAGCTGAGTGAGGCCTTGCTCTTCTACTCTGTCCTCCCTCTTCTTGGCCTTAAGGCAATTAGCTGGGCAGTTAACCCATCAGAGCCTCAATTTCTCATAGGTAAAATGAGGATATTGGCATGACACAGCAGAATTGAAACAGTGCTATCACAAGGATTAAATAAAGTAACAGATACGAAAAGGTTTCGAAAATTATGTAATATTATGTCAACAAGCAAATGGTGTTAAAATTACTAGTTCTCATTTACAGAGTTAGATTTTCAGTATCAATAAGCATTTTCCTACCGTAGCAGATCTGAGACAAGTTACACTGTGCTGGAAACTATAAAATGAATTCTGATCAACAGAAGCCATTCTACTGCATTCCGATTTTTCTAAGAGGAAATCAGAGCCTTAATTAGAGAGAGTGAAAAAAAAAAAAAGAGGTCTTTGTTTCAGATTTATATTTCTGTTGCAGATACCTATTGAGAACCAGTTACAGGGCTATTAAGCCACACTGCAATTTATAAACAAATAAATAAACCCTTTAAATCAGAACATCATCATCAGAAGATCAGCCTAAAACACACACTACAAAGGATGTGAAAGGGCTAATGAAGAATTCAATATCAGGATTACGACCCTTAATTTCACCAGGAAGGTGTTCCATTGTTAGAGCTCAAGCACAGGGAGAGAAAACATCACAGGAGCATAAATAACTATCCCATAAAGGAATACTTTGCCTTGGGTCAAGCATAATTTCATTTTTCCCCAATTCAAGTATCATAGAACAAAGAAATACAAGGAAGAGGGATGATAAAAAGCCCAGCACTTGGGAGAGAAGCGGTTCCGCACAAAGGGAGCACAGGGTGACCTGCGCGCCTTTGTTTGTGCAAAGTCCCCAGCAGCTGGTGGGAAGCGGGAAGATGATGCCTTTGCAACTCGCCACCAAACCTATTAGCAGCCCTCAGATCCGGGAGTTATAACTCCCTTGAAACAAACAGTGAGAAATGGGGAATAAGTCATCTCTTTTGGAGAAAAGCATAGTTTAAAACAGTGAAAATATGCCAGTGTTTTCCTCCAGAGGAGAAGCTGAGGAAACGAATTATTTCAGGACTTGCGGGGACCTCTTACTACAAAGCCAACTTACTTGTAAGAATCTAGAAGCCAGCATCCGTTTCTGCAAACTCACCACAGTGAGGACTTTTTAAATACTGAAAAGAGACTTAAGCACTTGCAACATTTTAGGGAAATGAGGGAGGCAGAAGTCACTTGAGCAAAGGGGGTGCAAACACACCCTTTGTCTGGCATGCCATTTCTTAAAGGACTCCCCTGCAACTTCTTCCTAAATTCTGTGTTACCATTCCCAAAGGTAGTCTCCGTGGGATTCTCATTCTTTATTAGATGCCAAGGAAACATCACAGGGTTCACAGACATCAGAAAATTTATCAAATGGTAAGACTGGATGCGTAGCCCAGTCTAAAGATCATTCCCTCTCCCCGCTGTCTTCATTACTTTTGTCCAATGATGATTCACAAATCATAAGCATAATAAAGCTATTTACTAGTCAGCTTTCCCCAATAAGCAGCAAGCTCCGGGAAGCCTGTATTTTTCATTTACATCCCCAATGTCAGCATTATGCCGCATACACAGGAAAAAAGCTCCATACACACTGGCTATTTTTGTTAATTTAATTATCACTGCCTAGGCATTATTTTAAATTATACTTATATTGAAAAGCTTGAGTTTTCTAGGAATTTTTAATTCTCGCCTCAAAATTTTCCAGTAATTGGAAATATGTTTATATAAATATGTTTACATAATGACTATGTAAACAAAGACATTTACTTACATACATTTATTACAGACAGGCCAAGAAAATATTTCTACATCAAGATACTGTCTTCCTTCTAATCTATAGCATTTTCTGCTTACCGTGAAGGTTCAGAGGAAGAGGGAAGCAATAGATTATAGGTAGAAGAGGCAAAATAAAAGGTGGTGGAGAAGCAAGTTCCCAAATGTCAGGGAATCACCTGGAAAGAGTTAAAAATGCCAATTCTGTGGACCCATCCCTGGATAGGTACCCCATATTTCTGAACACTGAGGGAAAAGAGATGAGTTACAAAAATTCATGGCCAAGTAGAAGGTAGTTTCTCTTGCTTTTTAAGTTTTATTTTCAGAACAAAATGGATTATAAAAGAGTAAGAAGTGGAGCTTACTGTCATTATATTTTATTATTCTCTTGATCACTATCACCTCCAGTAATTTTGTTGTTCATTATTGTTATATACCTAAGTTTACAAAGAATTTAATATGTTTCTTAGCTTCTAGGTAGAGAAGAATTTGGGTAACACAGTCACTGGTTAGGAAAATGGAAATCACCATATAATCATTATAAAAGGAGACTGTCATTACACTGATGAGTAACATTGGGGAACAACTAAAAAAATAAGTGTGTATGCATTTCATATTTTCTTATTTCATATTTTTTTCTTCTCTGTGTCCCTAATATGAATCAGAACATATATGAGGATGTCACCAAAAACCAAAGAAAACCTTGTAGAATCGCGTGGTTGATTTTTCTATTGGTAATAGAGCCTTTCAAATAAAATAGACTTTTTACTATTTTTCATAGCAAATTTATTTAAAATCCCGCAGTGTTACCTGTTGGCTTGAAACTTGGTGTTCCATTCCTAAATCATTTCTCAGTACTTAAATGCTTTTCTTTTTGCCTTTTTTTTAATTTAAAATTTCTAAAACCTGTTGGTTTATTTTTCTGCATTGAAGTATATATTACCTACCATCAGGCACGTCATATATCCATGTGTGCATTTGCTTGACTTTCTCCAACCCACATAAACTGGATAGAAGAAGGACATAACTTCCCCAGCGGGTGTAGTTTCAACTCCTAGAAGAAGGGCTAGCAGAGGCCAGGTACGTGTGGCAGTGTTGGCTGTGAGAGAACCCCAACTGTTAGATAAATCCCAGTATCACTTTAGCACTTCCTTAGTAAATGCGTTCTGAACTTTCTGCTGGGTGTATAGCTGCCTCAAATAGAGACTGACTGCTTTTGCCCCTTCTTCTCCCTTGCCTCCTTTCTGCTGGCTAAAATGTGGTGGTAATGGCCAAAATTCTATTGGCGAGCATTAAATTAGATTGCTCCTCCTCCCATGTTCATATATACACACACGTATACACAGACCTGCACGTGCCCACACAACACGCTTCCTTATGCTTCCTCTTTTTTCTCAATATAGCAAAAGACTGGGAGAAAGAGACTTTATTCTGTAAGCTGCTAATCCTTTCCTTGAATCAAGAATCAACATTTTCAAGTGAACCCCAATGGCCTCAAATCAGCTTTCTCAGGCCATCACTATGACATCAGGACTTACTCAGAAACTGATAGATTCAGACTTGGGCACTCATATTTGACACTGCATGGGAAGCAAATGGATTATTTGCCTTTTTCTTTTCTTTCTCTACTTTCAGCCACACCGTCACCATTGTCCACATGGAAACATGGTGTTGTCTCTAGGCATTGCCATTTTGCCCGCATGGATAACTCACTGGTTAAGCGGTACCCATAAAACACTGGAAAGAGTGACACTCCATGTTATTTAGTCATTCACTCCACAGCTGAACACAAACCGACTTGGACTCTGCATTCATTATGGCTGCATTCTACTGGGGGGAAACAAACCAAAATACAATGCATTGTTTTCTTCATAGAGTTGGACACCACTGGAAAATAAAATAGTTTGGCAGAGGACGACTTGTAGTGGGGGTAGTGGGGATAGTAGAGGCTATGCTTACAGCTCTTGGCTTATGTTTGTCTACACTGTGTACACCGAGGTTAAAATCAGGTCTTTCTTTAAGCTCAATAAACGGCTATGTCTTTTGACTAAGTTCTATCTGATGCTCTAAGCTACTGAACTCCTTTAGAAATAGCGGTAATGTCTCTTATTTAATTTACAAACACAGTTCAATGGCAGAAACTGTTATCTTGAACAGGGTAACATCCCGAACACTGAAGAATGATAACCACCCTCTTTATTCTCTGGAGATGTCACCTTACATTAGCGGCAGGTGACAGTCTGCATTCTTTGACAGTGTTACTCCACCACCATGTGTTATAATAAACTTTTACTTTTTTTTTTTCCTTTTTCTTAAAGCCAGGAGAGGAGAGAAAGAATCAATGAGATGTCAACACAGAGCAGACACACAGGACCAGACATAGTCGCTAAATAATTTTCTAAAGGAGTCAGCAGGGAGGGGAGAAATAATTTATTCTAGGAATCCTGACAGGTACCATCATCTATACTCTGTTAAGTGGTTTACATTGTTAAAAAAAAGACTGAAGATGGGTCTTAAACCATTCAGCCATACTTCCACCACTTAAGGAAATTCAATCAAAGGCTGAAGGTAAAGATACCAGTTCTTGTCAAATCGATATATCGAACGTGGCTTTTCTGATCACAGCAATTCTCAGAAAGTTCAGATGTAGTGATGGCACTAAAAACAAAATGTATTTTCGACTTTTCATTCCAATGTTCAATATTTCAATTATTACACTTCATATTTCACTCCATAAAACAGCAGAGAGGAGATATCGCCTGTAGAATATACACATATATATATGCATAGGAGAGTGCATATACACACATATATACATGTATAGATGTACATACACACATATACATATGGGGGGACAGAAAAAGAGATTTCTGTTTCGTTTTTTTCAAATAAAGAAATGAAGAAGAAAGGTCACACCCTTGTTACTTTCTAAATATAAATAATTTCCCAGTATCTATAATCTTTGAAGCTGTACTGAATTATTCATTTAATCTTATTAAAACTAGAAATTTAAGTAACACTTCTGAATATAACTCAGAATAATGTAACAAGATAATCATAAACCCATCACAAAAATTCATGTTAACAGTAAATAGCTTTTGGACTGAACAAGTTCTCTTTATGAATGACAACACCACTTAACCTCTGTTGCCAAAAACACCACAAAATTCTACAGCAACTCATTTCTGAAATGAGACCTCAATGAAAAGTTGAATCTTTCAGATCATCTCCAGTTTTCTGAATTGTGCAACACAGTATTTACTACATGTGCTGCCTATTTGTGAGACAGACTACAAATAAAATCTTGAATGGGAGTTTCATTTAAAATTCTGTGTATTTCACATTTTTTAAAGTGAAAGATCTTGTATTTGATCAGCATGGTTTTTAATTTTAGTTATACTTATTTTAAAATATGCTAAGATATTCCTGACATCTCAAAAGAACAAATTATTACTGTCTGTCAACTCATTTTTAGGAAAGCTATATCATAAAAAATGTATAGCTTCATATAATTAAAAAAATTCAAGCAGTGTGCATTGACTAAAGTAATATGGACTATTAAATAATTCAAAATTATGTTTAGCAGCAGCAGCTGTTTAATTAAAAGGCAAAAACTGAAACTAATCCACTATGGTTGACAGAAATACAGCCTTATCAGTAGTTAGATCCCCTAGGATAGAGAATATGGATATGAATTCAAGAAGTCATGAGCCTCATTTAATGAATATAATGAAAATAACCACAATAAATCTGTACAGAAACATATTTTACATCAAAGATTTTCTGGATGTTGCCTTATTTCTAATTTCCTTGAGGCTTATAATTTTGCATTTCAATGTAGCAAAAAAAAAAAAGAAGAACAATCCTTTAATGTACATATTGCTAACCATCGATGCATATAGTTTTTTTGTTTGTTTGTTTGTTTTTCGAGAAAGAGAGAATGAGAGACAGAGAGCATGAGAGGGAGGAGGGTCAGAGGGAGAAGCAGACTCCCCGCCGAGCAGGGAGCCCGATGCGGGACTCGATCCCGGGACTCCAGGATCATGACCTGAGCCGAAGGCAGTCGCTTAACCAACTGAGCCACCCAGGCGCCCCGATGCATATAGCTTTTATTAGAGGGCCCACTGCTTAAGCTCAGCTCACAAGGTGACTAGAAAAATTCTCAGAACCAGTTAATCCCTTCAAAGTTCTCAACTCCAGGCTCACTATTCAACATACTTTCTCATAATTATCCTTTAACCAGGAGAAACATACATGGCCAATAAACATATAAAGTTAAGCAACCTCACCCACAATTGATTAACTGAACTTTACAACTCCTTTGAGAATTTTTTTTCACCTACCATACTGGGGGAAAAAACTCTTTGGTAAGTGAAAAAAGAAACTAGGGATAGTGAGGATGATATAAGTATTTATGAAGAAAAATTGAGAAATATGCAGTGTTTCTATTCTTTGATCCAGGATTTCCAATCCCAGTCAATTTTCTTCTGAAACACTAACACATGTGGGCATAATTTTATATACAAATAAGCTTATTGCAGAAATGTTTTGAATATCAGGAAAAATTAGAAATAATATAAATCTCATTACTGGAAACTTACCAAAAAATTATGTCTCAATCACACAATGGGCTATTATAAGCCCATTAAGGAGAATTAGACAAAACTATTCAAATGTATTACATTCTATGTGACAAAAAAACAAATTATTGAAAAGTAAATCCATTTTTATGAAATTATATGATCAGAAGACAAAAAAGATAAAGATTATTTTGCTTGTTCTTATGTTAAAATAAATCATGTTAATTAGCTTTCTCATCTGCTAAAAAAATGCTTATTTTTTTAAATGCTTATTTTTATATTGGAAATTTCCCAGTTTACCCTGGCTGTAATTCAGACAACAGATTGGAATATGGAACCAGGCAGACCAATGAAAGAGCAGTGCAGTAACACAGGCAAGTGAGGTAGAAATGAAAATGGAAAGAAGCAGGGAAGTATAAAAAGTAGAGAAATGAATTGTTTTTTGAACAATTACAGTGAAATGAAAAATATACCTCCACATACACAGAAATATATATATATTTGTATATATATAATGCGCCTCCACATACACAAATATATACACACACACACACACACACATATATATGTGACTTCCTCTACTACTTTCTCTATGTATATGTAACTCTCCATCTCTCTTTCTCTCTCTCTATATATATATATGGACAGAGAGAGTGTTACTTCCAGAGGATAAAAAGAAAATGATTCTATAGACTTCCTTTACTTCCACAAACGAGAGGAGGGGGAAAAAAAAAAAAAAAAAAAAACCACCTCCTAAAATGGCAGGGGAGAAAAAGGGGAAGAGTCCCTCTTATACTTCACAAATGAGAAAGATAAATAGTTCACAAACTTTTTGCATTCATAACAAATATCCTGTGGATTATATTTGTTTGTAAATTATGGGGCCTGCAGAGCAGAAAATAGGAGTCCTTAATTAGGGAGAACAGGTGGCAGAGAGTCACAGGGTGAATATTGGCCACAACTCTATCCTGTGCCAAAAATTACAGACTTGAACTATGGAAGGCATTTTCAGGGTGAGTTAACTGTCTCCAAGTAGTCATCTCTTGAGTGGAGTTCACGCTCCATGGCCATGTTTGTTAAATGATGTTTACTCCTTAATGTGCATCAATTGGAATTTACCAACTTATAAATTATTGAAATTCCCCACACAACCTGACACCTCTTTCTGCAGTTGAGGAAAGATCTTTCCCTGCGAAATGGTCCTGTTTCTCTGACTGGGGTTTGGAGATGGATCCTCCTCAACAGTTTATTAAGCGCTGTAACATTAGAATGACTTAATACATGGCAGGAAAACACTTACATGGGCTGAACACCGAGGAATTTTAAGGCAGTGAAACTACCCTATATAATACCATAATGGTAGATACACATCATTGTAACATTTGTCTGAACCCACAGAATGTACAATACCAAAAGTGAACCCTAAGGTAAACTATAGACTTTGGGTGATAATGTGTGTCCATGTAGGTTCATAGGTTCTAACAGATGTACCACTCTAGTGGGGGATATTGAGAATGGAGTTTAGGCATGTGGAGAGGCAGGAGATATATGGAAAATCTCTGGACCTTCTGCTCAATCAGGCTGTAAGCTTAACACTGCTTTAAAAAAAAATAAAGTCTATTATAAAATACATATATAGCAATAGAAATTTATTAAAATTTTTCTGCAATGAAAAAGCTTGAGTTGACAAAATGAAACATTTTGGCATACATGTCTACAAAGAGTCATCTGATCTTCAAGTTCATGATAATCATTTGCACTCGGCCTCTGATTCTCAATTGGACAGCTTTGCACATATGGGCACATTTTTATCCACTGAAATGCCATAACTTACCACATATTTGGCCTTGGGCAAGTTGCATAAAATCCTATGCCTCAGTTCCCTCATCTATAAAATGGGAGAAATAAGGATACCCACTTCAGTTGAGGCACAATGAAGTGCTGAGCACATAGTAAGAACTTAAAAAAATAAAAACTCCTGCTGTTATTATTGACCAAAACTAAAGGCCAGTAAATCTCCTTTTTTATTAATATCACATGGAGTGATCATAAGAGAAAACACGGCACCTTCAGAATAAATAGGCAATGCTTGAAATTCATTACTTCAGTGTAGAATTTTTTTTTTTTTAATATTTTATTTATTTGACAGAGACACAGCGGAGAGAGGGAACACAAGTAGGGGGAGTGGGAGAGGGAGAAGCAGGCTTCCCGCCGAGCAGGGAGCCCGATGCAGGGCTTGATCCCAGGACCCCGGGATCATGACCTGAGCCGAAGGCAGACGCTTAACGACTGAGCCACCCAGGCGTCCCTTACCTGTAGAATTTTTACTTGGCTTCTGAATTGTAGTCAGACTTTTCAGCATGATAAACCACTAGATGAATTACTTATAACTGCATCTAGAAATTGTAATTCTTCAGTATATGATTCTTCATCTACATTTGAAGCTACCTAGGTGCAAAAAGGGCCTCAAAATAAATAATTTCAGTTTCTCCCCCCTAAGAGTTTAAAATCTACTCCCTGGTTTATTCTTTGATATAGGAAACATCTAAAAGCTGATTTGCGGGCGCCTGGGTGGCTCAGTTGGTTAAGCGACTGCCTTCGGCTCAGGTCATGATCCTGGAGTCCGGGGATCGAGTCCCGCATCGGGTTCCCTGCTTGGCAGGGAGTCTGCTTCTCCCTCTGACCCTCCCCCCTCTCATGTACTCTCTCTCATTCTCGCTCTCTCAAATAAATAAATAAATCTTTAAAAATAAAAAATAAAAGCTGATTTGCCGATGATAACAAATTTATTTTCAGGAATAATATACCAGATCTAATATGACATAATAAATAATTCAGAAGTTTCACATTATCAGGGAATTACATTTAGGAGATCAACTGGGGATCTCCGTAATGAGAAGCATTCACCTTGATAGAGAACTGCTACTCTGCATTTAATCTTATAATATTCCCTTCAGGGTATACAAGACAGCTTGTTGGAAAATAGAATGATTCTTGGCTCTATCCAGAAACAAAGAGAGAGAGAGAGAGAGAGAGAAGGTAAGGAAAGGACACAGTACCGTGGAAATGACATTTAGATTCCATTTGAATTCTGAAGTATTGACTAAACTTTTAAAAATCTCCATTTGGGGGTGCCTGGGTGGCTCAGTTGTTAAACACCTGCCTTCGGCTCAGGTCATGATCCCAGGGTCCTGGGATCGAGCCCCACATAGAGCTCCCTGCTCGGTAGAAGCCTGCTTCTCCCTCTCCCACTCCCCCTGCTTGTGTTCTCTCTCTGTCAAATAAATAAATACAATCTTTAAAAAATAAAATAAAAAAATCTCCATTTGAAGAAATTGTAAAAATTTGTCACAAGTGGGTATGAAATAGCATAGAGCTTGCTACTTAAGATAGGGTACTAAAAAATGTTCACAATTGGTCAGTCTAAATGGTTGGTGTGCAGGTGTTTTACTAGTCTTGCAATTTTCCATATGTTTGACAATTTTCCTAACAAAAAGTTGGAGGGAAAACCTATTGGTAAAAAGTTGGGGAAACAGAATTCTGTACAGTTTTCTCATTGGACACACCAACTATCTATTTACTCTTCTCTTGGAAAGAGCATGTTCTCTTCCCCCACAAAACCCATGTGCTCTGGAGGAGGCTAACTCCATCACTTGGGCCTCTACAGCTTTCCCATAGAACAATCAGCAGAATTCTGTGCCCTTGGCCATTTTCATTGGCTCAGGGATGGGAAGAGACTAAAGTTGAACCAATCTGATTGAAGCCCAGGATTTTTGTTCAACAGCGGTAGAGCCTTTCCCTTTTCCTACTGAGCATGAATGGAAGAAAGAAGGGGAAGGCCCATGGCTGAGAGTAACCATGTTAAAACCATGATCGGAGTCTGCTAGAGATTGAACTATCAAGGAAATAAATTTGATAGCAACAAAGAGACAAGCCTAAACAAAGCTACACCTAAAGCCAAATCTAGCAAGCACTTCTCAATTATTTGAGCCAATAAATTCCATTATCGAGGGAGGAGCAAGATGGCAGAAGAGTAGGAGACTTGAATTTCATCTGGTCCCAGGAATTCAGCTGGATGGGGATCAAACCATTCTGAACACCTACAAACTCAACAGGAGATCGAAGAAAAGTAGAGCAACAACTCTCTGAATGGAAAAGCGACCACTTTCTGGAAGGTAGGATGTGCGGAGAAGTGAATCCGAGGCGATATTTGGGAGGATAGATGGTGGGGGAGGGGGCCTTTGTCGACTGCTTCTGGCAAGTGATAGAGCAACGAAGCGCAAAATCGGAACTTTTAGAAGTCTGCTCCGCTGAGGGACGTTGCTCCAGTGGCTAAGCAGGGGGTGGAACCCTCGCTGGGACAGTGTGGTCTCAGGACCCTCAGGGTTACAGAAAGACTGGGGGTGCCTGAGTGTGGCAGAGCTCCCAGGTATCAGAGCAGGGAAGCTGGCTGCAGAGACGGAGCTGAGGCGCGGGCTCTCAGCTCGGGGTTGCCATAAACAGTGATCCACAGCATAGTCAGGCCACTGCTCTTCGAGCAGGGACCCAAGAAGCGGCAGATCCGGGGAGACTCACCTTCCTCCCCTGGGAGGAGCGGCGCGGGAGTGCACCGCAGGGATCTGCTGGGTTTGGAGACTCCACACCAGGTTGGGTACCAGAGATAGAAATGCTCAGTCACAGGCCAGGTGAGCATGGAGTGCGGCCAGAGACCAGGAGATGGGAGTGATTGACTGCTTTTCTCTGGGGGCACACTGAGAAGCAGGGCCCCAAGTTCTCGGCTCCTCCTGAGTGGAGATTGGGAGGCCGCCATTTTCACTCTCATCCTCCAAAGCCTAATGGGAAGCTTGCAAGGAACAAAAGTTCCTGAGAGCAAACCCAAGCAGATTACTAACCCCAGACCAGGGAAAGGCGGGGCAATTCTGCCTCCGGCAAAGACATTTGGGAACCACTGCAACAGGCCCCTCCCCCAGAAGATCAGCAAGAACTGCCAGCCCAGACCAAGTTTACCGATCAATGAGAACGGCAAAACTCCAGCGCTAGGGGAATACTGCACAAAGAACTCATGGCTTTTTTACCATGATTCTTTAGTCTTTCAAAGTTAATTTTTTCTTTTTTAACTGTCTTTTTTTTTTTAATTTTTCTTTTTCCCTTTTTCAACCAACATCTTATCAATCCCTTTTTTAAAAAACATTTTTATTTTTCATTTTTAGTCATATTCTATCACTTCAGAGTAGTTACACTTATTTTTGGCATATATATATAAGTTGTTCTCTCTTTAAAATTTTGAGATACAGTTTCTTCTAATAGATCAAAATATACCCTAAATCTCTAGTGTATGGCTTTGTTCTAGTCTCCTGCCTGATCACATTCTCTCCCTTTTTTTTTTTAAATCCTCTTTTCTTTTCTCAACCAACTTATCTTATCAATTCCTTTTATAAAATCTTTTATAATTTTCATCTTTACAGTCATATGCCATGCCTTCATCGTATTAACCCTTACTTTTGTACATATATAAGTTTTTCTTTCTTTAAAATTTTGGGAGGCACTTTCTTCTAACAGACCAAAATACACCCAAATCTAGTGTGTGGCACTGATCAATGCACCAGCCTGATCATATTTAATATTCTGTTTTTTTTCTTTTGTTCTATTTTTACCTTTTTCTTTTTCTTTCTTTTTTTTTCTTCTTTTTTCTTTCTTTCCCTTTCTTTTCCCCTGGCTTCAGGTCTTTTCTGATTTGTTTAGAGTATATTTTCTGGGGACGTTGTTACTCTGTTAGCATTTTGTTCTCTCATTAATCTATTCTCCTCTGGACAAAATGACAAGACAGGAAAGATCACCTCAACAAAAAGAACAAGAGGCAGTACAGACTGCCAGGGACCTACTCAATACGGACATTAGTATGGTGTCAGAACTAGAGTTCAGAAAGATGATTTTAAAGATACTAGCTGGGCTTGAAAAAAGCATGGAAGTTATTAGAGAAACCCTTTCTGGAGAAGTAAAAGAACTAAAATCTAACCAAGTAGAAATCAAAAAGGCTATTAATGAGGTGCAATAAAAAATGGAGGCTCTAACAATTAGGATAAATGAGGCAGAAGAGAGAATTAGTGATATAGAAGACCAAATGATGGAAAATAAAGAAGCTGAGAAAAAGCAAGATAAACAAGTACTGGATCACGAGGGCAGAATTCAAGAGATAGGCGATACCATAAGACAAAACAACATTAGAATAATTGGGATCCCTGAAGAAGGAGAGAGAGAGGGGCAGAAGGTATATTGGAGCAAATTACAGCAGAGAACTTCCCTAATTTGAGGATGGAAACAGGCATGAAAATCCAGGAGGCACAGAGAACCCCCCCTCAAAAATCAATAAAAATAGGTCAACACCCCAACATTTAATAGTAAAACTTATGAGTCTCAGAGACAAAGAGAAAATCCTGAAAGCAGCTCAGGAGAAGAGATATGTAACCTACAATGCTAGAAACATTAGATTGGCAAGAAACCTATCCACAAAGACCTGGCAATCCAGAAAGGACTGACAGAATATTCAGAGCACTAAATGAGAAAAATATGCAGCCAAAAATACTATACCCAGCTAGGCTGTCATTGAAAATTGAAGGAGAGATAAAAAGCTTCCAGGACAAACAAAAACTAAAGGAATTTGCAAACACAAAAGCAGCCCTACAAGAAATATTCAAAGGGGTCCTCCAAGCAAAGTGAGAGCCTAAAAGCAACAAGGACCAGAAAGGAACACAGACAATATACAGTAACAGTCACCTTACAGGCAATACAATGGCACTAAACTCATATCTTTCAATAGTTACCCTGGAATGCAAAATGGGCTAAATGCCCCAATCAAAAGACACAGGCTATCAGATTGGATTAAAAAACAAGACCCATCAATATGCTGTCTGGAAGAGACTCATTTTAGACCCAAAGACACCCCCTGATTGAAAGTGAGGGGGTGGAAAACCATTTACCATGCTAATGGACACCAAAAGAAAGCTGGGGTGGCAATCCTTATATCAGACAAATTAGATTTTAAACCAAAGACTGTAATAACAGATGAGGAAGGACACTATATCCTACTCAAAGGGTCTATCCAACAAGAAGATCTAACAATTGTAAATATCTATGCCCCTAACATGGGAGCAGCCAATTATATAAGGCAATTAATAACAAAAGCAAAGAAACACATTGACAACAATACAATAATAGTGGGGGACTTTAACACCCCCCTCACTGAAATGGACAGATCGCTAAGCAAAAGTTCAACAAGGAAATAAAGACTTTAAATGGCACACTGGACCAAATGGACTTCAAAAATATATTCAGAACATTCCATCCCAAAGCAACATAATACACATTCTTCTCTAGTGCCCATGGAACATTCTCCAGAATAGATCACATCCTAGGTCACAAATCAGGTCTTAACTGGAATCAAAAGATTTGGATCATTCCTTCCATGTTTTCAGACCACAATGCTTTGAAACTAGAACTCAATCACAAGAGGAAAGTCAGAAAGAACTCAAATACATGGAGGCTAAAGAGCATCCTACTAAAGAATGAATGGGTCAACCAGGAAATTGAAGAATTTAAAAAATTCATAGAAACAAATGAAAATTAAAACACAACTATTCAAAATCTTTGGGATGCCGCAAAGGCAGTCTAAGAGGAAAGTACATAGCAATACAAGCCTTTCTCAAGAAACAAGAAAGGTCTCAAGTACACAACCTAACCCTACACCTTAAGGAGCTGGAGAAACAACAGCCAATAAAGCCTAAACCCAGCAGGAGAAGAGAAATAATAAAGATCAGAAATCAATGAAATAGAAACCAAAAGAACAGTAGAACACATCAACAAAACTAGGAGCTGGTTCTTTGAAAAAATTAACAAGATTGGTAAACCCCTGGCCAGACTTATCAGAAAGAAAAAAGACCCAAATCAACAAAATCATGAATGAAAGAGATCACAACCAACACCAAAGTAATACAAACAATTCTAAGAACATATTATGAGCAACTCTATGCCAGCAAATTAGATAACCTGGAAGAAATGGATGAATTCCTAGAGATGTATCAACTACCAAAACTGAACCAGGAAGAAATAGGAAACCTGAACAGATCCATAACCACTAAGGAAACTGAAGCAGTCATTAAAAATCTCCCAACAAAAGCCCAGGGCCAGATGGCTTCCCAGGGGAATTCTACCAAACATTTCAAGAAGAATTAATACCCATTCTTCTGAAACTGTTCCAAAAAATAGAAATGGAAGGAAAACTTCCAAACTCATTTTATGAGGCCACCATTACTTTGATCCCTAAACCAGACAAAGACCCCATTAAAAAGGAGAATTACAGACCAATATCCTTGATAAACATGGATGCAAAAATTCTCACCAAAATACTAGCTAACAGGATACAACACTACATTAAAAGGATTATTCACCATGACCAAGTGGGATTTATCCCTGGGCTGCAAGGTTGGTTCAACATCTGTCAATCAATCAACATGATATAATACATTAATAAAAGAAAGAACAAGAACCATATGATCCTCTCAACAGATGCAGGAAAAGCATTTGACAAAGTACAGCATCCTTTCTTGATCAAGACTCTTCTGAGTATAGGCATAGAGGGTACATACCTCAATACCATAAAAGCCATCTATGAAAAACCCACAGCAAATATCTTTCTCAATGGGGAAAAACTGAGAGCTTTTCCCCTAAGGTCAGGAATGTGGCAGGGATGTCCACTATCACCACTGTTATTCAACATAGTATTGGAAGTCCTAGCCACAGCAATCAGACAACAAAAAGAAATCAAAGGCATCCAAATCGGCAAGGAAGAAGTCAAACTCTCATTCTTTGCAGATGATATGATACTTTATGTGAAAAACCCCAAAGACTCCACCCCAAAACTGCTAGAACTCATACAGGAATTCAGTAAAGTGGCAGGATATAAAATCAATGCACAGAAATCAGTGGCATTCCTATACACCAACAACAAGACAGAAGAAAGAGAAATTAAGGAGTCGATCCCATTTACAATTGCACCCAAAACCATAAGATACCTAGGAATAAATCTAACCAAAGAGGCAAAGGATCTGTACTCAGAAAACTATAAAATACTCATGAAAGAAACTGAGGAAGACACAAAGAAATGGAAAAACGTTCCATGCTCATGGATTGGAAGAACAAATATTGTGAAGATGTCAATGCTACCTAGAGCAATCTACACATTCAATGCAATCCCCATCAAAATACCATCCACTTTTTTCAAAGAAATGGAACAAATAATACTAAAATTTGTATGGAACCAGAAAAGACCCCGCATAGCCAGAGGAATGTTGAAAAAGAAAAGCAAAGCTGGCGGCATCACAATTCCAGACTTCCAGCTCTATTACAAAGCTGTCATCATCAAGACAGTATGGTACTGGCACAAAAACAGGCACATAGATCAATGGAACAGAATAGAGAGCCCAGAAATGGACCCTCAACTCTATGATCAACTCATCTTTGACAAAGCAGGAAAGAATGTCCAATGGAAAAAAGACAGTCTCTTCAACAAATGGTGTTGGGAAAACTGGACAGCCACATGCAGAAGAATGAAACTGGACCATTTCTTTACACCACACACAAAAATAGACTCAAAATGGATGAAAGACCTCAATGTGAGACAGGAGTCCATCAAAATCCTAAAGGAGAACACAGGCAGCAACCTCTTCGACCTCAGCCGCAGCAACTTATTCCTAGAAACATCGCTAAAGGGAAGCAAGAGCAAAAATGAACTATTGGGACTTCATCAAGATAAAAAGCTTTTGCAAAGCCAAAGAAACAACCAACAAAACCAAAAGACAACTGACAGAATGGGAGAAGGTATTTGCAAATGACATATCAGATAAAGGGCTAGTATCCAAAATCTATAAAGAACTTCTTAAACTTAACACCCAAAGAACAAATGATCCAATCAAGAAATGGGCAGAAGACATGAACAGACATTTTTCCAAAGAAGACATCCAAATGGCCAACAGACACATGAAAAAGTGCTCAATATCGCTCGGTATCAGGGAAATCCAAATCAAAACCTCAATGAGATACCACCTCACACCAGTCAAAATGGCTAAAATTAACAAGTCAGGAAACGACAGATGTTGGCGGAGATGCGGAGAAAGGGGAACCCTCCTACATGGTTGGTGGGAATGCAAGCTGGTGCAGCCACTCTGGAAAACAGTATGGAGGTTCCTCAAAAAGTTGAAAATAGAGCTTCCATATGATCCAGCAATTGCACTACTGGGTATTTACCCCAAAGATACAAATGTAGGGGTCCAAAGGGGTACGTGCACCCCGATGTTTATAGCAGCCATGTCCACAATAGCCAAACTGTGGAAAGAGCTAAGATGTCCATTGACAGATGAATGGATAAAGAAGATGTGGTAGATATACACAATGGAATATTATGCAGCCATCAAAACGAATGAGATCGTGCCATTTGCAATGACGTGGATGGAACTGGAGGGTGTTATGCTGAGCGAAATAAGTCAATCAGAGAAAGACATGTATCATATGACCTCACTGATATGAGGAATTCTTAATCTCAGGAAACAAACTGAGGGTTGCTGGAGTGGTGGAGGGTGGGAGGGATGGGGTGACTGGGTGATAGACATTGGGGATGGTAAGTGCTATGGTGAGCGCTGTGAATTGTGCAAGACTGTTGAATCTCAGATCTGTACCTCTGAAACAAATAATGCAATATATGTTAAAAAAAAAAAAAAAAAAGAAGAAGGTAGCAGGAGGGGAAGAATGAAGCGGGGGAAATCGGAGGGGGAGACGAACCATGAGAGATGATGGACTCTGAAAAACAAACTGAGGGTTCTAGAGGGGAGGGGTGGGGGGATGGGCTAGCCTGATGATGGGTATTAAAGAGGGCATGTTCTGCATGGAGCACTGGGTGTTATACGCAAAGAATGAATCATGGAACACTACACCAAAAACTAATGATGTAATGTATGGTGATTAACATAACAATAAAAAATTAAAAAATGAATAAATAAATTCCATTATCTGCTTAAGCTAGAATGGTCCTTGCTTTGCTGCTTACAAGTGAGATTATTCTAACATACCAGTAGGCAAGACAAAAATAGTCTGAGTCATGACTAAAGAAGCCCATTTTTTACCTCATACACAGACACTCAGAGAGCATTATTGTATCATTTGCTGCCGAATGGAGAGGAAAGTTGGTTCCTAAGGATCCCCTCAGCCAAAAAAAAAGTAGAAAACATCTGTTGAAGTCATGAGTGACTTGTCAGTGAAGTTCAGCAGCAGTAATGCCTTCTAAAAAACATCTTTTCTCACCAGTGGGTATTTATATAATTAGGTTCAATTACAATTTAGAATTTCTGGGGCATGGGGCTAAATTTCAGTGACATTTAAGAACTGTGCTAAATTTCCTCATTCATCTTGAAGATTTCTGGAGTAACTATGTTATAATTAAGTAATTTCTTTTCTTTTCATTTTTATTATAATTTTCTTCTTCACGCTTGGTAATTACCCACTACTCCAGGGTACCTTCCTTTAGAGGGGAAAAATTAAAAACACCACCTGATTTTCAACCAATATTTAGATGAGGTTTTGCTGCCTGCTGAATGATGAATGTGATGTGTACAGCAACCTCTAAATGAGTAGCTCCAATAAGGTTCTTTAAGTTCCTACCTCCCCCCTTCCCAAACCCAGAGCCTCCCAGAAATTATTAAATTGCCTGAGTGGGTAATTGAAAACAAAACAAAAAGTGAAACCTGACATTATGATTATTCAGCATCTTTTACACAAGAGGTAATGTTTTAAGTAGCCCCTGGGAGATGTGCAAAGTCTATTACTTGCCTGTGGGTTTTACATATGCCTCACCAGTACAGATTTTACAAAGACATACCTTTTGAACTTTATGCAAGAGAGGAAAGATAGCTCTCATTGGATTAAGTTATTCCAACTGCATTTACTTCTCACAAAGTAGTACATCACATTCATAAAAAACAGCCAGAGGCCTTTAAATTTCAGGTCAATAGCACTAGACTATTATATGTTCCTAAAAGAAGCTATAACAGGTTTTGTTGATGTTACAGAATATTAGGCTCTCTCCGTAGAAGGAGCAGGAAGGGAATAATGATCATGATGACACTACCAATCATCAACTACTACTGAGTGAGGACTCACTCCATCCGGGCACCCAACCCCCTTGAAGAAGGGTTTTATCAGGGACATTTGAAAAAACAAATGAGAAAAGAGTAAAAAAGTTAGTTGTCTGGCCTATGATCATCCAACTCATGAGTGTAAGAACCAAAATTGATATCCCATCTTTCTGATTCCCAAAACCACATTCAAAACCATATTTCAAGCCTTGAAAGCCAGACATGACAGTGGTTGAGTTTCTGACCCCATAGATGATACAATTCATGTATGTTTCAGGTTTCTCTAAAATCATCTTTGATCAAGTCCAGACATATGCATGTAGTTAGAGATTCCTTCAGTAATCTCACCCTTCTCTAGCTTTTGGGTAATTGCTCATGCTGTTTCTTCTACATGGTATACATTTCCTTTCCTTCCTATTTCTACCTACAGAAAACTTCCTTCTATTTCAAAGCCCCGTTACTCCTTTATTTCACAAGTATTTGTTAGGTGCCAACCATGTGCAAAATACAATCAACACTGCAGTAAGACAGACATGGCTCTTTCCTGCATACCTCATAATAATAATACAGGGCACATGACAGTGTTCCTGAGCTCATGAACGCATTCCAGTGCATTCCAAGAACAGCTACAATTCAAACCCACTCCAGAAAATGCATTCCAAAGACGACCAACTAAAAGGGAGAAAACTTTAATTTGACACCTACCAAACATATTTCTATATGCACCTAATTGAATCATCAGCTCTAATGACAAAATTTGCATGCAAGCACGTTAATGTATTCATTCAAAAATACTTTTGCAACAGCTATACAGTTAAAGATGCTGTGTTAGACACTTGATGTGACACCAAGAGGAATCAGACCACATGAAATAAAGTCTGCACGATGATGAAAGCAAAGTCAGTTCCTTATCTTGGGGATTCAAAAAGCAATAGATGAGGGTATCCCGATGTCATTTGCTTCTGGATAATGAAGAGAGATGATTCTTCAGGATACCTTTAGCCATAAAAGTTCACATTTGGTGAAGTTTTGAGGCTCCCACAGGGCAGGATTTGGATGGCCGTGGACATCTTTATCTTAGCTAGCACTTCATCTGAGCAACAGCAGTTTCCCCAATAAGTAACTGAAGAAAAGGGACAGACTGGGGCTTCATGGGCTTTCTAGCCTAGCATGTTGCTAAAGAACCAGAGAACGCAGAAGTATTCAAACTACTTACATTCCTAAGTTTTTACTTCCATTCCACAATCAATTTAGCAAATACCTACCCCCCAAAAGCTAATAAAACTGTACTTACCCTTCATCAATTGTTCACTTTTGCCATACCCACTTACTTCACACACACGCATGCACACCACACTACTATTGCTTTTACCATTCACCTAAGCTGCTCCTTATGGCAGGATGACTTAGGTATTCTGGGCAACAAAGATGGAAGGTTTTATCACCCCCATAGAACAGAGTGAGACCCAACCCTTGTGTGAGATGTACTTAGTATCTTGAGTAAAATAATCTCCCTCAAGGCAAGAGTTTAGTACCATGGACAGTGGGAAATATAACTGGAAAGACAGGTGGCAAAGACCCTCAGCATGTTATCTGATAGATGTTACCTAACAGAAAATGAAGAATTGCCGAGCATTTTTGAGTGGGCATGGGATCCGATAAAAATGATATTTTTTTCATGATAATTTGCAGATGATACCTCAAAGACAAAGCAGACACAGAGATGAACAGGAAATCAGGCAAGTTCAAAATACAGAAAATAGCCAGAACAGAATGAAAGTGGGTCTGTTCTGTGCCTATAACAAAAGACAACTAAGGAAATTTAAAAAGTCATTGACCAACAATATTTAATATAAACATACTCAAACAGCATTATTATTTCAATTAATTAGGTTTCTGGAGGAGTAATGTGGTATTTAGACTTGGACATCAAATCAATATTGGCCTTATAGATACTCCCCACGTTCCTCAGCCCTCCACTCCAATCCCTTCCTCCCCTGGCAAATCAATAAAAATACCTTTATATCAATCAAAAAGTACAGTACTATTTAAGTGGGAAAAGCAATCTAAATTACAACTGCAAGTGTCTAAAGCTTCTAGTCTGGGGATTTTCCTAATGGGAATATTTGATGTGACTTTTTGTTATTCTCATGGTTGTGTTCATGAGCTCATCACAAGAATGGTTTAAAGGCCTAAGTGACATAAATTAGATTTTCTTTAAGAAATCATGTCCTTGACATATTTTTTCATTATCTGAGAAGAATGAAACAGATTTTTCGGTTAATTAGTGCTAAGGCATGTATTTTGCATTAGCATTAAGTTTACCAAAATGGCTTTAAAAACTTGAACAGATGGCAGAATTATAATAACTTTTCCTTATGATTTAGGTTAAGAATAAGTGTCATGAGAATTCTCCTCCTAACTTTTCCATAAAGTTAATGCATTTAATAGATACGATGTATTGTTTTTCTCACTGAGGTGTAAACAACTCTGTCTCACCTTAGATGAATATAATGAGCTGTGGGAGTGCATGTCAGTACTATCTGTCTAGAGGATAGGGCTTTTCCAGGGTTTTAGCACTGAACCAACCACATACAAACAAGTCCAAAATCCAGACAGTAACTGTGCAAGGATGGAGCAGGAGTTGCAAAGACAGATGTCCACAGTGGCCTGGCAAGTCTAGGGTAAGTGAGTCAAGCTGACTTGCTCTAAGGAAACAGGGAATAGTGGGGATTGCAACAGGCTGGACAGGGCAAACAGCACCAAGAGACTGCACACACTGGGGCTCTCACCAACTGCTCTCAATCGTAAAATGTACACCTTGTGCAGCCATCATAGCCAATTTTTCAAAAGAAATATAAAGCCTAAATTTTGTAGGTGAACTCTCCCACTTAAAATTTGACTGCTATTTCGTATTCGCTTTCAAAAAAATAAATAAAGTCATGAGGACCAAGGAAAATGGTCTATGGCCTTCCTCTTGCTGGCCTTGGAGACATCAGTGTGCAAAACTGGATGGGGGAGGGGATTAACAATTAGAGTTCATAGTCAGTGCTAAGGCTTATTTCATGCCCTACTCTTACAGCGTACTCAGCCTCCAAGTGAAAACACTTGAAGTTAGTATACTAGATGGGTTTTATAGCCAGGTTTTCAAAAATGAATTGTGGTGGTGGGTCCCTACTCAGTGGGGAGCCTGCTTCTCCCTCTCCTCCCTGCTCCTGCTCGCTCTCTCTCTCTCTCGTTATCTCTCTTGCTATCTCTGTCTCTGTCTCTCTCAAATAAATAAAATCTTCTAAAAAAATTAATTGTGGTGGAAGAAGCACAAATCATAATGAGTAGACTACCATGATACCTACAGGAGATGATCTTGATCTCTGTGACCTTCATTGAGCTCACCAGTGCTCAGCGAGCTCTTACTCCATGTCTTTCTTCTTGACTCTCCTAAATTCTCTATAGTGTCTATTCTAAACTCTTATTCCATGCCTCTAAAAAGTCATTAGTAACTGAAATTAGCAAATTTTGAGAAGTGGTGCCTTTTCCCAGCATTCATGTGCTTTAATTTCATGGCAGCATTGAATATCTCACCTTCCCATGTCTCTAATGAATATCAAGTTCTTCAAATTTCCTTGACCCCACTAAACTCACCTTTCTTTCTTGAACCTTCTCCTCCTGACCTCAGTGATATCAGTTCTTGGTTAACTTCCGATCTGACTCTTTCTAGGTCAACTCCCTGTTTACCCTGAGATGTGATAATAAAGGGTAATGAACATTACCCATCCACCTGTTTTTCACTCACTTTTTCTTGCCTACTACATGGAATCTTCTAGTCTTAGGTCCTTTCTCTCAGATAATAATTCCACTCATTCCTTGGTTCTCATTCTTAATCTTTTGAGGATAACTCCCAAATCTCTCCATATATTAAAGTTCAGATTTCCCAACTCCAGGCTTAAAACCTGAAAGAAGGGGGTTAAAAAAAAAAAAAAAAAAAGGAAAGAAATAAGAATTAGAGGTAGGATAAGAGTAACAATAGCAACTAACATCTGTTGACCTTTTACTATGAGCCAAGCTTACCTGATAAGCTCTGTCTTACTTGATTTGTACAATACTAGAAGATAAAAAGTATTTTTTATGCCATCTTATAGATGAACAAACTCAGGCTGAGAGAGGTCACACCTCTCTCTCACAATTGTATGAGATCACACAACTAGGAGATCCAGGATCCAAATACTGATCTAGTCTTAGCCACTACACTCTTCCCCTTACCTCCTACTTCTAATTAATGGGTAATTTTGGTAGATCCCACCTTTGCTTAGTAACTTGCTTGTCTCACTGTTCCACCCCAGCACAACTACCTTAGTCACACTCCTCTGGATTCCCCTCTTTGGACATTGCCATAGTCTCCTGACTGTTCTTTATGCCTCTAGGTTCTTTCTCTTCAATCCCAATTTTCACAATATTATGATCTTACTCATGTCCAGCTTCTAACATATCTTATAGAAAAGAAAAAAGTGCTTCAGTAGAAACTGACATTGCCTCTGTTCATTGTCTGAAGTATCTTACAAATCTGAAAGTTACAGGTAAGTGATGATAATGCAAACTTTGAGACATGAACATTATTTTCTGTCTGGTAGAGGTTTAATGGGCCTCCCCCCTTCCCTTCTAACCCCCCTTCCACCTCACCACTTGCACAAAAAATAATTTTGATTCCATTTGCACATTCATTTCAATATTTCTATTCTATAAATGTAAATTTTTTTGCACTCTTTTTTGTATCAGTTACCATACCTGCAGGTTTCTTCATGAACTAACTAAAATACTTAACACACTGTCATTTATATATCTATATGAGAGTCATTGCTTGACCTACTACTGAAAATTATTTTTCAACATGTCCAGCTCCCAACAAGTCCATCCTTTGCTCAAAAGCTTACAATGGGCATCACTTGCCAAATGAATTAAGTATTAAGTCCAGAGACCTCACCTTACAGTTCAAACCCAACATTATAACCTACTCTGCCAATTGTATATATTCATTCCACTTTTCACCCATTCACATCCTACACAGAGGCCAAAGGGAACTCCTCGGGTCCCAGATACACATTTTACTCACCCAATTTTCTTCCTTTACTAATGCTAATCCTTTCCCCTGGACTGTGGTTATTCATATAGAATTCAATATAAATAGCTACTATGGATGCTTTAAGCTCATGCTTCTCAGACATTTACATGGAAATAACACAGGTAAAGAGAATTACTATTTGCTGCACTAGAGTGGAAGAAGGGAGAGAAGAAGGAAATAGACTACTAGAAACAATTTGTGTAAGGTCTCTTGTTTTATCTTAAAAATGTATGCAGATTTTTTTATCCATTCTATAATATATCATGGGTTTTCATTAAAAATAATATCTCTACCTTCAAATGTTATGAGAAAATTGATATTCCAAGAGGGTGACTTACCTAACCTGTGGCTAGGTAGCCCTGTACTCCCAGAAAAAAGGCAAAGATTAAGAAATCTGCCCCTCCCCAACTCTTCTCCAAAAAATCCCACCCTCCATACTTCATAAGGATTCCTTTGTTTACCCACCTTGATAAAACCCAACAACCCCTTCCTTTTCTTTAGGATAGTCTTCATTAATGAATATTCTCCCTATTACGATAGTCTGAATAAGATTATTTCCTTTAATTGTCCAGTACATTGTTTTTAACACATGACATTCTGAAGTATACATCCCAATCTGAAAAGCGCATGACTTTATGTGATAATTTCCAAGATTATAATCATAAAATCGGGGACTTCATGGTATATTAAATTATGATAGTAGAAAAAACAACACCCAGATTTTCTATGTCTCCAATGAAATTAATAAAAATGAAATTGAATCATTATCTTACACCATACACAAAAATCAACTCAAAATGGATTAAAGACTTAAGGTTATATCTGAAACTATAAAACTTCTAGAATCAGACATAGGGAAAAAGCTCAGTGACATAAGTCTTGGCAATAACTTTTTGGATATGACACCAAAAGCACAGGCAACAAAAGCAAAAATAAACAAGTGGGACTTCAAATTAAAAAGCTTCTGGGGGCACCTGGGTGGCTCAGTTGGTTAAGCATCTGCCTTTGGCTCAGGTCATGATCCCAGAGTCCTGGGATCAAGCCCCATGTAAGGCTCCCTGCTCAGTGGAGAACCTGCTTCTCCCTCTCCCTCTGCTGCTCCCCTTGCTTGTGCTCTCTCTCAAATAAATATTTTTTTTAATAAAGTTTCTGAACAGCAAAGGAAACAATCAACAAAATGAAAAGGCAAGCTACAGAATAGGAGAACATATTTGCAAACCATATTTGTGATAAGGATTAGTATTCAAACTATGAAGGAACTCATACAACTCAACTGCAAGAGAATAACCCAATTTAAAAAGGGGCAAATGATCTGAATAGACATTGTTCTGAAGAAGACATACACATGGCCAACAGATACATGAAAGGATGTTCAACATCACTAATCATCAGGCAAATGCAAATCAAAACCACAGTGAGATATCACCTCACGCCTGTCGGGATGGCAACAAGTACTGGTAAGGATATGGATAAAAGGGAACCTTTGTACAATGTTGGTGGGAATGTAAATTGGTTTATCCATTATGAAAAACAATATGTAGGTTCCTCACAAACTTAAAAGTAGAACTATTATATGATCCAGCAATCTCACTTTTGGATATACATCCAAAGGAAATCAGACAGTATCCCAAGAAGATATCTATATTCCCACGTTCATTGCAGCATTATTCACAATAGCCAAGATATGGAGCCACAACATAAGTGTCTTATGACAGGTGAATAAAAAAAGAAAATGTGGTATATATTCACAATGGAATATTCTTCAGCCTTAGAAAAGAGGAGAATCCTGGTATTTGCAACAACATGGATGAACTTGGAGGACATTATGCTAAGCGAAATAAACCAGACACAGAAAGGCAAATACTTCATGATATCACTTATATGTGGAATCTAAAAAAGTCAAACTCATAGACACAGACTATCGAAGAGTAGTTACTGAGGAAAAGGAGGTAGGGGAGATGGGAGATATTGGCCAAAGGGTACAAAGTTTCAGTTATACAATGACTAAGTTCTAGAGACCTAACATAGATCAAGATGACTAGAACTTAAAAATAATGTATTGTAGACTTGAAATCTGCTAGAAGTATCTTCAATATTCTCACCACATGTACAAATACAGGTAATTTTGTGAGATAATGAATATATTAATTAGTTGGGTTGTGGTAACCATCTTAATATATGTGTATATCAAAATATCATGTTGTATACCTAAAATATATATAATTAAGCTTTATTTGTCAATTATACCTCCAGAAAGCTAGGGGTCAAAAGGGTAAAGCAAGGTTACACCCATAAGAACTACCCAAGAATCACTGTAGCAGGCCAGGTACCACTGAGGCTGGGGAAGTAGGAAGAAATGGGCAGAAATCCTTCCTACATCCTTAAGATTTCTGAAAATATAACTGCTAGAAATGGACACTAGTTTTCATTCCTTCTCTTTTCAACTAATATTGCTAGGACATAGGTGATGAGGGGCTGGGGACTGGGATAGAATTTGTTCAAGGGAAAGCTATGGAATCTTGATTAAAGCTTGAAATTCAAACCAAAGATAAGGTTCAAAGGATGAAGATGAATGGGGGGTGGGGGTGGGAAATGCTTCAGGGTTGCCACAAAACATCAAAACATTCTGAGTACAGGATGGAAAGAGCTTATGTTATGAAAACAGCAAATAATAATGGCCTGCATTTAAAAAAAAAAAAAAGTAAAAGCTTAAAATATGCAGGAATTGGCTAATAACATTCATTACCTCACTAAATCCTTAAAGTAACTCCAGGAGCTAAGTATTATTATTATCCCCACTTAACATAAAAAGGAACACAGCCTCAGAGAGGTTAATTAACTTGCCCAGGGTCTTGCAGACAGTAAGTGGCTGGGCTTTCCAACTCAAAACCATATTGAAAGAATCCCTCCCAACTGCTGCTCCCACAGGGCTTCAGGGAAGGGTATCTAACACAAATTGGAATCTGGATTGGACAGGTGGAGAAAAAGTAAACACGAGGTCAGACTGTCAAGCCATCCAGTCTGAACTTTACCTGGAGGCAGTGGGAAGACAAACAAGAGAAAGCAAAGTATAAGGTGGAGACCTAGCAATGGAAACTTCAGTACTGAGAGGTTCTAACCCCAGGGTCCCCTCCAGAGCACCAAAATGAATGAGAATAGAAAAGAATGCCACCACAGGCTAAAGTTCTTCAATAAATACAAAGTAAGAAAGGATTTACTTTGAGGGATACCAGAATATGCCACCCATTATATGCCCCTTTAGCAGAAGGACTATTTGGAGCTAAACTCCATTGAGAACCAACAGATACAGAAAAAGCTCCAAAAACAGGGAACAGACTTTCCTTGAGTAAAGGTATCTCCCTCTCCCATACCAAAAAGAAGGACTTTTAACAACATTTATCAGTGGAGAAAGCACAGACTTAAACAAACATTACTTAACAATCCTTGTTGACTATACTTTTCCTGGTCCACATCCCATAACTTGCCTTCCCTACCCAAATGTCCCCAATTCCTTTTCTCATTTAGCTCAAGATGGCATATAACCCCAAGTTCTAACCATATCTCATAATTACTCATCTCTGGGTACTCCCATGTGTTATATGAGCAATGCACATGTTAATAAACATGTTTGGTTTTCTCTTGTTAATCTGTCTTTGGCCAGCCTTAGTTACACAGCCCCAGCAGAAGAAACTAAAACTCAGAGTAAAGGAAAAGATTTCCCACTCCCCCTTAGCTTTGAGATAAGACAATTCTCAAAACATCTTTAGAGAAACTCAAATATGAATTCTGTACATCTAATTACTATAGTTACTTGGGAAAAAGAAAAACAACAACAAAAAAATATTAGTGCTCTTTGGGAAGACCTAGCAAAAAAATCTTACCAGCTCTAAGGGCCACTCAGGTGTGGGAGGTTGGTTCACACTTCAGGGTTTGCCAATTAAATATGATAACGACTGCAAACTAGTGAGTAACATGGTGAGATATTTAAATACCTCGGTTACTGGATTACTGCCACGGCAGGAGACTTTTCTTTCCCTAAATAAAATAAAATGTGAAGTCAGGAGAGACATACTATAAAATACAAAAGTTATTTTTCTTCCTCCAAGGTGTGAGAAATTTGGTGTATTAATTTTATTTACAAGTTTGAAAACTTTGAATAAATGAATAGAATACCAAAATGAAAACAATTATTATGACTAGAGATGTAACACGATGTTTTTTGTTTTTTGTTTTAAAGTACTTCTTGGGGCACCTGGGTGGCTCAGTCATTAAGCCTCTGCCTTCAGCTCAGGTCCTGATCCCAGAGTCCTGGGATGGAGCCCCACATTGGGCTCCCTGCTCGGTGGGAAGCCTGCTTCTCCCTCTCCCACTCCCCCTCCTTGTGTTCCCTCTCTCACTGTGTCTTTCTCTGTCAAATAAATAAATAAAATCTTTAAAAAAGAAAATGCTTCTGGAACTTTAATGAATTATTTTCTTTAATATTTATTTATCAGAGAGAGAGAGAGCCTGAATGCAAGTACATGAGTGGGAGAGGGGCAGAGAGAGGGGAAAAGAGAATCCTCAAGAAGACTCCCGGCTAAGCATGGAAACTGACACAGGGATTGATCCCAGGACCCTGAGATCATGACCTGAGTGGAAATCAAGAGTTGGCAGCTTAACCCAGGTGCCCTGGAACTTCAATGAATTCTAATAAAATTATTTATTACATCACCTTTTTTCCTTATGTCCATGATACAGGAGAAAAGGAACAAAAGACCTATATACCAAATTCCATCAAATCTAATATGGCACCAACACAGAGATTTCAAAGAGGCAAATAAGGAGAAAATATGCATCTTATAATCAACAAAATATAATGATCATAGTCATAACTCTTACTGACATGGAAATTCTCACTGCCATAAAGTGCAGGAGTTTTCAGCAGTAGTCTGTTCCTATATAACAGATCTGGTTGATGTTTCAAGAGTCAAGCAAAAACAAACTTTAGGACATACAGAGAGAAACCAGTCTGATATCACATACTCTTCAGCATAAATACTGCCCTGCTGGTAAATTAACTTGAGAAACTTCAAGGGACAAATATGCCTTTAAAAATGTGCCTACCTACCTATATATATGGTACATGCCAAGATCTAAGGCATGTCAAAGTATAATTTTTTAAAAGTTAAGAACGCTGCTTTCATACTAATATAAAATGAGTGTGTGTCAAAAATGAATTTTACTAATGACAGAACCAAAAATATGTTGAGGGATACCAGAATATGCTGTCCCAAAATATGTTTTGGCATATGAATTATTTTGAGCTAAAGGCCATTGAGAACCAGCTGACTCAGGAAAATCTCTAGAAACAGGAAACAAGATTTCCTTTCCTAAAGGAAATTTATAATTGTAAAGTTGTCTCCTTCTGCCATACCAAGAAGAAGACTCTTAACAAGCCTTATCAATGCAAAAGGCACGGACTTCAACAGTTACAGCAAACCTTACTAAACAAATCTTGTCTACCATGCTTTTCCTGGCTACCTTCCCATAACTTGCCATCCATCCCCCAAAACCCAAAATGTCTTTTTGTTCATTTCAGCCTAATATAGTATATAAACCCAAGTTCTAACCACCCTTTTGGGTTGATTATCACTGGGTCACTGGGTACTGCCACATTTACGTGTGCAATGCACAGGTTAATACATTTCTGTTTGTTCTTTTCTTGTTAATCTGTCTTTTACCTTTCTCATTTATAGGGCTTGAGTTGAAGAACCTGAAAATGGTAGAGGAAAAGATTTTTTTCCTCCCCTACAATGGTAATACTGGTTCAAAAGAATTAAAGAGTCCACATATAAATAGGCACTGAAAGTGTAGAATCTTACCTAAGCCCTGTTCTTAGAAAGCAGTGATGGTTAAAATATCCCCTCAACTTTTTGTTTTCCAAAATCTCAACACATTTTGTGTCCTGGGAACTGGCTTACTGAAAGGAATTACCATGCTTTCTTGTATGACTTAGATAAAATTTGGTGATCTTACTCTCTAATAACACATGCATAAGATTGCAGATATTTACCTGTAATAAGGCCAGAAACAGACTGTTCCCCTTTTGCCTCTAACCAACCTCCCATTCTTTTCCTCATGAGTAATCAGCTAGGATTAAAATTGTGTGTAACCCTCACACAATTTTACACAATTAAAATTGTGTGTAACTACCTAGACAGAGAGTTACACATTTCCTGTTTGGAAGACTGTAGCTCCCTCTGAATGTAACAACAACAGCAACAAATCTCAACTATCAACCTCCTACCAATGTTTAAGATTGTTAGGACTTTGGGATGAGTTGGCTGCTTTATTACAATAAAATGATTCTCTTTATCGGTGCTAATATTTCTTGACTTGTAAAAATTGACTAATTATAAAATTTATATATGAAACCACAAGAGGATTTAAAATAGCCAAAACAATTTTGAAAAAGAACAAAGGTTCAGGGCACCTGGGTGGCTCAATCAGGTTAAGTGTCAGGCTCATGATTTCAACTCAGGTCATGACTTCAAGGGTCATGAAATCAAGCCCTGACTCAGGCTCCATGCTCAGTGGGGAGTCTGCTTGAGGTTTTCTCCCTCTGCCCCTTCCCCCACTCATGTGCACACACTCTCTCTCTCTCTTTCAAAAATAAATTAATCTTTAAAAAAAAAAAAAAAAGAACAAAGTTTGGAGATATATACTACCTAGTTTCCTAACTTAATAAAAAGTTATGGTAATCAAGACACTGTGGTAATAGCTGTAGAGATAGGTATATAGCTCAACAAAACATATTAAGGAATCCAGAAACAGACCCAGGCATTCATTGTCAGCGATTTCAGCAAAAGTGGCAAGGTAATTCAACAAATAAAACACAGGGTGGGGGCACCTAGGTGGCTCAGTCTGTTAAGCATCTGTCTTTGGCTCAGGTCATGATCCCAGGGTTCTGGGATCGAGGCCCACTTCAGACTCCCCTGCTCAGCATAGAGCCTGTTTCTCCATTTGCCCCTCCCTCCACTCATGCTCACTCACTCTCTCTCTTTCTCAAATAAAACCTTAAAAAAAAGTTGTTTTTTTTTCCAACAAACGGTCCTGGTATAAGTGGATATCCATATAAAAAAGAAAAATATTTCAACCATCATTTCATTCCATACACAAAGATAACTCAAAGTTAATTACAGATTCAAGCAAAAAAGCTAATTCTATAAAACCTTCAGAAAAAAAATTATAGGAGAAATTATTCACAACTTTGGATTAGACAAAAATCCTTAGCACATAAAAAATGTAAATCAAAATATATTTTTAAAATGCTTGAATTTGATAAAAGTTAAAAACTTTAGCTCTCTAAGCTTTTCCCCTAAGGTCAGGAGGAAGACAAGGATGTCCACTCTCACCACTCTTATTCAACATAGTACTGGAAGTCCTAGCCACAGCAATCAGGCAAGAAAAAGGAATAAAAGGCATCTAAATTGGTAAGAAAGAAGTAAAACTCACCATATGCAGATGACAAGATTGCATATATATAGAAAACCTTAATGATTCCATCAAAAAACAACTAGAACTGACACATGAATTCAGGAGGTTACAGGATACAAAATAAATATACAGAAATTCACTGCATTTCTATACACAGAACTAGAACAAATAATTCTAAAATTTGTATGGAACCACAGAAGACCCAAAATAGTCAAAGCAATCTTGAAAAAGAACAAAACTGGAGGAGATATCACAATCCCAGATTTCAACATATAGCATAATGCTGCAGTAAACAGTATGGTACTAGCACAAAATAGACACCTAGATCAACAGACCAGAATAGAGAGCCCAGAAATAAACCCACAATTACATGGTCAATTAATTTTCAACAAAGGAGGTAAGAATATGCAATGGAAAAGTCTCCTCAGCAAATGGTGTTGGGAAAACTGGACAGCTACATGCAAAAGAATGAAACTAGACCACTTCCTCACACCATACACAAAAACTCAAAATGGATTAAAGACCTAAAATAGGAGACTTGAAACCGAAAAAAAAGATCCTAGAAGAGAGCACAGACAGTAATTTCTTTGACACTGGCTATAGCAACATTTTTCTAGTTATGTCTCCCAAGGCAATGGAAACAAAAGCAAAATAAACTGTTGGGACTACCTCAAAATAAAAAGTTTCTGCACAGCAAAGGAAACAATCAACAAAACTAAAAGTCAACCTATAGAATGGAAGAAGACATTTGCAAATGACATAATCCAATAAAGGGTTATTAACCAAAATATATAAAGAACTTACACAACTCAACACCCAAAAAACAAATAATCCAATTAAAATTCAGAAGACATGAACAGACATTTCTTCAAAGAAGACATACACATGGCCAAAAGATGCATGAAAAGACAGCATCACTCATCATCAGGGAAATAAAAATTGAAACTACAATGGGGTATCACCGCACACCTGTCAGAATGGCTAAAATCAAAAACACAAGAAATAACAAATATTGGAGAGATGCAGAGAAAAAGGAACCCTTGTGCACCGTTGGTGGGAATACAAATGGGTGCATCCACTATGGAAAAGAAGTTTCCTGAAAAAATTAAAAATAGGGTTACCCTATAATCCAGTAATTCCACTCCTGGGCATTTACTCAAAGCATACAAAAACACTAATTTGAAAAGATACATGCATTCCTATGTTTACTGCAGTGTTATGTACAATAGCCAAATTATGGAAGCAACCCAAGCTTGTATCGATAGATGAATGGATAAAGAAGAATGAATATTACTCAACCATAAAAAAGATGAAATCTTGCCATTTACAACAACATCATGGATCTAGACAGTATACTGCTAAGTGAAATAAGTCAGACAGAAAAAGACAAATACCATATGATTTCATTTATATGTGGAATTTAAGAAATGAAACAAAGAGAAAAAGAGACAAACCAAAAAAACAGACTCTTCACTGTAGAGAACAAACTGATGGTTACCAGACAGGGTGGGGGGATGGGTGAAATAGGTGAAGGGAATTAAGAGTATGCTTATCATCACAAGCACTGAGTAATACATAGAATTGTTGAATCGCTATATTGTACACCTGAAACCAATATAATACTATATGTTAACTCTACTGGAATTAAAATAAAAAAATTTAATTTAATTTAAAAAAACCTTAGCTCTTTAAATGCCACAGTTAAAACATAGAAAGACAAGTCATGGACTAGAAGAAAAAAAAAAAATATATATATATATATATAAAATAAAGGACTAACATTCAGAATAACTCTTACAACTCAATAGCAAGATAGCCCAATTAAAATGGGCAAAAGAGGGATCCCCGGGGAAAGATGGTGGGGAGTAGGGGACCCTATTTCAACTGTTCCCCGGAATTAAGCTGGATATCTACCAGACCACTCTGAGCACCCAAGAAACCAGCCTAAGATGTAAGAAGATCTGGATCTCTACAAACAGAATATCGCAGGTGGTTGGTTTTGAGGTACGAAGAGGAGAGCCGTGATCCTGCGGGCAGATATCGGAGAATAAACGGCGGCGGGAGGGTGCGTGGACGTGGGGATCCTACACCGCTGGTGAGTGACAGCCTCGCATGCTGTGGACGGGCACAGACTTGAAGACCGGTAGCATCGGGAAAGGACTTTAGGGCAGCCCCCAGGGTGGAGGACCAGACCGGCGGGTCGCGCGCACGCGAACCGCAGCCACCCGGACAGAAACCCGCAGTGACAGTTGCACGCACGCGAACTACAGCCTCCGAGATGGAAACCCGGTGTGCCGGGGTCCTGCCAGTGAACTGCAACCTCCGGGGTGGAAACCCAGAGTGGTGGAGTCGCGCGCACACAAACTGCAGTCCCCAGAACAGGACCCCAAGCAGCGGAGTCGCACGCGCGTGCGGGCTGGCGGTTTTAAAAGCACAAACGACAGAGACATGCCCCGACCTGGAGGCAGGACTGGGAGCTCTGCAGAGGGGGCGCACAACCCAGGACCTGCAGTTTATAGCAGCACGGACAGAAACGGAGAGGGTGTGGCCTGGAGAGGTCACTGAAGAACAGACTGAGGTCTCTCTGCTCTGAGGCAGAGGGTTGGAAACGGTCTCTTCTGCTCTGACTCGCGGAAAAGACGTGGAAAGCCACCAGGGAAAGGCGCCAGAGAACAAAAGCCCCAAAACTGATTTCCACTGAGCCCATCCCCCACCATAGGGGCGCAGGGCAACTCCGCCCAAACAGGGTTGCCTGAGTAAAAGCGCAGCAGGCCCCTCCCCCAGAAGACAGGCTGGGAAAACAAGAGGCCAGAACCCTAAGGTCCCAAAAAAACAGGTGCATCTTGCTTGGGTTCTGGTCAATAATTTGGACTCTATACATTCCCTCAAGCACCCATCAACAGAATGACTAGGAGGAAGAGCCCCCAAAACAGAAAAGACTCAGAGATTATGACTTATGATGCAGATTTACAAATGGATGCAGATATAACCAAGATGTCAGAGATGGAATTCAGGCTAGCAATTGTGAAGACAATGGCTAGAAAGGAGAAATCAATTAATGGCAACATAGAGTCTCTAAGGGCAGAAATAAAAGGTGAATTGGCAGAACTTAAAAATACTATCAATGAGATCCAATCCAATCTAGATAATCTAACAGCTAGGGTAACTGAGACAGAAGAGAGAATAAGCGACCTGGAAGACAGTATAATAGAAAAAAAGGGAAAAGAGGAGGCCAGGGAAAAACAACTCAGAATCCAGGAAAATAGAATCAGAGAAATAAGTGACACCATGAGGCGTTCCAATGTCAGAATCATTGGAATCCCGGAGGGAGTGGAGAGAGAGAGAGGACTAGAAGATGTATTTGAGCAAATCGTAGCTGAGAACTTCCCTAATCTAGGGAATGAAACAAACATTTGAGTCCTAGAGGCAGAGAGGACCCCTCCTAAGATCAAGGAAAACAGTCCAAAACCCCGGCATGCAATAGTAAAACCTGCAAATCTTAGAACCAAGGAAACCATCTTAAGGGCAGTTAGGGGGAAGAGATTCTTTACGTACAGAGGGAGGAACATCAGAATAACGTCAGATCTATCCACAGAGACCTGGCAAGACATATTCAGGGTACTAAATGAGAAGAACATGCAGCCAAGAATACTTTATCTGGCAAGGTTTTCATTTAGAATGGATGGAGAGATGTAGAGCTTCCACGACAGGCAGAAGTTGAAAGAATATGTGACCACTAAGCCGGCCTTGCAAGAAATATTAATGGGGGTTCTATAAAAGGAGAAAGACCCCAAAAGTGATCTACAACAGAAATTTACAGGGACAATCTATAAGAACAACGTCTTCACAGGCAACATGATGACAATTAATTCATATCTTTCAATAATCACTCTCAACATGAATGGCCTAAACGCTCCCATAAAACGGCACAGGGTTGCAGATTGGATAAAAAGAAAGGACCCATCCATATGCTGTCTACAAGAGACTCATTTTGAACCTAAAGATACATCCAGACTGAAAGTGAAGGGATGGAGATCTATCTTCCATGCCAGCAGACCTCAAAAGAAAGCTGGGGTAGCAATTCTTATATCAGACAAATTAGATTTTAAACTAAAGTCTGTAATAAGAGACACAGAAGGACACTATATAATTCCTAAAGCGTCTATCCAACAAGATGATCTAACAATTGTAAATATCTATGCCCCCAACATGGGAGCAGCCATCTACATAAGCCAACTGTTAACTAAAATAAAGAGTCATATTGATAACAATACGTTAATTGTAGGAGACCTCAATACTCCACTCTCAGCAATGGACAGATCATCTAAGCAGAAAATCAACAAGGAAACAAGAGCTTTGAATGATACATTGGACCAGATGGACCTCATAGATATTTACAGAACATTCTACCCTAAAACAACAGAATACTCATTCTTCTCGAGCGCACATGGACCTTTCTCCAGAATAGACCACATACTGGGTCACAAATCAGGTCTCAACCGATACCAAAAGACTGAGATTATTCCCTGCATATTCTCAGACCACAATGCTCTAAAACTGGAACTCAATCACAAGAAAAAATTTGGCAGAAATTCAAACACCTGGAAGCTAAAGACCACTCTGCTCAAGAATGTTTGGGTCAACCAAGAAATCAAAGAACTTAAACAATTCATGGAAGTCAATGAGAACAAAAACACATTGGTCCAAAACCTATGGGATACTGCAAAGGCGGTCCTAAGGGGGAAATACATAGCCATCCAAGCCTCACTCAAAAAAAAAAAAACAGAAAAATCCTGAATTCACTAAATAACTCTACACCTTAAAGAACTAGAGAAAAAGCAACAAATGATGCCTAAGCCACGCATTAGAAGAGAAATAATTAAAATTAGAGCAGAAATCAATGAATTAGAAACCAGAAACACAGTAGATCAGATCAATGAAACTAGAAGTTGGTTCTTTGAAAGAATTAATAAGATTGATAAACCACTGGCCAGACTTATCCAAAAGAAAAGAGAAAGGACCCAAATTAATAAAATTATGAATGAAAGGGGAGAGATCATGACCAACACCAAGGAAATAGAAAAAAATATTAGAAATTATTATCAACAACTATATGCCAATAAACTGAGCAATCTGGATGAAATGGAGGCCTTCCTGGAAACCTATAAGCTGCCAAGACTGAAACAGGAAGAAATTGACAACCTGAATAGGCCAATAACCAGTAACCTCCCAAAAAACAAGAGTCCAGGGCCTGATGGATTCCCTGGGGAATTCTACCAAACATTCAAAGAAGAAATAATACCTATTCTACTGAAGCTGTTTCAAAAAATAGAAACAGAAGGAAAACTTCCAATCTCATTCTATAAGGCCAGCATTACCTTAATCCCCAAACCAGGCAAAGACCCCATCAAAAAGGAGAATTTCAGACCGATATCCCTGATGAATATGGATTCCAAAATCCTCAACAAAATCCTAGCTAATAGGATCCAACAATACATTAAAAGGATCATCCACCATGACCAAGTGGGATTTATCCCCGGGATGCAAGGGTGGTTCAACATTCACAAATCAATCAATGTGATAGAACACATTAATAAGAGGAGGGAGAAGAACCATATGGTCCTCTCAATTGATGCAGAAAAAGCATTTGACAAAATACAACATCCTTTCCTGATTAAAACTCTCCAGAGTATAGGGATAGAGGGAACATTCCTCAAGCCCATAAAATCCATCTATGAAAAACCCACAGCGAATATCATCCTCAATGGGGAAAAGGTGAGAGCCTTTCCCTTAAGATCAGGAACACGTCAAGGGTGCCCACTCTCACCACTGTTGTTCAACATAGTACTAGAAGTCCTAGCAACAGCAATCAGACAACAAAAAGAAATAAAAGGTATTCAAAGGTATTCAAATTGGCAAAGAAGTCAAACTCTCTCTTTTCGCAGATGACACGATACTTTATGTGGAAAACCCAAAAGACTCCACCCCCAAATTACTAGAACTCATCCAGCAATTCAGTAATGTGGCAGGATACAAAATCAATGCACAGAAATCAGTTGCTTTCTTATACACTAACAACGCAACTGTTGAAAGAGAAATTAAAGAAACGATTCCATTTACAATAGTACCAAAAACCATAAGATACCTCGGAATAAACCTAACCAAAAAGGTAAAGATCTATACTCTAGGAACTATAAAACACTCATGAAAGAAATTGAAGAAGATACAAAAAGATGGAAAAATACTCCATGCTCACGGATCGGAAGAATAAACATTGTTAAAATGTCTATGCTACCCAGAGCAATCTATACCTTCAATGCCATCCCGATCAAAATTCCAATGACATTTTTCAAAGTGCTGGAACAAACAATCCTAAAATTTGTATGGAATCAGAAAAGACCCCAAATCGCCAAGGAGATGTTGAAAAAGAAAAACAAAGCTGGGGGCATCACGTTGCCCAATTTCAAGCTATATTACAAAGCTGTGATCACCAAGACAGCATGGTACTGGCACAAAAACAGACATACAGACCAATGGAACAGAATAGAGAACCCAGATATGGACCCTCAACCCTATGGTCAACTCATCTTCAACAAAGCAGGAAAAAACATGCAATGGAAAAAAGACAGTCTCTTCAATAAATGGTGCTGGGAAAATTGGACAGCCACATGCAGAAGAATGAAACTCGACCATTCTCTGACACCATTCACAAAGATAAACTCAAAATGGATGAAAGACCTCAATGTGAGACAGGAATCCATCAAAATCCTAGAGGAGAACATAGGCAGTAACCTCTTTGACATCGGCCACAGCAACTTCTTTCAAGATACATCTCCAAAAGCTAGTGAAACAAAGCAAAAATGAACTTTTGGGACTTCATCAAGATAAAAAGCTTCTGCACAGCAAAGGGAACAGTCAACAAAACAAAGAGGCAACCCACAGAATGGGAGAAGATATTTGCAAATGACACTACAGATAAAGGGCTGGTATCCAAAATCTATAAAGAACTTCTCAAACTCAACACCCAAAAAACAAATAATCAAGTCAAAAAGTGGGCAGAAGAGATGAACAGACACTTCTCTGAAGAAGACATACAAATGGCTAAAAGACACATGAAAAAATGTTCATCATCATTAGCCATCAGGGAAATCCAAATCAAAACCACACTGAGATATCACCTTACACCAGTTAGAATGGCCAAAATGGACAGGGAAAGAAACAACCAATGTTGGAGAGGTTGTGGAGAAACGGGAACCCTCTTACGCTGTTGGTGGGAATGCAAGTTGGTACAGCCACTTTGGAAAACAGTGTGGAGGTGCCTCAAAAATTTAAAAATAGAGCTACCCTATGACCCAACAATTGCACTGCTGGGTATTTACCCCAAAGACACAGATGTAGTGAAAAGAAGGGCCATATGCATCCCAATGTTCATAGCAGCAATGTCCGCAATAGCCAAACTGTGGAAAGAGCCGAGATGCCCTTCAACGGATCAATGGATAAAGAAGATGTGGTCCATATATACAATGGAATATTACTCAGCCATCAGAAAAGATGAATACCCAACTTTTACATCAACATGGATGGGACTGGAGGAGATTATGCTAAGTGAAATAAGTCAAGCAGAGAAAGTCAATTATCATATGGTTTCACTTATTTGTGGAACATAAGGAATACCATGGAGGACATTAAGAGAAGGAAGGGAAAAATGGGCGGGGGGAACTGGAGGGAGAGATGAACCATGAGAGACTATGGACCTGAGAAACAAACAGCATTTTAGAGGGGAGGGGGGAGGGGGGATTGGTTAGCCCGGTGATGGGTATTAAGGAGGGCATGTACTGCATGGAGCACTGGGTGTTATACAAAAACAATGGATCATGGATCACTACATCAAAAACTAATGATGTATTGTATGGTGACTAACATAACATAATAAAATTTAAAAAAAAATGGGCAAAGGAATTGAAATGATATTGCACAGAAGAAAACAAAACAAAACATAAGCACAAGATGCTTATTGTTAGTCATTAGGGAAATGCAAATTAAAGTCCAAATGAGACACCACTACCACCAATGGCTAAAATTAAAAAGTCTGGCAATATCAAGCACAGGTGAGGACAGGCAGCAATTGGAACTTTCACACATTGCTGATGAAATATAAATTGATATAGCCACTTTGGAAAACAATTGACAATTTCTAATAAAGTTATTTATAAATATATTATTTGACTTAATACTTCCACTTGTGGGAGTATTTACTTAATGAAATGCAAAATACTCTCCAAAAAGACATGTACATGAAAAATCATAACTTTCTTTATAAAAGCCATAAAGCAGAAACAACCCAAATGTCCATTATTAGGTGAGCAGATAAATTATGGTATAATCATACAACACTATTCATCAATAAAAAGTAATGAATCACTGATAGATGCAATAACAAAAATGAGGAAAAAAGGTGCATGTGCATAATGTCATTTATATGAAATTCTGGAAGAGCCAAATCTAATATTAAATGGCAGAAAGCCAATTAATGGATGCCTGAGGTTAGGGGGTATAGGGAGGAATTTTTGATTTGGGAGAACTATATTATTGCCTGTGTGATTACAAAGGTGCATGCATTTATCAAAATTCAGTGTATGATGCACTTAAAAAGGGTGTGCTTTATTGTATATAAATTATATTAAAATATAAAAATGAGGGGCACCTGGGTGGCTCAATCAGTTAAGCATCTGCCTTCCACTCAGGTCATGATCCTAGGGTCCTGGGATCAAGCCCCACGCTGGGCTCCCGGCTCAGTGGGGAGCCTGCTTCTCCCTCTTACCCCTGTTCGTGCTCTCCCCCTCAAATAAATAAATAATCTTTTTAAAAAATGAAAGAAATAAAATGTTTGGCTTTAACAGTTTTTCAACATGTTCTTCCTTTGCAACCTAGCAATCACCCTGCAATAATTTGAAGCGTCCCTGGTAATAGATAGGTCTGGGAGAAAGTGAAAGGTTTTTGTTGTTTTTGTTGTTTTGGAGATGTTTTAGATTTATGTTGGTAACTTTATCAATTATCTGAAATGTTTTTCTTTCAGATCATTTTGATCTGTTGAAATTAAACTTATTATGTCCTGAGGTGGTTGGCTGAGAATACCACCAACAAAATAGGCATCATTATCTTCCATTCACTTAAGTAGGGAAGAAAAATAACAGAGATGGATCCAAAGAGAAAGCCTTCTACCAAAACACCCATTCTTCCTTACTTTTCCATATTTACATTCTCAGGGGGCGGGGGGGATGTTCTCTAAAAATCACTCTGCATGTAGCGGCACCCATCCCGCAAATATAACACTCTTGTATACAGCATGATAAAGCAGTACAATCAAAAGCATGGAAAGACAGACTCAAGTGGGAAAGAGATTTTCAATCCATTTAGCTGTACATTCACTAATAAAGCCTTTCTACCAGTAACTGAGTCTACATCAGACATATCAAAACCACTGGGCAGAAAACTTATAGCATCTAAAGAAAGAAGACAGTATGACAGTAGAACGCTGTCATAAGGGATATTCAATTTAAGAAAAGATTTGAAAACCCTCAGTGCACACCCCACCTCTCCCCACTACAAAATGCAGGCTCTACTGTCTTATTTAATCCTCATAAACAAAGAACAAATCTATTGCAAGATATTAAGTTAATAGTTCATATAAAAGCACAAGAGAACAAACATTTAGAATTCCCTAAAAAGCCTTTACTGGGGATGGCGTCAATACCCAGGCAGTTGGATACAGATGCCCCTTTTCTCCTGTCATTTAGGTGGTTTTCAATATTCAAGTACATGAGAATTACTGCAGTGTGATATGCCAAAATCATGTATATACATCATGGGTCACTTATGGAATGTCCAAGGAAATTCTAAGTGTCATTTTCACCTAACCTACTGTTTCTCAAGTGTTTTGTTTTTTTCATTATTATCTTCCTAATGAACCTTTTTTTTTTTTTAAAGATTTTTATTTATTTATTTGAGACAGAGAGAATGAGAGACAGAGAGCATGAGAGGGAGGAGGGTCAGAGGGAGAAGCAGACTCCCTGCCGAGCAGGGAGCCCCTAATGAACCTTTTTAGACACCTTCCTAATTGCTTCCCTGAAGTTTAATACCACAGATTTCCTGTCTATGTGTATGTCTATGCTTCATACCTGAAAAGAGTAAGATTTTTACTTTTCCCAAGAACCAATTTTTGCCCACTTGGGGGTAATATCACCCCTCCTGAGAATACATGACCTAAACTGACCTCTAGCTTAATAGGTGCCTTCCTTGCATATTCTCCATAGCTTCTTCCAGTGAGAAGTCTATTTCTAAGATCCTTCTTGTTTGGGGTTATATCCACTGTAGTTTGTTTTCTTTATACCAATTCCTTCCAAACTTTTCAACTGAAGCACGTAGTGATAGTTAAGAAGGAATGCACACTTTGGAGATGAAAAATACATAGGTACATTATTAACAAGGGGGAAATGCATTTGAGCTTTGATATCTTTAAACATGATGTGGATTGGGAAAGAACAGTTGCATTAACAATGGTCCTGGAAAAAGTGGCTATCCATGTGGGGAAAAAAAAAAATGAAGCTGGGCTCCTATCTCACACTGTATTCAAAAATTAACTCAAAATGGATCAAAGATCTAAATGCAAGAGTTCAAACTATAGAACTCAGAAGAAAACATAGGCATAAATATTTATGACCACAGATTAGGCACTGGTTTCTTAAAAATGACACCCAGGGCGCCTGGGTGGCTCAGTTGGTTAAGCGACTGCCTTCGGCTCAGGTCATGATCCTGGAGTCCTGGGATCGAGTCCCGCATTGGGCTCCCTGCTCAGCGGGGGGTCTGCTTCTCCCTCTGACCCTCCTCCCTCTCATGCATGCTCTCTGTCTCTCATTCTCTCTCTCGCAAATAAAAAAAATAAATAAATAAAAAATAAAAAATAAAAATGACACCCAAAGCACAAGCAACAACAACCAAAATAGATACACTGGACTTCATCAAACGTAAAAAGGTTGTGTTTCAAAGATACCATCAAGGGGCTCCTGGGTGCCTCAGTCATTAAGCGTCTCCCTTCGGCTCAGGTCATGATCTCAGGGTCCTGGGATCAAGTCCCGCATCGGGCTCCCTGCTCGGTGGGAAGCCTGCTTCTCCCTCTCCCACTCTCCCTGCTTGTGTTCCCTTTCTCGCGGTTTCTCTCTGTCAAATAAATAAATAAAATCTTTAAAAAAACAAAGATACCATCAAGAAAGTGAAAGGAAATCCACAGAATGAGAGAAAATATTTGCAAATCACGTATCTAATAAGGGACGTGTATGTAGTATATATAAAACTCTTACAACTCAATAAATAAACACAATTAAAAAATGGATAAAGGGTCTAAACAAACATTTCTTCAAACATGATCAACAAATGGCTAGCAAGCACATGGAAAGATGCTCCACATCATCAGCTATAAGAGGAATGTATATCAAAATCACAATGAGTGACCATCTCCCACCAACTGAAATGGCTATCACCAAAAAACACAGTCAATAACAAATGATAACAAAGGGGAGAAATCAGAACTCTCCTATGCTGTTGGTAATGTAAAACTGTGCATCCACCTTGGGAGACATTTGGGTATCTCCTCAAAAGGTGAAAACACAGTTACTATATGACCCAGTAACTGCACTCCCATGTATATATATATTCAAGAGAAACTAAAGCATAATACCCCCACAAAAAACTTATGCATGAATGTTTATAACAGCATTATTCATAGTTGCTCAAAAGTGGAAAGAAGTAAAATATCCACCAATTGGTAAAAAGATAAATAAACTATATTAACAATAAAAAGAGGAAGTTTCTGATACACACTACAACTTGGATAAAGCTTGAAAACATAATGCTAACCGAAAGAAGCCAGTCACAGAAGAACACATATCATCTGATTCCATTTAAATGAAATATCCAGAATAGAACAATATATAGAGGCAAAAAGTAGATTAATGGTGGCCTAGGGCTGGAGCAAATGGATAGTGAATGCCAATGAGTTTGGGGTTTCTTTCTGGGATGATGAAAATATTCTGAATTGACAGTGGTGATAGTTGCACAACTCTGAATAAACAAAAATCTAGGGAATTATGTACTTGTTTTTAAAAAAGATTTATTTATTTGAGAGAGAGAGAGGGAGGGAAAGAGCACAACGGATGGGGAAGGGCAGAGGGAGAGGGAGAAGCAGGCTCCCTGCTAAGCAGGGAGCCCGACTCGGGGCTTGATCCCAGGACCTTAAAGACAGACGCTTAACTGATCAAGCCACCCAGGCGCCCCTAGAATTATATACTTTAAGTAGACAAATGGTATGGTTCATGATTTATATCTCAATAAAACTGTTGGAAGGAAGGAAGGGAGGGCAAATCGAAAGAAAGAAAGAAGAAAGGAAAGGAAAGAAAGAAGAAAGGAAAGGAAAGGAAAGGAAAGGAAAGGAAAGGAAAGGAAAGGAAAGGAAAGGAAAGGAAAGGAAAGGAAAGGAAAGGAAAGGAAAGGAAGGGAAAAGGGAAAAGGGAAAAGGGAAAAGGGAAAAGGGAAAAGGGAAAAGGGAAAAGGGAAAAGGGAAAAAGAAAAGAAAATAAACAATAAATCCACAGATATTCTCTTCCATTTCCCTACAGCCAGGCAACTTCCTTGCCTCCACCCTGGCCAATGATGCAAGCTTCATTCCTTAGATAGTAAAACAGAGGATCTCTGGACATGGAGTACACCAGGCACAGCTGAGAGCCAGGCTCCAGGACAGGCTTCTTCAGGAAGATGAAACTGATAGAAAACTGGAACCATGTAAACATCTTGAGGGGGCACTGAGGCAAACTGAAGAGTTTGGGGCTGAGGTTGTTTCAAGTACTTAGAAAACAAAACTACTTTAAAAAAGAAGACAATTATTACTTCCAGAGAAAACAAGAGCCAGGTAAGGAACTCAACCCCATGGTTCAGCTTTAGATGGCATTTATATAGTACACTAAATAAATATCAAACACTGATGTCATCAAAATTAGAGTCACACTACTTGAGATGCAGAGGGGAAGAAGGGGAACCATGGGCAATACAAGTGGAGGGATGAAGGATAGTTACCCCCTCTGTTTCCGTAATGAAAAATCAATAGAAAAGGCTTAAAACTAAAACTAAAAGTAGCAGTATAAACATTATTTAGAGATATGGAGATAAATACCAAAATAATTAGTTAAAAGGAGGATGGGGAGTGAGGGCGAGGGAAGAAGGATATTGTAGAGTTTTGTTTTGTTTTTTAAATAAGAAAACTTGTAGAAACTGATTTCACACACACACACACACACACACACACAATCAATAGGAAACACTTGTAAGTTGTATAATGCTATAGAAATTTTTAAATATTTGGTAAAAATTATAAACAAATGCAGTTATTAAAAATGTTAATTTTATTCCCAATAATATAATGATTTTGCCACACTATAAAAATATTTTAAGTTACCAAGCACATAAAATAAATTTAACTTAGTTCCCTCAAATATTTAAGTAAAATTCATTTTTAGGAAGATACACAATGTTTATCCTAGAAAATCTTGTATGTGCCCTCCCCTAAGACAAAACCAATTAGCCCTAAAAATGTGCCCTCCCCCAAGACAAAACCAATTAGCCCTAAAAACCCTAGTCTGAGAAGCACAAGAGCTTAACTATCTTGTGACTGTTCTTCTATACTTGGCACTTTCACCTATACATCATTAATTCATTATTCAGCAAATATTTAAGGTACCAGCCAATTCAGGTAAAACAAAAACATCTGATCTAGGACTGCTCTTAATACATTATTTTTCTGGCATTATATTTTTTTCTAGATTGTTTACCACCACGAACACATGGGTGCAAACCCCTTCATGAAGGATGAGTTTGATATTTAGCCTAAGACCTGCAAAACCTGGACTCAGTATTCTATGAAGCTATTATGTGCACACATATTTGAAGGACATTCTAAAAAGTGCTAAACTATAAATATTCTGATTCACTGCTCTTTCACACATACTAAAAATGACTTCGCACAATCACTAACCAGGAGGAAGGTTTTGTATCTCACTGAAAATGTCACTTAATAAATAACCTTCAAATTTAAATGCAAACTATGGATATCATTCATAGATCCTCAAACTTGTCCTTGAAGTCTAAATGGGCAAAGAAGGTAACTTAAAAAAAAAAAAAAAAAAAAGATTTTTTGCCATTAACACCCTATTGCTTTAACTCTTTGAAAACGAGTCCAAACTTTAGTTTTTAGCATAATATTCTTATGTTTAAGAATCTGTATCTCTTATAGCAATTTAGCCTGAGGATTTTAAATATAACAACTTTGGGATAATTTGCAATTTTCACTTCTCATTCTCAGATTAGATCACTAACAGTTTTAGGGAAAATTACTTTATTTCATAATTTATTTATAACAATATATTCATTTGTCTAGTCAAAAAGTGAGATCTTGTTCACAGCAATATACTTTAGTGTAATGACTATAAGTCTTGACACACACATTAGATGCTCAATAGAGGCAACCCTATAATTATGGCTAGGAAACACAACCTGAGACAGGCACACAGATCAAGAGGCTGGACATTTGAGTAAGTAATGAGGAAATTCTGAGACAGAGAATTTGCCACCAGATAGATGTAGGTTATCTGGCATTAACTTTTTCATTAGACAATAGACTCCTTGATTGTAATATATTGTTTACTCTTATATCCTCCATAGTACCTATGTCCACAATAGGTATGATGGGCACATAATGGCCTCTTAAAAATGTCTGTCCCCTAATTTCTGGAAACTATGAATATGCTACCTTACACTGTAAAGGGTCATTAAGTTTGCAGATGAAATTAAGGTTGCTAATCAGCTGATTTTAAAGTAGGAAGATTATCCTGGATTTTCTAAGCAGGTCCAGAGTTACCACAAGGATCCACAAAAATGAGATGAGGGAGCCTGAAGAGGTCAGAGTGACGAGAAGTGAGAGGGACATGACCTGCTCTTGCTGGAATTGACGATGGAGGAAAAGACCATGAGCCAAAAACGTCACCAGTGCCCAGCAGCTAGAAAAGGCAAAGAAATGAGTTCTCTCCTAGCGCTTCCAGAAAGGAACACAGCTCTGCCAAAACCTTGACTTTAGCCCATGGAGACCTGATTCAGATTTCAGATTTCCAGAACTACAAAATAATAAATTTTAGTTGCCTTAAGTCACTGTTTTGGATGATCTGTTATGACAGCCATAGGAAATTAATACCGTTTAATCAATAAATACTTTCAAAATAAAAACTGAAAAACAGCATCTAAGGAAATAAGTATGGGCACTCAAGATATTTTCAGTTTTCCACATCTTCTACTTATTTGAAAACTTGGTATATTCAATCCCTGGAATTTACTGTCCACTCATTTGAAGTCTAGAATCTCTTAGAATTGGAAATAGTTTTCTTCCACTGACCAGCAGGTGCACTTCCTTGGGATCACCAGTGGCTGACCCTGTGAGGAATCCCAGTGTTTTCCTAATGCATTGTGACTGCGTCCTGAGCAGTACATCTCGACAACATAAAAGTTGCTTTTATTCATCACTTTAGGAAGTTATTTTGGTCTAAGTTACCTTTAAACACAAAATAGATGAGTCACATAGAGGTACCTTTTGATGCAATCTTTTTTTTTTTTTTAGATTATTTATTTATTTATTTATTTGACAGAGAGAGACATAGCGAGAGCAGGAACACAAGCAGGGGGAGTGGGAGAGGGAGAAGCGGGCTCCCCGCGGAACAGGGAGCCCGATGTGGGACTAGATCCCAGTACCCTGGGATCATGACCTGAGCCGAAGGCAGACGCTTAACGACTGAGCCACCCAGGCACCCCTTTTGATGCAATCTTTTATCTCTTTCTTCACTTGACCAGCATCTACTGAACACTTACAAAATGCTGGCATTGCACAGGCACCGAGAATCTGAAGAGTGAATACCACATGGTCACCGTCCACAAGAAGCTCACAGCCTAATGAAGGAGAGACAGACAGAATTGTTTAAAACAAAGTAAGGGGGGTGCCTGGGTGGCTCAGGACTCTCTATTTTCTGATGCAGTGAGACAGACCTGTGTCCTCAACATAAAATTATTTTGGTTACAGTCACTTTGAAGTTAGTTTCTGCTGCTTACACAGTGAGATAGGTATGTCTTCATGAAACAGAGTCCACCTTTTCACTAGCCCAGATGTTGGCCTCAATGACCTCACCTGCAGTATGGGGAGAGAAAAGTGGTTTCCCTTTTCAGAAAATGGGCATAATTCGTAATGGATTTGCAAGCATAAAAGCACTTGGACTATAAATTATCATATAAATGCAAAACTTTGACAACTGTAACTGGTTATGAAATAATGTTCACACAATGACCCCTATTAAAAGCCCAATGGAAGGATTTTTCAGCAAAAAAGAGGGAGGCAAAAGCTCAAATTAAAATGGGCCACAATTCAAAGCAGTGCTCTGTATCCAACTTCAGAGATTAGTTCATCTTTGGCCATTTCAAAGTGTGGAGGAGAGACAGAGGAGGTAATGGTAGAAAGAAAAAGAATCCACACAGAAGCATGGGAATGGATGCTGGAGGGGATTTTATCTTCTCAGAGAAATCCTCTCTCGCCATTAAACCATGTTGCACAGCAGACTGCACAAACAATGTTCTTCTTTCGATAGAAGACAGAAAGGGCATCAAAAGACAACTTTCAAAGGTCTCCAACTAGACAAAGCAGCATGTTCTACCACAATCAACAGAACAAGATCCATGTCTGACTGCTGGGGGATTTTCTTCCTGTTGTCTGTTACCAAGAATCTACAGAAAGATACAGTAAATAGTTGCTGTTTGGGGGCTACTTTCTGCTGCCCATTTTTGAGGTCAGTGATAGCTGTTAGCACTGAAAAACTAGCATAGACAAAAAATACAAAGAACTACAACCTTCATTTATTTATTCCCTATTAGCATCTCTGATGATGGGTTTGTTCATCAACAAGTTAGAAATTAGCTAAACTAGAAAGTAGAAATGATTTCAAAATAATTTCACTTATTGATGTTAGAATCCAGGTCTATACGTATTATCAGAGCTTAGTAAATATGAGATCAAGTGATACGCATTTTATGGTACATATCAACTCCTTTACCATGTAATTCACTTCACCACATCATTGCCTCACATACACAAAAGTCCCATGCTAACCCACACTGAAGTTTTGTTGCTGATATTGTTTCTTTCTTCTCCATGTTACAAAGATATTTAGCATTCACTTTTGTAGTCTCAACACTTAGCATAGTGCCTAGCAGAGAGTGGAGACTCAAAGATCTTCTGCAAATGCATAAAAAAGTCAATAGTAATGTTTAGGGTTCAGGCACATTCTGAATTCCTGTCCATCATGCATGTTAATGTATTGTGAGCACTTACTCATCTCCAGATATAGCACTAGATGTTTTATGTGCAGTGTTTCATTAAATCCTCATGACAACCCAATGAGGGACCAAAAGTACAGAAACCAGTTCAAGGTAATAAAGGCTACTAGTTGGTGGAGTTAACATCTAGATCCAGTCAGCCCACCTCCAGAGCTCAAGCTCAACACTACTCTGCAGGACTGCCATTCATATTCTAGGCAACTCAAGAATACTTTGCTGATGGGCTGGCAGATGGTCAGTGCTCTGACATATACAAACACAAATAAGATTGTAAATTGGCTCTCAAGAAATTAAAGTGATGTTTATATATTTATTCCAATATGAGGCGGAATCTGACAAGTACTTCTAGAAATGAGGCTCAAGGTATGGAAGACACAAACAACTCTTAGCTAGCGTAGGAGAATCAGGGAGAGATGTGTAGGCCAGAGACACATGGGCTCAGCCTTAAGCAATAGAGGATTTGCTTAGATTTGCAGAGATGCAGGACCCAGATGCTATTCAGGAAGACTATCACATATCAGGAAAAGCAGTGTGGGACAACATGCATCATAGGGCGCCTGTAGGAAGTGGTAATGTTAAGTTCTGTTTTACTCATTCTCTACCAATTCCCTAAAGGCATACTCACCAAATCCTGAGGTTGACTGATAAGGACTCCCAAAAGTAATCAAAGATTACTCTGAAGTTCTGAACTTTAGTGAGGATGAGGATGTTATTAGAATGGTCGCTTTTGTACAAACTGAGGCTGAGGTCATAAAGACAGATGTTAAAACTATAATCCCTAAGCTCAGTAGAGAAGCAGGTGGACAGACCTACCAAGGAAGGCAGGAAAAGTCCCCAACTGCCTCCCATTCAACAGACATGTGTAGGGCCTTCCTTCCACTACATGAGGTGCAAACAGTGATTTTGAAAATGGAACTCTAGAGTTCCATGTATTCACCAATAACAAAACCAGATGACTGACAATGATGGTAAATCAAGGCGTATCCTTTGAATTGGGTCTCAGAGACACTATCAAAATAACCAGTGGCTAATTCAGTTTGAATTTATCTGACTCATCTCTATGTAGTTAATCTGCCCACTATTTCTTTAACAAGGTAAACAATGGATTGATATAAAAACTCACACATACCAGATCTGATAAGCCATTCTATTCAAAATATAAGATTTACATAAAGAGAACTTCTATGGTAGGAGATAATTCCCTTACACAGGCATTTTATGACTGCCTTTCAGTTAGTTGGAAAATTAAGAGATTTGGGGATTTCTCTAATGTTCTGCGTAAACACAGGATAAAATTTAAAACTTCATTTTTCTTTGAATTAATATCCAATTCTCTTTTAGACAAAACTTTGTTGTATTAGAAATATAATTCTCTTTAAAAGAAAACTCACTATTATTTATGATGATTATACTATATATATTATGATGATGATGATGATTATACTGCTGGCATGATTCTAGTCACTGTCAATAAAGAAAATGACAGTAAACAACCATGTTGAGGCAGCAATTAACATAATGGTACCTCCTAAATTCTAGGTTTGTTTATTACAGGTGAAACTACTATTTCTGTTGGCAAGTATGCAGAAGAGAGCTCAGTCTTGAAGGACATGTTAAAAGGCTTTTCAAAAATGTTTAAAATTATTAAAAAAAGGAGTGTTCTGAAACTTATATAGAAATAATAAAAGCATTTCATGTTTATATAGATTAAATATTAAAAATCACTTATATAACTTTCATTAAAATAATTAGTTTTAATAATCAACATTTAAAGGAAACAATACCACAATGACAAATTCCTTTCAGCAATCCTAATAGGTGCTTCAGTTCTAGTCCTTTCTTCATTAGGGTTCCTGCATGATTGTTCTCTCTACCTAGACCACTCTTTGCCTCATGGTCTTCTATTTCTTCCATTCTCCTTATCCTCCTTCCACTCTCAGGTCAGCTTTTATAACATCAGATCACTCTTTCACACCCCTTATCATGGCTCCCATACTACACTCAGGTATCTCATTCATGGTTCAACATCTTTCTCCCTTACTCGATTATAAGCTCTCTAAGGCAGGTATTGGTTCCATTCTCTTCACCAATGAATCCCCAGCTCCAAATACCCAGCACCTGGGATACATATTGTGAACTATTTATCAGTCATTCAATAAATATGTGAGGAAGGATGGACAAAAAACTTTGACCTGAATACTTGCCTAAGAATATATCTTATATATGAGATGAGCAAAATAAATTTAACATTTATTATGTGGGTATATCTATTTAAATGTTATATTTCCCTTTGCACTTTGAGAATAGTTGGCATCAGCTATGAATGATAAGTAAGTAAATAAATAAGTTGGATTTTATGAAAATAAAAATATGTAAAAATATAGACATAACAACAAGTATTTCCAAAATTAAGGCAAGAGCCCAACTATTTCAAATAACTTGAGAAAAGCACAAAACTATTAATACAAAGAACAGGCAATCTCTTGGAGTCTACTAGAATGAGTCTAGGAATTTTAGGTCCAGCACAAACAAGTTAGAGTGCTATTATAAGTATGCATACAGCAGGCCTGAGAGCCCAGCCAGCAGATGTGGTCCAGCCCAGGCTAGCCTAAATATTAAACACCTAAATGAAAATACTCACATCTTCAAATTGAGCATGGATGATTGTAACTGCAATAGGCTTAAAAATTGCTTTCATTAGAAAAGTCCATAACTTTACTTTAGGAAAGAAAATACTTTAACTTGCATACCCAAATGGAATTATATTAGAATAACAAAAGAGATTTCCCATATTCATCTAATTATTTTTAAAAAATGAGAATAGCAAGGAAGAGAAAGATCTTTTTCTTTCATTTAACAGGATAAGAATTTTGCCTTTTACTTAAATCCTCCTTATGGCTACACTTTAAGGATTTCAGTGCATTAACTTGTGATAACTGAAACTAACAATTTCATGTCCCTTTGTGAAAAATCTGGAACTAGGCATATTTTTTTTTTAAGATTTTATTTATTTATTTGACAGAGAGAGAGATAGCAAGAGCAGGAACACAAGCAGGGGGAGTGGGAGAGGGAGAAGCAGGCTTCCCGCCGGGCAGGGAGCCCAATGCGGGGCTCCATCCCAGGACCCTGGGACCATGACCTGAGCCAAAGGCAGACGCTTAACGACTGAGCCACCCAGGTGCCCCGAACTAGGCATATTCTTATTCCTCTGTTCATTATTACTAACAACAAATAAAAACAACTTAGCTACCTGCTCTGGGAAACACGTGTTCCTGGAACAAAAATCTATTAAATAAAATAGTTTATTTAACAAGGCAATTAGTCTATTTATCAAGGCTACTTCAAGGCCCTCAACTTTCTATAGCATGAACATAAAGCTATTACATCCCAAACTCTGCTCAACTCCAATCAGTTTCTTGACTTGTAATACTTGCTTTAAAATCACCCAGTTCAAACCCTATACTTCATAAATGCACCACCTTAATTTCCCTATTTTGAGACTCTACTCAGATTCTGTCAAAGTGGCGTATCCCTTACTGTGTCAGGTCTAAAAGCATAGCTCTGATCTATCAATATAAGTTTTTCTGGCAGTCTTGTGCAAAACTGACAGTCAACATTTGTCTTATGCCCCACTAAAAAGAAAGTCTTTGAGTTCACAGATGGCATCTTGGTCACTATCGTATAACTGTGACTAGCATAATTGCTGGCATACAGTATGTGACTTAAATTCAGAGTTAGGAAGGGAAGTTAACTCTGAGTAATCTTGTCCTGATGGATTATATAGAGTCCCCAAGTCCTTATACAGGAAAGTCAATAACCAAAACTAAACCAACATATTCTATTCTCATGTGGTATCTCAGTATCCATCCTAAGGTTACCATGTACAAAGGCTTGCAATCTGTGGTTTTGAAACTGGACACATATTTACCTGTGCACACATTTAGTTCCTACAAATTAAAGAGCAAGGCAGTAATTATTGCTCTTCTTCTAGATGACCTTCAGGATAGGTTTAAACAACAATCTGGAAAATTTTTATGTTTTATACTCCAGTGTCCCCTTATAGATATAGAAGCATCCCAAGAGATGCATGCTAAAACATTTTGCTTATTTTGTGAAAAGACTACACATTTGCACATTTTTTTCAGAATTGAGAGAAAGGATAATAACAGTGCAAAGTATATTGGGATACTCAGAGCCCACCATGTCTGAGAGTCTACAAGATGTAAAAGTGGTGAGAGAACCTGTCTCAATAAATGGAGGTGCCCCAACAGTATTTATGTAACAACTGAACAAGGTGAATCATAAAATATGTTTTTTTTTTATTTTTTTCCCCACAAAATATTTTTGTAAATTGCTATTTGAAATGTAAAAAGGTTCCACACTTAAAACTTGTATTTACTTAAGAAATCTTAGTGGCATCTTAATCCTCTGCTGAAGTGGTGGTGGTGGGCAAGAATTAGTGAAAACATAAGAAAGTATCAATTTATAAATTAATATGATTGTACAAATTTCTGGATTTGTCCATCAACCATTTGCATGAAAATTTCTTGGACTGGACATGTCAGGAGGTTGGAAGCCATCATTCCCCTCCTCACCAAAATTGAAAAAATCAATCACTTTTTTTAGAACCATCAGAAAACTAAGGTTACAGGGCAAGCCACCACCTCACAATTTGCAGAGATAGGAGAATACAAAGAATCATAACCAAGATCAGCTTACCTGAAGCTAAAGCAGAAGGAGCTAGTACCAGGTAGGAACACATAAATGGTAATTTTAACAAATTGCTGGAAGTTTAATGAGAACTAACTTGAGAGTTAAAAACTCCTAAGGGCCCAGTCTTAGGACAGACTCCACACTTTTGGTGGCTTTACCTCTAGGAAGCCCATCATGTTTTCATAATGAAGACTGGAGGAAAAATCCCTTTAGGAAAGGAAAAAAGTAACTGTTTTGAAAGTTTCCCAAATTGTTCTCATAATAAAGGCATGTCATCCTAGGGAATCTATTTTACCAGAGTTTTATCTGACTTTGGGGAAGGGCAATTAACCAATTCCAACCTCTTCTACTTTTTCTGACTCACCATAGGAGACAAAAAAAATTAAAGAAAAAGACTATGAAATGCTTCTAAAAATCACAGCCCAGGGAGTCAATCCCCCTAACAAATGATATTCCATTATAACATTATAGAATAGTAACTGTCCAATACCTCTCACCACCAGGTGAACAGTTAGTATAAAATGGACTATAACTGAGAGATGAAAGACACAGACTATTTACAGAGGATTTCTTAAGGAAACCCACAGAAAACGGGGGAGAAAAAGGTACTTATTACTACAACAAACATTAAACACAGTCCAGCTCCTAGATATATTAAATATAAAACCTCACAACAAAAGCCTAATAATCTAAGTTCTTATGACCTGAGATAGCATTTCCTGCTTTCTACAATAACAAAATCACAAGACACACTAAAAGGCAAGGAGAAAACACAATCTAAAGAGACAAAGCAAGCTTCAGAAGTTGGCTCAGATATGATAGACTTTGGAATTATCAGGCAAGGAATTAAACTTTGGATGTTAAGGGCTCCACTGGAAAAGTAGACAACATGCAGTAACAGGTAATGGAAGCAGAGAGATGGAAACTCAAAGAGAGAATCAAAAGGAGATTTTGGGGGGGGGGACTAACAGAAGTGAAAAATGCCTTTGATGGGCTTATTGGTAAACAGAACATGGCCAAGGAAAGAATGCGTGAACTTTAAGACATTTCAACAGAGGAGTGGCTGGGTGGCTCAGTCAGTTAAACATCTGCCTTCAGCTCAGGTCATGATCTTGGAGTCCTGGGATCAAGCCCCACACCAGGCTCCCTTCTCAACAGGGAGTCTCCTTATCCCTCTCCCTTTGTCTCTGCCCCTGCTTGTGCACTCTCTCTCTCTCACAAATAAATAAAATCTTAAAAAAAAAAAAATAAATAAAAGACATGTCAATAGAAACATCTCCAAACTAAAATGCAAAAAGAAAAAAAAAATAATAAACAGAACATTCAGGAAATGTGGGACAATTTTTAAAAACTGTAATGGGAATACCAAAAGAGAAGAAAGAGAGAATGAGAGAGAGAAATATTTGATGTAATGATGGCTGAAAATTTTTCAAAACTAATGACAGACATCAAACCGCAGATCCAGGAAGCCGAGAGATCACCAAGCATAATAAATTCTGAAAATATCTACATTTAGGTAGGCATAATATATTCAAACTGCAAAAAACGTAGACAAAGAGAAAACCATGAAAGCATCTAAAGGAAAAATATTACTTATTTGTAGAGGACTTGTCTGACTTCTTGCTGTGAATGATTCAAGCAAAATGGGGATGGAGTGAAACATTCCAAGTACCAACCAAAAAAAAAAAAAAAAATCACCTACCTAAAACTATGTACTCAGCAAAATTGTCATTCAAAGTCAAGGGGAAATAAACAGTTTCTGAGATAAACAAGAAATAAAGGATTTTTCACCAGTAGACTCACTTTGCAAATGTTAAAAGATCTTCACACAGAGATGGAAAATGACACAGAAATCTTAGCTACAAAAAGAAAGGAAAAGCATCAGAGATAAAAATAAAGGAAGGTAAAACAAAATCTTTTGTTTCTCTTATTCTGAGTTAATGGAATATGAGACGGCTCAAAGTCATAAAAACGTTCTATTGGATGATTACAGCATGTGCATAAAAGAACAATTTCATTAAGGACCAGAGAGAGAAATAGAGAACATGCTGTTATAAAACCGGTATGACCATGAAGCGGTATGTTATTTGAAAGTGGACTTAAATTAATTCCAAGTGTATACTGAAAACATAAGGGCAAACAATGAAACATTTTTAGAGTATAATTGATATGCTAATTACATGATAGAAAATGGTATCACGCAAAAATCCTTATTTAAGACCAAGGAAGATTTAAAAAGAAATGAAGAACAAGTGAAAGGAATAGAAAAGAGTTACAACCCTGAGGTATTAATCTAACTGCATCAATAATCATTTTAATGTAAACGTTTAAAGGCACAAATAAAGAACAGACTGCCAGAGTGGATTAAAAAAACAAGACTCGGGTGCCTGGGTGGCTCAGTTGGTTAAGTGACTGCCTTCGGCTCAGGTCATGATCCTGGAGTCCCGGGATCGAGTCCCGCATCGGGCTCCCTGCTTGGCAGGGAGTCTGCTTCTCCCTCTGACCCTCCTCCCTCTCATGCTCTCTGTCTCTCATTCTCTCTGTCTCAAATAAATAAAATCTTAAAAAAAAAAAAAAAAAAAGACTCAACCATAAGGTGTCTACAAGTCATTCACTTCAAATATGATGACACAGATATATTAAAAGTAAAGAAATGAAGAAAGATATACCATGCTAACACACAAGAAAGGTCAAGAAAGGTGGAGTAGCTATATTAATCACAAGAAAGGTAGAGTAGTTATATTAATTTCAGACAAAGCAAACTTCAAAACAAACACAATTATCAGGGATAAAGAGGGGCATTACTAAATGATAAAGAACTTGTTCTCCAAAAAAATAAACAATGAAATGGTCCTTACTGTGTGCATCTAAAAACAAAGACTCAAAATATGTAAGACAAAAACTAATAGAAATGAAAAGAGAAATAAAAAATCCACTCTTATAAGTGGAGACTTTTATAACCTTCTATTTAATAATTGATAGATGCAGCAGGTAGAAAGTAAGTATATGGTTGAACAGTGTCATCAATCAACTGGATCTAACAGACATAAATAGAATACTTCATTCAACAACAGCTGAATTGCACATTCTTCTCAAGCTCACAGATAATATTCACCAACACAAATCAAATCCTAAGCCATAAAACACAGCTTAACAAAATTAAAAGAATTGTAATTATACAATGTCTGCTCTTACATCACACTGGAATTAAGGTAGAAATCAATAGTAGAAAGATAGGTGGAACACACTACAATAATTGCAGTTTTATAAAACTTCACATTTCTAAATTAAACATCAAACATTCAGTCTCAAGAGAAATTTTCAAATATTTTTAAATAAAAATGAAAACACAACTTAGCAAATTTTGTGGGACGCAAGGATAGTAGTACTTAGTAAGAAATATATAGCACTGAATACATATATTCAAAAAGAAGATCTGGGGCACCTGGGTGGCTCAGTCAGTTAAGTGGCTGCCTTCGGCTCAGGTCATGATCCCAGGGTCCTGGGATCGAGCCCCTCATCGGGCTCCCTGCTCAGCAGAGAGCCTGCTTCTCCCTTTCCCTCTGCCTGCCGCTCTGCCTACTTGTGCTATCTCTCTGTCAAACAAATAAATTAAAAAATATCTTTAAAAAAAAAAACTAAAAAAAAAATCTAAAATTAATAATCTAAACTAACACTTTAGAGAACCAGAGATAGAAGAGTAATTGAAACCTAAAGCACTCAGAATAAAATAATAAAAACCTGAGCAGAAATCAGTTCAACTGAAAACAAGATATCAATTAGAGAAAATGAATAAAACCAAAAGCTGGTCCTTTAAAAAGTTCAATAAAACTAATAAACCTCTAGCCAAACCAAGAAAAACAAAGACAGAGAAGATACATATTACTAATATTAGAAATAGGAGATATCATTACTACTAATCTCATGGTCATTAAAAAGATAATACAACAACATTATGAAAAACTCAATGATCTCAAACTTGGTAGCCTAGATAAACTAGACCAACTTCTTAAGAGAAACAAATTACCAAAACACAAAAAGAAACACAGTGTCTGAATGGATCTGTATTCATTAAAGACATTGTCAATAAATGATGACTTTCGAAAAGAGGAAGCATCAGGCCCAGAAAGTTTCACTGGTGAATTCTACCACACATTTAAAGGGAGAACTGATACCAATTTTCTACAGTCTCTCTTAAAAAAAAAAAAAAGAAAGAAAGAAAGAAGAGAAACAGAGGCAACGTTTCCTAAGTCATTCTGCAATGCTAGAGTTACCCTAATACCTAAATCAGATAAAGGCATTACCAGAAAGGTAAACTAGAGATCAGTATCACTCAGATGTAAAAATTTTCAATAGTGTTAGAAAATCAAATCCATAATGTATCAAAATAATTATCCACCATGACTAAGTAAAATTTATTCCAGGTACACATGGCTGGTCAAACATTCAAAAATCAATTAATGTAATTCAGCCCATCAACCAGTTAAGAAAAATCCTGTGATATCAATAAATATAGAAAAAAAAAAAAAAAAACTTGAGAAAATGTTTTATTCATGATAAAAACTCTCAGCAAATGAGGAACAGCATTAATTTCCTCAACTAGATAAAGAAAATCTACAAAAACATACAGCTAAAATAACATCATACCTAATGGTGAGAACATGGATGCTTTCCTCTTAACATCAGTGTAATAGGTTGAATAATGGCCACTCAAAGATACCAAGTCTTAATTCTTGAAACTTGTAAGTATTACTTACTTGGGGAAAAAATAAGAGGCAGACAGACAGACAGACTTTGGAGCCATAACTAAAGATTTAGAAATTAGTTTATCCTGGATTATTTGAGTGGGTCCTAAATGCCATTCAAAATATCCTTAATATCCCTTCCAATTAGTATTTTTTGTATTCTTTGGGTAAATACCTAGAAACAACAGATGTTGGCAAGGCTGCGGAGAAAGGGGAACCCTCTTACACTGTTGGTGGGGGTATAAACTGGTGTGGCCACTCTGGAAAACCGTATGGAGGTTCTTCAAAAAGCTGAAAATAGAGCAACCCTATGACCCAGAAATTGCACTACTAGGTATTTACCCAAAGAATACAAAAATACTAATTTGAAGCGATACATACACCCTGATGCTTATAACAGCATTATCAACAATAGCCAAATTATGGAAAGAGTCCAAATGTCCAATGACTGATGGTGAATAGATAAAAAAGATGTGGTATATATATATAGAATAGAATATTACTCGGCCATAAAAAGGAATGAAATCTTTCCATTTGCAACAACAAGAATGGAGCTAGAGAGCATTATGTTAAGTGAAATAAGAGAAAGACAAATACCATGATTCCATTCATATGTGGAATTTAAGAAACAAAACAATCATGAGGGGGGAAAAAAAGAGGAAAACAAGAAACAGACTGTTTTTTAAAATTTTTTATTAATTTTTTTAAAAGATTTCTTTATTTGTCAGAGAGAGAGAGCATGAGCAGAGTGGAGGGGGAGAAGCAGGCTCCCCACTGAGCAAGGAGCCCACCACAGGACTCAATCTCAGGATCCTGGGATCATGACCTGAGCTGAAGGCAGACCCTGTATTGACTGAGCCACCCATGCGCCCCTAGAAAAAGACTCTTAACAAACTGATGGTTGTCAGAGGGGAGGTGGGGTGGGGGGATGGGTTAAATAGGCGATGGGGATTATGGAGTGCAGTTGTAAGGAGCACCAGGTATTGCACATAAGTTTAAGCCATTAAGTTGTACATCTGAAACTTATAATACACTGTATAGTAACTAATTGGAATTTAAAAATTTTTAAAAATCCTTATAAGGGAGAAGGCAAATAACACAGATACAGATAGGAGAAGCCAGTGTAACCAAGACACAGAGACTGAAATGATGCAGTCACAATCTAAGACATGCCTGGAGTCACCAGGAATTGGAAGAGACAAAAAATGGATTTTCTCCTAGAGTTCTGATGGGAGTTCAGACCAGCTGACACCTTGATTTTGGACTTCTGGCCCCCAGAACTGTGAGACAATAAACTGCTGCTGTCTTAAGCCACCATTTTGCAGTAAATTGTTACAACAGTCACGAAAAAACTAATGCTACTGTGAACAAAGCAAGGTTATCGCCTTCTCAACACTCCTATTCAACATTATACTGGAAGTCCTAGCTAACGCAATAAGCCAAGGAAAGGAGAAAAAAAAGGTACACATAAAAAATGTCTTTCTTCTCAAATTAAATGACTGCCTATGTAGAAAATACCAAATAACTGATTAAAAAAAAATTTCTGGAACTAATAAATGACTAGAGCAATATGGCAGGATAAAAGTTAAAATAAAGTCCTCAATTACTTTCCCTCACACCAGCAAAGAACAAGTGGAATTTGTATTTAAAGCACAGTGACATCTAGGGTTCCTGGGTGGCTCAGTCGGTTAAGCATCTGACTCTTGATTTCGGCTCAGGTCATGATCTCAGGGTTTTGACATTAAGCCTTACACTGGGCTCCACTGCTTAAGATTCTCTCACTCTCTCTCCCTCTGCCCCTCCCCCTGCTCATGCTTGCTCTCTCTCAAAAATAAATAAAATAAAATCCCTTTTAAAAAAACATGGTGAGGGGCAGAGCAAGATGGCAGAGGAGTAGGAGACCTGGATGTCATCTCCTCTCAGGAATTCAGCTGGATAGGGATCAAACCATTCTGAACACCTACAAACTCAAAAGGAGATCAAAGAAAAGAATAGCAACAACTCTCTCATCAGAAAAGCGACCACTTTCTGGAAGGTAGGACGTGTGGAGAAGTGAATCCAAGGCGATATTCGGGAGGATAGACGGCGGGGGAGGGGCCTCCGTCGGCTGCTTCTGGCAAGTGATAGAGCCGCGGAGCACAAAATCGGAACTTTTAAAAGTCTGCGCCGCTGAGGGACGTCACTCTGGTGGCTAAGCGGGGGGTGGAACCCTCCGGGACAGTGTTGTCTCAGGACCCTCGGGGTCACAGAAAGACCGGGGGTGCCTGAGTGCAGCAGAGCTCCCAGGAAATAGAGCAGGGAATCCGGCTGCAGAGGCGGAGCCCAGGCGCGGGCTCTCAGCTCGGGGTTGCCATAAACCGTGATCCGCGGCCCAGTCGGGCCCCTGCTCCTCCAGCAGGGACCCAACAAGCGGCAGATCTGGGGAGACTCACCTTCCTCCCCCGGGAGGAGCCGCGCGGGAGTGCACCGCAGGGATCTGCTGGGTTTGGAGACTCCACCCGGGGTCGGGTGCCAGAGATAGAAACGCGCGGTCACAGGCCGGGGGAGCACGGAGTGCGGCCGGAGACCGGAGAGACGGGAGTGACTGACGGCTTTTCTCTGGGGGCTCACTGAGGAGCGGGGCCCCGAGTTCTCGGCTCCTCTGGGGCGGAGATTGGGAGGCCGCCATTTTCACTCTCCACCTCCAAAGCTGTACGGAAAGCTCACAGGGAACAAAAGCTCTGGAGAGCAACCCAAGCAGATTACTTGGCCCAGACCGGGCAAGGGCGGGGCACTTCCGCTTCCGGCAGAGACATTTGGAAACCACGGCAACAGGCCCCTCCCCAGAAGATCAGCGAGAACAGCCAGCCAAGACCAAGTTTACCGATCAATGAGAACGGCAGAACTCCAGCGCTAGGGGACTACTGCACATAGAATTCATGGCTTTTTTACCATGATTCTTTAGTCTTTCAAAGTTAATTTTTTTTTAACTTTTTTTCTTTTGAATTTTTCTTTTTCCCTTTTTCAACCAACATCTTATCAATCCCTTTTTTAAAAAACATTTTTATTTTTCATTTTTAGAGTCATATTCTATCCCTTCATAGTAGTTACCCGTATTTTTGGCATAGATATATAAGTTGTTCTCTCTTTAAAATTTTGAGATAGTTTCTTCTAACAGATTAAAATATACCCTAAATCTCTAGTATATGGTTTTTTCTACTCCCCTGCATGATAACATTCTCTCCCTTTTTTTTTTCTTTTTTTAAATCCTCTTCTTTCTTTTTTCAAACAACTTATCAATTCCTTTTATAAAATTTTTTATAATTCCCACATTTACAGCCATATTCCATCCCTTCATCATATCAACCCTTAATTTTGTACATATATAAGTTTTTCTTTCTTTAAAATTTTGGGAGGCACTTTCTTCTAAAAGACCAAAATACACCCCAAATCTAGTGTGTGGCACTGATCTATATACCAGCCTGATCATATGTGATCACATTCTGGTTTTTTTGTTGTTGTTGTTTTGTTTCGTTTGTTTTTGTTTGTTTTTATCTTTATCTTTTTCTTTTTTTTCTCTTTCTGTTTCTTTTTCCACTGCTTCAGGTCTTTTCTGATTTGTTTAGAGTATATTTTCTGGGGATGTTGTTACTCTGCTAGCATTCTGTTCTCTCATTAATCTATTCTCCTCTGCACAAAATGACAAGACAGAAAAAATCACCTCAACAAAAAGAACAAGAGGTACTACCGACTGCCAGGGACCTACTCAATACGGACATTAGTACGATGTCAGATCTAGAGTTCAGAATCATCACTTTAAAGATACTAGCTGGGCTTGAAAAAAGCATGGAAGTTATTAGAGAAACCCTTTCTGGAGAAGTAAAAGAACTAAAATCTAACCAAGTCGAAATCAAAAAGGCTATTAATGAGGTGCAATCAAATGTGGGGGCGCTAACTGCTAGGATAAATGAGGCAGAAGAGAGAATCAGTAATATAGAAGACCAAATGATGGAAAATAAAGAAACTGGGAAAAAGCGAGATAAACAACTACTGGATCATGAGGGCAGAATTCGAGAGAGAAGCGATACCATAAGATGAAACAACATTAGAATAATTGGGATCCCAGAATAAGAAGAGAGGGGGGGGCAGAAGGTATAATGGAGCAAATTATAGCAGAGAACTTCCATAATTTGGGGAAGGAAACAGGCATGAAAATCCAGGAAGCACAGAGAACCCCTCTCAAAATCAATAAAAATATGTCAACACCCCGACATCTAATAGTAAAACTTACGAGTCTCATAGACAAAGAGAAAATCCTGAAAGCAGCTCGGGAGAAGAAATATGTAACCTAAAAGGGTAGAAACATTAGATTGGCAACAGACCTATCCACAGAGACCTGGCAGGCCAGAAAGGACTGGCAGGATATATTCAGAGCACTAAATGAGAAAAATATGCAGCCAAGAATACTATACCCAGCTAGGCTGTCATTGAAAATTGAAGGAGAGATAAAAAGCTTCCAGGACAAACAAAAACTAAAGGAATTTGCAAACACAAAACCAGCCCTACAAGAAATCTTGAAAGGGGTCCTCTAAGCAAAGAGAGAGCTTAAAAGCAACATATACCAGAAAGGAACACAGACAATATACGGTAACAGTCACCTTACAGGCAATACAATGGCACTAAATTCCTATCTTTCAAAAGTTACCCTGAATGTAAATGGGCTAAATGCCCCAATCAAAAGACACAGGCTATCAGACTGGATTAAAAAACAAGACCCATTGATATGCTGTCTGCAAGAGACTCATTTTAGACCCAAAGACACCCCCCAACTGAAAGTGAGGGGGTGGAAAACCATTTACCATGCTAATGGAAACCAAAAGAAAGCTGGGGTGGCAAGCCTCATATCAGACAAATTAGATTTTAAACCAAAGACTGTAATAACAGATGAGGAAGGACACTATATCCTACTTAAAGGGTCTATCCAACAAGAAGATCTAACAATTGTAAATATCGATGCCCCTAACATGGGAGCAGCCAATTATATAAGGCAATTAATAACAAAAGCAAAGAAACACATTGACAACAATACAATAATAGTGGGGGACTTTAACACCTCCTTCACTGAAATGGACAGATCGTCTAAGCAAAAGATCAACAAAGAAATAAAGACTTTAAATGACACACTGGACCAAATGGACTTCACAGACATATACAGAACATTCCATCCCAAAGCAACAGAATACACATTCTTCTCTAGTGCCCATGGAACATTCTCCAGAATAGATCACATCCTAGGTCATAAATCAGGTCTCAACTGGTACCAAAAGATTGGGATCATTCCCTGCCTATTTTCAGACCACAATGCTTTGAAAGTCAGAAAGAACTCAAATACATGGAGGCTAAAGAGCATCCTACTGAAGAATGAATGGGTCAACCAGGAAATTAAAGAAGAATTAAAAAAATACATGGAAACCAATGAAAATGAAAACACAACTATTCAAAATCTTTGGGATGCAGCAAAGGCAGTCCTAAGAGGAAAGTATATAGCAATACAAGCCTTTCTCAAGAAACAAGAAAGGTCTCAAGTACACAACCTAACCCTACACCTAAAGGAGCTGGAGAAAGAACAGCAAATAAAGCCTAAACCCAGCAGGAGAAGAGAAATCATAAAGATCAGAGCAGAAATCAATGAAATAGAAACTAAAAGAACAGTAGAACAAATCAACAAAGCTAGGAGCTGGTTCTTTGAAAGAATTAACAAGATTGATAAACCCCTGGCCAGACTTATCAAAAAGAAAAGAGAAATGACCCAATTCAACAAAATCATGAATGAAAGAGAGATCACAACCAACACCAAAGAAATACAAACAATTATAAGAACATATTATGAGCAACTCTATGCCAGCAAATTAGATAACCTGGAAGAAATGGATGCATTCCTAGAGATGTATCAACTACCAAAACTGAACGACGAAGAAATAGAAAATCTGAACAGACCTATAACCACTAAGGAAACTGAAGCAGTCATCAAAACTCTCCCAACAAACAAAAGCCCAGGGCCAGATGGCTTCCCAGGGGAATTCTACCAAACATTTCAAGAATTAATACCTATTCTTCTGAAACTGTTCCAAAAAATAGAAATGGAAGGAAAACTTCCAATCTCATTTTATGAGGCCAGAATTACCTTGATCCCAAAACCAGACAAAGACCCCATCAAAAAGGAGAATTACAGACCAATATCCCTGATGAACATGGATGCAAAATTTCTCACCAAAATACTAGCCAATAGGATCCAACAGTCCATTAAAAGGATTATTCACCACGACCAAGTGGGATTTATCCCTGGGCTGCAAGGTTGGTTCAACATCCGCAAATCAATCAATGTGATACAATACATTAACAAAAGAAAGAACAAGAATCATATGATCCTCTCCATAGATGCAGAAAAAGCTTTTGACAAAGTACAGCATCCTTTCTTGATCAAAACTCTTCAGAGTATAGGCATAGAGGGTACAAACCTCAATATCATAAAAGCCATCTATGAAAAACCTACAGCGAATATCATTCTCAATGGGGAAAAACTGAGAGCTTTCCCCCTAAGGTCAGGAACGCAGCAGGGATGTCCACTATCACCACTGCTATTCAACATAGTATTGGAAGTCCTAGCCACAGCAATCAGACAACAAAAAGAAATCAAAGGCATCCAAATCAGCAAAGAAGAAGTCAAACTCTCACTCTTTGCAGATGATAGGATACTTTATGTGGAAAACCCAAAAGACTCCACCCCAAAACTGCTAGAACTCATACAGGAATTCAGTAAAGTGGCAGGATATAAAATCAATGCACAGAAGTCAGTGGCATTCCTATACACCAACAACAAGACAGAAGAAAGAGAAATTAAGGAGTTGATCCCATTTACAATTGCAACCAAAACCATAAGATACCTAGGAATAAATCTAACCAAAGAGACAAAGGATCTGTACTCAAAAAACTATAAAATACTCATGAAAGAAATTGAGGAAGACACAAAGAAATGGAAAAACGTTCCATGCTCATGGATTGGAAGAACAAATATTGTGAAGATGTCAATGCTACCTAGAGCAATCTACACATTCAATGCAATCCCCATCAAAATACCACCCACTTTTTTCAAAGAAATGGAACAAATCATCCTACAATTTGTATGGAACCAGAAAAGACCCCGCATAGCCAGAGGAATGTTGAAAAAGAAAAGCAAAGCTGGCGGCATCACAGTTCCAGACTTCCAGCTCTATTAGAAAGCTGTCATCATCAAGACAGTATGGTACTGGCTCAAAAACAGGCACATAGATCAATGGAACAGAATAGAGAGCCCAGAAAAAGACCCTCAACTCTATGGTCAACTCATCTTTGACAAAGCAGGATAGAATGTCCAATGGAAAAAAGACAGTCTCTTCAACAAATGGTGTTGGGAAAATTGGATAGCCACATGCAGAAGAATGAAACTGGACCACTTCCTTACACAACACACAAAAATAGACTCAAAATGGATGAAAGACCTCAATGTGAGACAGGAGTCCATCCAAATCCTAAAGGAGAACACAGGCAGCAACCTCTTCGACCTTAGCCGCAGCAACTTCTTCCTAGAAACATCGCCAAAGGCAAGGGAAGCAAGGGCAAAAATGAACTATTGGGACTTCATCAAGATAAAAAGCTTTTGCAAAGCAAAGGAAACAGTCAACAAAACCAAAAGACAACCGACAGAATGGGAGAAGATATTTGCAAATGACATACCAGATAAAGGGCTAGTATCCAAAATCTATAAAGAACTCATCAAACTCAACACCCAAAGAACAAAGAATCCATTCAAGAAATGGGCAGAAGACATGAACAGACATTTTTCCAAAGAAGACATCCAAATGGCCAACAGACACATGAAAAAGTGCTCAATATCGCTCGGCATCAGGGAAATCCAAATCAAAACCTCAATGAGATACCACCTCACACTAGTCAGAATGGCTAAAATTAACAAGTCAGGAAACGACAGATGTTGGCGGGGATGCGGAGAAAGGGGAACCCTCGTATATGGTTGGTGGGAATGCAAGCTGGTGCAGCCACTCTGGAAAACAGTATGGAGGTTCCTCAAAAAGTTGAAAATAGAACTACCATATGATCCAGCAATTGCACTACTGGGTATTTACCCCAAAGATACAAAAGTAGGGATCTGAAAGGGTACGTGCACCCCGATGTTTATAGCAGCAATGTCCACAATAGCCAAACTATGGAAAGAGCCAAGATGTCCATCGACAGATGAATGGATAAAGAAGAGGTGGTATATATATACAATGGAATATTATGCAGCCATCAAAAGGGATGAGATCTTGCCATTTGCAACGAAGTGGATGGAACTGGAGGGTATTATTCTGAGCGAAATAAGTCAAACAGAGAAAGACATGTATCATATGACCTCACTGATATGAGGAATTCTTAATCACAGGAAACAAACTGAGGGTTGCTGGAGTGGGGGGTGGGGTTGTAGGGATGGGGTGACTGGGCGATAGACACTGGGGAGGGTATGTGCTCTGGTAAGTGCTGTGAATTGTGCAAGACTGTTGAATCTCAGATCTGTACCTCTGAAACAAATAATGCAATATATGTTAAGAAAAAAAAAAAGAAGAAGAAGAAGAAGAAAGTAGCAGGAGGGGAACAATGAAGCGGGGGAAATCAGAGGGGTAGATGAACCATGAGAGACAATGGACTCTGAAAAACAAACTGAGGGTTCTAGAGGGGAGGGGGGTGGGAGGATGGGTTAGCCTGGTGGTGGGTATTGAGGGCACATTCTGCATGGAGCACTGGGTGTTATGCACAAACAATGAATCATGGAACACTACATCTAAAACTAATGATGTAATTTATGGGGATTAACATAAGAATAAAAAAAAAACAGGATGACATCTATATTACTATAAGTAAATCATATATTTAGGTATAAATCTAACAAAATGCACACATATAGGATCTTTATGACAAAGAAGGCAAAATTCTGAGGAAGGAAATTAAAGATCTAAATAAATGGATATTCCACGGACAGGAAAGGTTCACTAATTTTTAAGGAAAAGAAGGAAAGAAAAGGGAACAAAACACAAGGAAAAGGGCATCTAAAAACTTACTTGGGATGCTCCTTGGGAACAGGATCTAGAAACCAGAAACCCCTAATTCAAGCAGCTAAGAACATTCTCACAGGTGTTACAATTTCAGACCATGGCTTTAAGTCTACAGAGCCCCAAGGTAGATACAACAGACAGCTGGAAGTAGGTTGAGTTCCAAGAATAGGGCTTATATTCAAAACAAACAGAGGATAGCTGGATGTTCAGAAGTGATGGATGGCAGAGCTAAACTCCCTCAGAATCAAAACATCCTAATGAAGGAAGACTTCAGAAAGTGCACACTGGTGTAAATATGGCTTTGGTTTAGGTTCTTTAGCGACAAATGTCAGATCGCTTTCCCAAGCACACCAAAATCCCTTTCACTGGGGATACGGAAAGAGCCCATTTATTAGAGTGAATAAAAGGGAAAATGTGTGTGCGTTTGTCATGTCAAGAGATGCTCAGCTTTGCTCCAACTCAGTCAGTCCCAATATTTTTATTGGTACACACACATACACACACTTATGTACATACATATATAGAAGTCACGTCATAATATTTACCTTTTCAAAGTATTAAATTCAATGGTTTTTAGTATATTCCCAAAGTTATGTATCCATCACTGCTACCTAATTCTAAAACCCAAAGTTTGTTTTTAAAACACATGCCTCAAATTCAGAGTACACAAAAATACCAATCAGCTAGAGATATGTCCGATAAGAATCCTTGATTTCTTTTTTAAATATTTACCTTTCACATTAACACCTCTGTATTCTTTCTGTATTTAGAAAGGTTTCCTTTCTCTCCAGCTATCCTGTAGGCTGATACTTATTAAAGTTTCCACACAGAAGACTGTCATCCTGACCTGGAAAAAAATTAAGTGTAAAAATGTATACATTTGAACTAAATAATGAAAAAGAGGTTGAGCAAAAGTGCACTGGAAAAGGCAAAAAAGGAGACTATCGGCCAAAGGTATACAATAGGGAATATAAAAAAGTTTCTAGGGCACTGCAGAAAGACAATGTATTCTAGTGATTACCTTTATTAGACTCTATTGGATCAGGAGCCAATTCATTAAACATTAATGGCAGGGGAATGCCATCCATATATTATAAAGAGTCATTAAGTTGAGATAGACAGCTCAGCACAGGGTCAGTATGAATTAATAAAAAAACTGAAGCTGGCATTTTAGAATCATAAAAAGACAGATTTAGTAGAAAATATTCAATAAGAATAAGGAAGAACAATATATATTACCCTGTCTGAAGAACTAAAAATGAGACCAAATTTACCATAAACCTAAAAATACCCTTCATGACAAAACACTTATTTCTTGAAAATGGGTGTCAATTACATTTAAGAATCTTAGTTCAGTGTGTGACGCTGGCAAATGGTAAATGCAAAGGCAAATGACAAGTAGATGTTCAGGTGGAAATTACACAAAATGTTAATGAAACCAGAATAACCTCCTGGAATACAGTCCCAAGTATACTCAACAGCAGCAGATTGAAAGTATTAGCAGAGAAGGTCTAATTTCAAATTTCCCTGTTGGGTTAATTCTGGAGCCTATCCCACTTGATTGTATTTACAAGTTAGGTCATCTAGAAAGGAACCATAACTTGTTTGTTTTACCACCAGTTTTCCCAATTTAGAGAGTGGAACCATATGATAAAAACCCTGGTATTAGTGGATAACTACATTTTCACAACTTATTTTTCTCACCTTCTTTGCTAATTTACACTCATTGTTTCAGAATAATCTAAGAAAAAATTAAGAGATTCATACACTTTTTTTATATCTTAATGTTTCTAAGATACTAACATATGGACTTTTTAAAGAATTTCATTGTGGCAGTTATTATGACACAAAAATGAATATGGCCCTTGTTAAAAAATTATCATAAAATCGGAAACAAAGGGAGGATAGTGGTGGTGATACATAGTATGTCCTTTCAATATCATAACAGCACATTGTTTTAGAAGCCCACCTGTGGATTTAATTATCTAAGAGAATACACCTGTTTATAAATTTGCTTGGCTCTTTTTGATGATTGTACACCTACTATAGAGATTATCTTGCAAATTTTTGTCTAATACAAAAAAAATCACAAAGATTATTATTTTATTGTTCTGTAGGATAACCAGTCTTGTATCTAATTTAGCAATCTCATTCACATATTCTCCCCTCTCCTCATTTTTAACAAAATCCCTATAAATACCCAAGTACCCAGTTGCTCAGACTATTCCTGCACTGCATGGTTTTCCTCATTAAAGACTTATTAAAACTTGGTACATATTTATTCTATATCTGTAATAAAGTCATATTTTAACTCTTTAAAAATAATACTTTGTCCTCCATCAAGCACCTGTTTAAGATTTTTTAAAAAATAAACCAATACATCTCTCATGAATCCATACAAGCCAAGACATGAATTGCCTTGTGACAGTCAAGCTAATATAGACAAAGCAAAAGCCTTTTTTTTTTTTTTTTTTTTTTGTGAGAGCGCGCACGCGCACACAAGCAGCAGGAGGGACAGAGAGAGAGGGAGAAGGAGACTCCCCACCGAGCAGGGGACCCTGGGATCATGACGACCTGAGCCAAAGGCAGACACTTAACCAACTGAGCCACCCAGGTGCCCCCAAAGCCTTTTAACTTTAAGGGCTTCCACTGAAAATATAATCTTAAACATGTGGAATATCAAATGTAACAACTTGAACAAACTCTACTTCGTTTTTGCCAACATTTTGAGAGATAAATTAACAAAAGTAAAGTATCATTAACAATGTCAAAAAAGTTTTATAACCCATGAGTTATCATTACAGAGGTCTGCCACCCCACCCTTCCTAGAATTATACCTTGGAGTTACATCACAGAATGAGAGAAGTATCTACCTAATTCAAAGAGAGAGAGAGAGAGAGAGAGAGTGTGTGTGTGTGTGTTTATAAATATATATGATATATATTTATGTAGGATATATTTATATATACAAATATATCTATGTTTATATATATTTATAAGTTAGTACATCTTCATGGTGCCTGTGATGGTTTTTTAATGTGTTAACTTGGCTAGGCTGAACTATAGTCCCAAGTCATTCAATCAAACGCTAATCACAATATTGCAGGTATAATTGAAGACTCTAATGAGTTGAGTTTCATTTTAGGAGATTATTGTGGGTAGGCCTGATTTAACCAGCTTTTAAGACAGGACTTAGGACGTCTCATATTTGATGCTGGTTCTAAGCTATGACCTTGGTTGGGGTTGTCAGCTAGAATACTTATATCACATGGCCATCCTCTTCACATGGTTAGGGTTCCCTCATCACACGGTGATTGGATTCCAGGGGACTGTATCCTAAGATGGGGAGTGGACAGGGCAGAGGGACAGATAGAGAGTATGTGCCCACACTAGGTACATTCTATTCATAGAGGCAGTTCACAAAGTCTCTCCCAGGTACAAGAGAAAAGCAAATAGACTCCTCATCTTAACTGAGCCTAGCAAGATTCTGGTAGAGCACAGTTGTTCTACCAGATTCTGGAAATATAGTTGTGGCCATTTCTGGAAAACATAATTTTGCCACAATGTTCTGTGGCTATTTTTCTGTGGGGCCACTGATCATCTTCTTAATGACTTCTAGAGGCTTTGAAAAAAAATAGGTAAATTAACTTATATGAGTGTGATATAGGTTATGAATAGTTTCTCTCTCAAATGCATTTTTGTTATTATTTTTATGTATCTTTTTTCTAAATCCCTTGATGGTATGCACATTTTATTGAGTGGAAATAAATTTTTAAATCAAGTATCTATAAAGGATATTTTCAATATTAGTGTGTATTAGCTAAGTAATTTACTATAATTCTCACAGCACCCAAACTTTCTCTCAAATAAAAAGATATTTACAAGTTTAAATGTATTTTGTTTTGAGTTTTCCTTCTAATGAGCAGGCTAATCTACTATAGAAAAAATAATGGAAATGTTATTTAAAAATCAGACAGAAGAGCACCAGGGAAAGTTGGTGTTTGGTATTTAAATTACATTTTTATAACAGTACGCTTAGAATGCTGTGGAGATATATAATTTCATTTAGTTTTCTTTCATTTTAATGTCACCAAAAGGTCAAGGGAGAATCCAGAGATCAATTTACCATCCAAAGCACATTGCTTCCCAACCTCCCAAATTGGGAATATAAATTCAAATGTTAAGATGGTCTTTACCCAAGTTCTTCCAAAGAAATGTAAAGGCTTCAGATATTTTCATATCTACACAAGCAGAGAAGGCATTACTTCAAATAAATGCGGTACAAATTAGCCTGGTGACTCTTCTTTTATCTTTTAATACTTTCATATCAGCAGGATAGGAGATTAACTCCAATCAGGGGAAGCAGGTTCTATTTTTGCTTCTAACACCAAAAAACCATGTTGCTTTAGCAAGTCCTTTTAACACTGAACTCAGCCAAGTCATCTATAAAATGGGGACATGTCACCTGCCTACCCACCTGACAAGGTTATTGTAAAGATTGAGAAATTTCATTTACGTCCTGTCACATTAGGGTGGTAAGAGTGTAACATACGTGACTCTTATTGGGACTGATTTCAACACTTAGAAACCTGTTTAGAACATATTAATTGCTTAATAAATTCTATCAGGTGTTTTTGTTACACTGCCTCATTTCCTTTAAGAAGTTAAGGGGATCAAGTAGGAAATAGATGACCCACTATTTCATCAACTGTCAAGTACTACATGTCTATGGTGTGTGAGAGGAAGAGAGAAAAGGAGTAATGAAGGAAAAGGAGGAGAATGGATATAGGATTCTGTCTCAGAACACTGCTCTCTTGATAAGTGGAGAAAAATATTGCTCTTTATCACCACAGCTGGGTCCCCATCCTACCTCTGTCATTTACTAGTCCTCCAACCCTGCTAAAGTTACACAAGCCCTGGGCATCAGGTATCTACTGCTATTTAGCAAACCATACCCCAAACCCAGGGGCTTAAAACAAGCAAACAATTGTCTCACACAGGTTCTGTAGGTCAAGAATTTTGGCAGCAGCTTAGATCAGTGGTTCTGGCTTAGGGTCTTTCTGGAGGTAGGAGTCAAAATATCCACCATGTCTGGAACAACCTGTAGGCCTGACTGGAACTGAAAGATCCACTTTAAAGACGACTCACAAGGCTGTGAAGGTGGAACTAGCTGTTGGAAGGAGACCTCGTTCTTTGCCATGTGGACCTCTCCATAGGGCTGCTTAAACGTTCTCACAATATGATAACTAGCTTCCCCCCAATGAGTAATCTTTTTTATGATATAGTACCAGCCGTTACACAATGTTGCTCTCACTGTATTATAGTGGTCAAAGAGGTCAACCCAATACACTGTGGGCAGGGACTTCACAAAGGGGTAAATATAAAAAGGCAAGGATCACTGGAGGCCATCTTGGAGGCTGGTGACTGCTCTAAGCCCTTGATACAGCATCTGTTAAATGCCAATGATAATAACCTCCCCTCACAGAGTTGGTGGAAAGACGAAAGGACACCATCTATTCGAAGTGCCTAATATCCAACATTTGATTAATTAAGGCCAGGTTTCATCATTCATTCTACATGCTTTCTTGGTTCCAGCACAATGTGAGCATACGTATATGTGTACATGTGTGTGTACCTGGATTCCTTTGGATACGTGATGAAGCCTATGTACTACCTCTAAGAATAATATGTCTTTTAATTAAAAAGTACATAGTAAGGGGTTCCTGGGTGGCTCAGTCGGTTAAGCATCTGACTCTGATCTCAGCTCAGGTCTTAATTTCAGGGTCATGAGTTCAAGCCCCATGTTGGGCTCCATGCTGGGTGTAGAACCTACTTTACAAAAAAAAAAAGTGCATAGTATTACAGAGAATACAAATTAAACTGATCAGAATATTTTAAAACATGTTTGTGATATAGTAATATGTACTAATTTATTAATACACTACATAATGAGACTCAATAGGTCTAATAACTACTTTATTTTCAAAGGAGTAATAAGCCAAATGATATTTTGAGATATTTGCAATAACTCTAATATGATTAAGCAATACCTGTGATTTCTTTTGGTGACAACGTCACAAGTAGTGCCAATGTTACTCTGGTCTATGCCTATATTCATATTTGAAAGAAATGCTAAATTCCAGTTAGAGGTTAGTGTAAATGAAGATTTAATTTTTTTTTCCTATTCAAGTTCACAGAGTCCATGAACACTCTCCATGGACCCAATGGTGGTCACTGGACCCTGAACTAAACTTCTAACTACCCTTATACTTTAAAAGAAAGTGGAAAAAAAAGAAAAGAAAGGTAGTTCTAATATTTAATATTCTCTAAAAATAAAATAATTTGGGTCCTATTAAGTTTCCTACTGTACGTAGGAATATCTAATGTCTTCTGCAGCATTCTCATTTCAAAACGGGCACCCCTTGAATTGGACACATACCTATATAATACTTTCATTTAAATGGATTTTAATAAATCTTTAGACCCAGATAAATGGATTTACAGAAGTGGTACATTAAAAGGCCATTTTAAGTTTGGGATCCAAAGGACCTTTAATTTATAGCTCCAGAAAATATCCATTCTATGGCTCAAAGATCCTTGTGGATTATAAAAGAGGAAACGACTAACAGAAAAGGAATTATTCACCACATTATTAAACATGACAAAAAGCTTCTGAATTGGAGCTTAAAATGGGCTATTTAAGATTCCAGCAATCCCTGGGACTTTGGCAACAAAAATGTTCAAAAGCCTTTTATAGTTGCTGTCAGATTTCTGTAAAGCATTTGAGATTCCTGTGAACTTATTTATATAACAAGCTAAAACCTGGAGCCGACTTGAAAGTCTTTCTATTCTAATTATGTCGAATTGGAAATGCCTAGAAATGATGTTCAGTGTTCTCCCAAGAATATCCTCCTGAGATGGTGGTTTCGGAACTGGGTGTTTAGAACAAGCAATGAGAGTGGAGCTGCTATGGCTTATTATAAGGAGCAGTTACAGCGGACATACAAACTACAGTTTGGTAAAGTGGTTTCAAAGAACTGCCATTTAGCAACTCTCTCTGCAGCGGCACATTCTAAATGACTGCTCATATTGTTCCCTCCTGGCCTGCTGGAGTGGTTTATTTCTGAAGTCGATAGCTCATGTGTAATCATGTAGCAAAATAATTCAGGAGATAATGACCCACCAGGATATCAGCTGACAGAGGTTCTTAGCACAATACTGTTCCTGATGCTCTGTGTGGCTGTCCTGGCTACCCCCTTAACCTCTTATGTGTAAGTATGCCAATTTATATCTGTCCCTCTGTGCTCAGAAAATATGGCAGGAGCAAAGAGGCAGCACATACCCCAAGCTAGAAATAGTTAGGAGATACTCCAAAACAAAATAATATAGGTTTGGGGGAGAGCCCTACCCTTGGCAGTTTCCAAAATGGCACCTCAGGATTGCACCTTCCAGGATTCACACCCTGTGTAATCCCCTCATCTTCTGAGTGTGGGCTTCCCAGGCAGAGGAGATGCAGGAGTGGGAAGAAGGGTGGGTCATCAAAAAAGTCGCCTGCACTGAGAACATCTGAGTCTCAGCAGTCTGCTCCAGGGCACTGCTGGACATTTGGAGGGATGCACACAGGTATAAACACCTGGAGAATCTGAGAAAATCAAGTGGACTCATCCCATGCTTTCTGATGTAGAATTAGCTCTGATTTGATCCTGGGGTCTCTGCAGATGTAATTAATTAAAAATAGCAAGATGAAATCATCCAGGGTTTATGGTGAGCCTTGAATCTAATGACTGATGTTTTCAGAAGAGAAAAGGGGGTAGGGATGTGGACACAGAAACAAGGAGGGGAAGACAGAGGCAATGACTGGAGTTAGGGTTGCCACAAGCCAAGGAAGAGCAGGAGCCACCAGAACCTGGAAGAAGCAAAGAAGGACTCTCCCCTCAAGCCTTTAGAGGGCATGTGGCCCAGCTCACACCTCAATCTGGCCTCCAGAGCTATGAGAGAATCAAGTCCTGTTGTTTTAAGCCACTAAGTTCGTGGTCATTTTGGCAGCCCTAGGAAACTAATACAAGTCCCACACAATGTCAATGCCTAGCCAGAGAGGACAGCCTCTACTTGAAGCTGACATGCTTTCCAGGTCAACCATTCTCTTGGTCAAGTTAGGACCCAGGTGGTCATGACTGGCAGTAAGAACAACAGATAACAACAATAATCAAAACACTAACTTCACCTCCAAATCAAAATACTTAAAAGTCAGTGTTACCAGGGACACCTGGGTGGCTTAGTTGGTGGAGCATCCAACTCTTGGTTTCGGCTCAGGCCATGATCTCAGGGTCGTGGCATCGAGCCCCAAGTTGGCCCTGAGCTCAGTGGAATCCTGCTTCTTCCTCTCCCCCACTCTCCCCCGCCACTTCACGTGCACTCTCTCTAAAATAAATAAAACTTAAAAAAAAAGTCAGTGCTACCCAAACAAAACCAACAATGTTTTGTCTATAGTGTTAATGTGAAAAATTTAATTAGAAATAGTAAGTATAAACCCAGATGTATATTATGCCATAGTTGAATATCATCTCCAGATTAGGATAGTGTCAGACATGAAGCAGATCCTCAACAAATGAGAGTTTCCCTTCCCCTTCAGACATAAAAGTTGGGGAGCCTGAGAAAATCAAGTGGCTCATCCTAATTTAGATGTTAGCTGCTGTTCACTACTCTTTAGCTTTCTTGCTTTCTTTCTTTCTTAACTTTTAAAACCAAACCTTTATAGTAGGTTCTGCTCTAAGAAAGCCTTAGAGGACAGCATAAGGCCATGTCATCCTCGGGACAAAATGGTGTGACTACAGCAAGGTCATTCTACCTGTGACTTGATAATTAGATGTAATTAAGATGCAGGCCACGATACCTCACACCACAGCAATTATAAATATCAACTGATGAAGGCAGGATATCAAAGGATGAATACTGAATGATATCAATAGACATATCAAAAAAACCTCATGAAAAAGCTTTCACTACAGGAAAAAAGTATGCAATCTGTTAAACTGCTTTCTCTTAAGTAGTTGTAAAATAAGATTGAAAGTGTATTTTTTTTATTTTTTTGCTTATTGGCTTTTCCCCCCAAATGGCTATTATTAAATCTTGATAGTCAATTAAAATACATTCACCAAACTAGAAGCCTGCCCAAGTATATATGTATAAACAAGCATAAATATATTATAAACTATTGAAGTGAAACATTAAAATATTCTCCATAGCAACCCTAAATCAAACTGGTATTTTATTTTGGTTCCCCTGATGCCAATACATATAGTACATTAAACCCAAAGCTTTCAAAGCATAAAAATGCCTTTGAAAACATAAGTAATCAAGAGATGATAGTCAAATATACTACAATATACATCTTGTTTTACAGGTATTATTTCTTTCCCAAGATTACCTTTCTATGAGAACATAACAGTCGAAATACTATGTTAGATCATTAGTTACAATAGTGAAAAAATTTTAGCTTTGGAAATTCTGACCATTGGCGTTTCTATGCCCATAGTAATAGATACCTTATGTCTAATTTGCACTTCTCCCAAAAAGTTCAAGTCAAAGACCACAGAACTTATAAACCACAAAAGTTAAGGAGGAAGGACACTGGTGCTACCCGAGATGAAAAAAAGGATAAAAATCCTACTCTTTGACTTCAAAGCCACTGGTCTCCATAGAAATAAAGGAAGCACACATTCTATCCACCTTCTCTGACAGCAGACAATGTTTAATCAATGTCTGTTACTTCAGAAAGAGATGAGGTATAGATCTTAAAGTCACTATTATAGGGCATAAGGGAAGACACTAAAATATGCCTGCTATTTGTCATTGGAAAGGAGGTAGTCCTATGTTTAATGCCATGAAAACCATCCTTAGAAAGTGTACTTCTCAGCTCCCTTCCCAGGGCTTAGGGAAAATCAACAGGGAGCACTCAACTGAGCCAATTTAGATGAAGAGTGATGGTGGATTTAAGGATTCACAAGATATACTAAAAAGTTCAGAAAATGGGTTTTCAGATCACAAAGTTTCACATGAGTTAAGACCTACTGCAGAATAAGGTTCATCAACCTGTGATGAAACAAACAAAAAATTAGTTCAGGACGTGAACTATGCCTTAGATGATACCAAAAAATTCACGGAAGGTAAAATGATGGCAAATTACATTTTAAAAAGCAATCTCAGCAGTACGTTCTATCCTGAAACATCCAACTCCCTTTCAACCAACATTCAGTGAGTCCTTTTCAACAGCTTTCCATGAGCAGTGCAAAGCCATGTCTTCAGAGACACAAGAAGTAATCAAAAGTACTTAAAGAACTGCAAGGAGGAGGACTGGGGGTCTCTGACTTTGTCATTGTGGAAACGAAATGCTGTTACGTTCCATACATTAAAATAACCCATGCAAAATGTGCTTGATGAAATAGGATAAATAACCTAACAGATGCACTCTTGCATGTCTGAGTATACTTTTGAGATGCTGAAATGCATTTGATGCATTGAAACATGAAACTATCAAATTCTACAGCTGGAAGGAATCTCTGAGCTTCATCACTGCAGAGCCCTCCAGAGGAGCCTAAGTTCCACCAGACATGAAGAACACAATCAAGGTCACAAGTTAGTGCGCAAGAGAAGTCGGATCAGAATACATTATCTAATTTCATTATATCACACTTTTAGTTCTAAACACCAATAGGCATGAATACAGAAACAATGACTACAGTCATATGCTGTGCCTAAAATAACAATTACAAAAATAAACCTACTGCCCCAGTTAAAAGATTTACCTTTGTGTGTTCTCTCCCCCAAGAACATTTTCATTACCACAGATTCCCTCATGTTGCCCATTTGTAGCCACACCCATTCCCCTCCTGCCCCATTTCCCTACCCATCCTTAACCACGGGCAACCACCAATCTCTTCTCCCTTTCTATACTCTTGTCATTTTAAAAATGTTATATAAACAGAATTGTACAACATGTAACCTTATGAAATTGGCTTTTTTTTTTCCACTCAGCGTAACTTCTCTGGAGATTTATGCAAGGTTTTTTGTGTACCAATAGATCTTTCGAATCTTAAATAATCTCCATGATGTAATGTACGACATTTCATATAATCATTCACCTGCTGAAGGACATCTCGGTTTTTAATTTTTGTTATTATGAATAGAGCTACTTTGAATATTCATGTATAGGTTTCTGTGTAGATCTAAGTTTACATTTCTCTGGGTTAAATGCCCCAGAATGCAAATGTACGGTTGTATTTAGCTTTTAAAAAGCTACTAAACTGTTTTCCAGAGTGACTGTACCAGGTCACATTTTCCATAGCAAAGGTGCAAAAATTAATTCAACAGAGGAAGAGTAGATTTTTCAACAAATTATGCTGAACAAATGGACATTCAAAGCCCCCTCCCCAAAAGAACCTTGACCTAAACCTTGCAACTTATATAAAAATTAACTCAAAATGGATGCTAGGACTCATTTTCCCCATATCCTTGCCAGCATTTAGTGTTGCCACTTTTTTACTTTAGTCATTCAGATAGGTGTGTTGAAATATTTCCTTGTGGGTTTAATTTGCATTTTCCTTTTGGTAAATAACGTAAAACATCTTTTCATGCAATTATTTGAAGAAATGTCTATCCATATCTTTTGCCCATTTTCTGATTGGATTGTTAGCCATTTTTTCCTATTAAATTTTGAAAGTTCATTATAAATTTGAAGTAATAGTCCTCTATTGGATGTGTGGCTTGCAAATATTTTCTTCCAGTTTGTGGCTCCTTTCAGCCTCTTAGCAGAGCATTTCATAGAGTAAAAGTTTTTAATTTTGATCAAGTAAAATTTAATGATTTTTTTCCTTTACGGCTCATATTTTCTTGTCAAGTCCAAGAACTCTTTATCTAGACACAGATCCCAAAGATTTTCTCTTTTTTTCCTAAAAGTTTTAGAGTTTTATATTTAAGTCCTTGATACATTGGAATTAATTTTTGTTCAGTATGTAAGATTCAGGTCAAGATTTTTAAATTGCCTATAGATATCCAATTGCTCCAGCACCATTTGGTGAAAAGGCCATCCCTCCTCTACTGAATTATTTTTGCATCTTGGTAAAAAAAAAAAAAAAATCAGTGGGACATATTTGTACAGGTCTGTTGCTGAGTTCTCCATTTTGTTGTGTCTACACAACAGACCTGTGTGTCTCCACCTCTATCAGTAACACAGTCATAATTTTTGGACCTATATAATAAGCCTTAAAGTTACATAGACTGATCCCTACCACTTTATTCTTCTTTTTCAAAATTGTTTTAGCTATCTTATTTCCTTTGCTTTTATATTAAATTTTAGAATAATCTTATCTATATCTACAAAAAAATATCCTGGGATTTTTATAGGAATTACATTAATTACATTAAATCTGTGCATCACTACATTAAATCTGTGCATCACTACTATAATGAGTCTTCTAATATGTTAAAACAGTAGGTCTTCCCATTTATCTTGATCTTTGATTTCTTTCATCAGCATTTTAGAATTTCAACACATAAGTCCTATACGTGTTTTGATAGATTCACTTATAAGCATTTAATATTTTTGAGTGCTTGTTAATAGTAGTGTATTTTTAATTTGGTGGCCACATGCCCATTGCTAGTATTAAGAAATATAACTGATGTGTGTATGCTGATCTCGTATTTTGCAGCATTGCTGAACTCATCTATTATTTCTGGGAATTTTTTTTGGGGGGTGTTAGGGTAGAGTCCTTAGGGCTTTCTATGTGAACAATCAAGTCATCTGCAAATAAGGACATTTTCATTCCTTCCTTTTCAATTTATATATCCCTTTTATTTCTTTTTCTTGACTTACTGTGCTTTTTAGATGCTCTAATACTATGTTGAAATAATGGGGGACTAGCTAATGTCTTATTCCAGTCTTAAGGAGGAGGTTTTCCATCTTTGACTATTAAATATGATGTTATCTATAGGGTTTTTTTGTAGACGTTCTTTATGAAATTAAGGTAGTTCCCCTCTTTTCTAGTATTCTGAGGGGTTTTTATCATGAATGGGTGAATTTTGCCATGTGCTTTTTCTGTAGGAATTGATAGAATCATGTGATTTTTCTTCCTTAGTCTATTAATATGGTGGATTACATCATTTTGTTTTCAAATAAACCCCACTTGGTCACTGTTCATAATTATTTTTCTTTTTAAATCTGTTGAATTCTATTTGCTAACATTTCATTAAAAATCTTTACAGCTGTATTTATGAAGGATGTTGGTCTGCAGTTTTCTTTTCTCTATTGTTTTGGTATTGAGCAATAGTAGCTTCATAAGATGAAGAAATAAGTGAATAGCTTTCCTTCATCTGAGAATGTTTTCCTTGCCCCCTATTCCTGCAGAATATTTTCACTAGACATAGAATTCTGGTTTGGTAATTCTTTCCTTTCAGCATTTGAAATACATGGTGCCACTTTTGCATGACGGGGAGAACATGGCCTTGTTATAGCTGAGCAGCAGTGAGGGTCCTAACTCTCCATTAGGCCTCCTCTGATGCCCCTCCCTCAATGAACAGAGGAGCACTTCTTTATTGCTGGTGGCTGGAAATCCAGGCTCCCCACTCAGGTACAAGTGGCTAGGAAAGTCCCAGCTCCATATTTGGCCTCCTCTGACACTAACCTGGTAAGGAAGTTGGGGTGCTTCAGTAGAGCCCAGTGAGGGTAAAAGTCTAGGCTCCCCACCTGACCTTTACTGCTAGAACGGTTGGGCAAGGCTACAACATGAGTTTGTTTGTTTGTCTGGTGGAGTATGGCTGGAGTAGAGCAGATATTGTCTAGAAGTTTCCTATATTGCTAGACTGCTCCTTTCTTAATCCTTTGGCTAGAGAGAACAGGCTTTTGTTAGGACTTTTTTTTTGGTGGGGGGTCTGGGCCTTTGGTGTTTTAGGGTTGCTGGCTTCTTTAGTTCCAGGGCTGAGATAACTAAGGCAAAAATAAAAGCTAAGGAATTCACTACTGTATTGTTTCTTCTGTCTCCAGGTCTCTGACTGGTTGACTTCCTCTCTGCACCTTTCAGAATCTTTTTATGTTCGTTTTATAAAATACCCAGGGTTTTTAGTTGGAGTTAGTAAGAGGAAAAGAGGCAACTATTCCATCTCCCCAGATGTGGAAGTCCCTTTACCTTTGTTTAATAAATGTTTTTTCTCCTCACTGTTAACTCACCAGATCCTACAATGTCAGAGGATAGCAAACAAAGAGAAATACAATCAAAAGACTCAAGTTCTAATGAAAGGATTGTCACTTAAGAGTCCTGTGATTCAATGTGCACTTAAACATTCAGTCAATTCTGGTTTCTTTTGGTAAGATGGAGAAGATACTTGCCTAGAAGCTCCTCCACAGTCTCTGTCAATACAAGACCACAGAGGATATGGGAAGATGTTTTGTCGATTTTCAATCAAGGTACAAACAAAAGGCACAATATTTCATTGTGATGATGAACTCTCTGCCTACTTCCCATCCTGCTTCAATAAAACCCGGTCCTTTCAAATTTTCATTTTTCAGCATAGATTCAGTCACTATTAATACAGTAGTACATGTTAGAAATACGTGAGGCATTTTGGATCGCTCTCACTCCCCCATTCCCCACTGGTCTAATCAGAATATCAAAGTCCTGCTGTGGTACTTCTGCATCTTTCTTAAATCTGTCCTTCTCACTCTGTCAGCCCTAGATCAAGTCCCATTCTCTCTAACCTCTATCTTAATAGTCACCATACTCATTTCCCTGGTTTTAAGCTCTTCTCTAAACAGCAGCCAGAGTCCCCTTTCCAGTATGCAAATCAGATTTCCCAAACCCGGGCTAGATTCTCCAGAGTTCCTGAGATCCCTGGATCCCATTCAGGCTTCCCCTCTCTCAAGAATATAATCTGTTTATTCATTCAAAACACTGAAATGGTTTTTCCTTTTATTTTAGAAAAAGTATTTATTCTAAATTAAAATTTAATCTAAAAGCATCATTCTAACTCTTTATAATAGCTTTACGATCAATAAGATAAAACTAACATCAGTGTTTTAAAATAGGAAAGTTAACTCTGACATCTGGCATTAGCACTGCTTCATAAGGACAAGGAGAAAAACTTGAAATGTACAGATCTAGTATGTTTCACCAGTTGTCTTACATATGTATTACTTGGGAATGGAAGTATCAACCATAACTTACAAACCTGCACTACGACTCACAAAACACGTAAGCTGTACCTAACCATGCCACGTTTACAGACGAAGCTTAAACTCTTACTAGTTCATTCAGTCATGCGTTCTCCTCATAGACTAATCAACTATGTTGAGGAAATTGCTTAGTTAACATTCTCACCAATACCTAAACTATCCCGTGACTGATTCCAGCCCTCGAGAATTTCTAGTACCGCTTTCCACATCTGTCCTTTTGAGACACCCACACTTCTCCTGGTATGTGCTCACCCTTGCCATAGTGGGCTAACAAATCTACCCTGGAATTCCATTGTGTTCCTGATGATCTATAATCATTAGGCTTTAGCAAAATAAACACCTAGGAAAAGGTACCAAAGAATTCACACCTATCTTTCAACAGTTGGAGGAAAAGGACTGAAGGCAAAGTGGAGGTGGGATGGGGTGCTGAGCACACTTTTTTTCCAGTGCCTGGATTTTAAACAATGAAAATGCATTTGTAGATTAACCTCTGTGGTTTGAAAACCATACATGAAATGCTAAATATAGGTCCTGTCAATTAGAAACTATGAGTAATCTTATAAAAGAAAACAAAATGCTTGCTCTCAGGAGGTCATTAAATACCTACATTGACTAAATGTATTTTAAGTGGCTATGATTCAATCTCAGATTGATATGTTTTTGCATCTATTTTAATTGCTTTTTAAAAGAAGTATCAGGAGGTTGCATTTAGAAATTAACTGAAGGCCATTTGAAATCAATATGCTATGGGAATTAAACAATGTTTTGTGTTATACTTTTTGAAGATACTGGTCATTTTTTTTTCCTAATCACTAAGAGTTCAAGAGAAGCTTGTTATTTATTGAAAGGGGCAAAAACAGCTTCTGACTAAATGTCTATGACCAGTGTGGGGTGCTCTTCATCTTCTTTCCCCTCCTGCCACATTTAATCAACAGATAATTCACTGACTTTTTATCTCTTACAAACCTCACTCTGACCTTGAGTGATTTCTCCTGCCTTAGCTCCTCTCACTTTTTAATCCTGAAAAGCATACCTAACTATTTGATTACAGACCATACTCTTCTCTTTCATGTCTTAGGTTTTATGCTTAGAAAATACCGTTATAATTTGATATTCATCAGAGTGTCTACCATAGGGCCTTGAACAAAACAGCTATTTAAAAGAAAACAAATTTTTGTTGATTAGGACCAGTATGAGTAACCAACCACATCGCAGGAGAATTTTGAAGTGTAACTCCCCATTTCAAAAGGTTTCCTTCACTATTCTCCAGTCTTCCAAGAGTCATATTTCACTGCCGTCTAACTTCTCTCTCTGATTTGAGGACATTCTGATGCTATGTCCCTCCACCAAAGTTAATTGGGAGAAAGTGTCACCCACCATAAAATTCCATCTAAGTGAAAACTGAACTGAAATGGCCAGCCTCCACTGGGGGCTGATCTGAATTTCTCAACAAGTAGCATTTTAAGGTATCACCGACAAGATTGCCTAGAGCTAGAAAAAGCTTTGATGCCATCGGTTTTACGCCAGGATCAAAAAACAATTTTCAACTTTTATTGCAGTTAATAAGTTTCTCCCCCTCTTTGTCACAGCTATGAAAAACTTCTAATATTTTTGTTGCATGGGAATAAAGCTAGGGAGGAGTTCAATTTCAGGTAAATTGGAAAAAACATTTTTAAAATATAATCATCAAGACTGATAAATTGGCATACCTGAAAACTACCTTTGCCCACATCACACAGAGCCTGGATTGATGGTAAATTCAAATCAACATATATGAACCTGTGATAGAAACTATCATAAGAACCTATTTCCACTCATTTCTAAAATGCTCATCATTATGCATGAATCCAAATTCCTACCGCAGTAGGTGTTTTCACTGGCTTATGAGAGAAGTACAGCCGACGGCTAATGGGTTTCAGTTCTCTTGCCAGCTTTGTTTGCCAACTACTGCCTGCCATACAGTGGAGAATATTCTGACATTGCTTCTGGGCTCTGGGGAAAGAAATAGCACAATCAGTGATATTTGCTAGTGTGACAAACCAGTACAAACCGTTCTGGATCCTCTCCTAAAAGGTATGTGTTGCTGGACACATGGAAGGCTATATATCTGAACCCCCTTTACAGCTGCATAAGGACATAGGACCAGTTCAGGGCTACAGGCTGTGATCAGTGGTAATGTGTCCATGCCTCTCTTCTGCAATTGTGGTAAACCTTGAAGTCTTCAGATAAAGTTGCCACAAGACAGCAGTGGACTAAAGGATGAGTCACCCTACGGAGGAGAGCAGCCCTGGAGAGTCACCTGGACCACTGTGGGCCTTGCAAGGATGAGAAATAAATCACAGTTGGTAAAGCCAAAGAGATTTTGACATCATCTGTTCCTGAATTATAACCCAGCCTACTCTGACTTCTACACAGACTTTCAGAGCAGGGACAGGAGAGAGGGGTGCCCAGTACCTCGTATTTCTTAGAGGTAACAAATTAATCATTAGGACCACTAGATGATGTTACGTTTAAAACATCCACCACCACCACGGTGAATTTCTATCTGGTGTAATGGGAACTCTTGTACTCTTCTCACATGGCTTACCTTCATTTTGATTATTAGCAGCTGTGACTAGCACCTTGGCTCTTATCTGTCTCCATTATCCTTTCTATACTTCTGTACTTAAGCACATATATGTTCCAGAGCAGAGTTTACATATAATAAATATTTTAAAAAGTCTCTATAAAATGCAAAGGCAAAAGTCACCATTGTTGTAGCTCTTTTCAATGCCTGTCAAGACTCTAGCACTTTAAACTTTTAAGTATTTCAGTCAAGGTTCACTTGGGCCAAACTGTATTTTGGCAGGGTTTCTGTCAACTGCATCGGGAAGATTCCTTTACAACTTTTTTTTTTTTTTTTTATTCATGAGAGACAGAGCGAGAGAGAAAGGCAGAGGGAGAAACAGGCTCCCAAGGAGCAGGGAGCCCGATGCGGGACTCGATCCCAGGACCCTGAGATCATGACCTGAGCCGAAGGCAGACGCTTAACCATCTGAGCCACCCAGGCGCCCAGATTCCTTTACATCTTAACAGATCTGTATCAGTAGGACTCCAGCAGAAAAGGGGTCTAACACTGGAACAAATGGCAACCACCTTAGGGAGAAAAACTTATGCTTCCATAGTGCTTGCTAAGTGCCAGGAACAGTTCCAGAAGCTTTACTCATATCAGTGTGTTGAATCCTTCCAACAGCCTTGGGAGATCACTAATTTTACTACCACTTTACAGCTGAGACAACTAATGTATGAGTTTACATGCTCATAAAAGCACTGATCTTTCTTCATAAGCTAGAATTCCCAGATAAAACACAGGATGAGCTGCTGAATTTCAGGTAATAAAAAACTTTTGGTATATTATTTACCATATATCACATGAAACATATTTATACTAAAACATTTTTCATGTTTACCTGAGAGACTCAGATTTAACTGGGCCTCTACATTCTTATTTGCTAAATCTGGCAACTCTAAATTAGAAGCAATATTTGAAATTTTTCATTGGTACTCTATATTATAGACTTTATTGAGCAATCAAGCTAAGCTGATTGTACATGTCTCTATCAAAGAAAGTTAAAGGAGATATGGTATGGGGATGGGAGTGGAATCTTTGAATCGAGTCTACAATAAAAAAAAAAAAAATTCCAAAATCCCAGCTATAAGTCATGGAGATGAAAAGTACAGCACCAGAATATATAGCCATAAATGAATGAATGAATGCATACATCCACAAAACATTTCATTACAAAAAATTTGCCTTTCCTTTCCTACTACACAAACTGTGGCATTTGACAATGATCCATATGTTGATATATCAGATCTTTCAGGTGTCACATGTTCTACCTAAATTGGTGAAAATCCTACATGGGAGTCTCTATGGCATTTACTTTGTTTGGATTTGGGGGTGGGGAGTTGCTAGAAAACACAGAATATTCCTTTTTTTTTTTTTTATTACTTTTACATCATGAAGCCCATTATAACAGCAGCATGAATATTCTAGCTCAGGCAGAGATGAAAGGACATAATAAATAGGAAATACTGCTCTACCAATGTATTCCTGAAAAAGTCCTTGTCAATCATATTCAGTAAAGGGAATCTAAAATAATGCTTACCATGGCAGGAGCAGGCACTGAATTTAGCATGCTGGGACAAATAATGAAATAGATGTAGGGTGAGACTAATAAAATTTCCAAATCTTAGGTGCCTTGGAATAAAGTGCTTCCAGAGACTCTTAATAACATTTAAACTCTTCATCTCTCTTCTAGGATCTGTTGCATGAGTTATTGCCAACGAGCTAATATCTACTCTCAGCCCAAGCACAGTATGTCCCCAATCGCCATTCATCAAGGGCTTCAAAACAATGTGTTTATCTTTCGACTTGTTGTGAATATTAATAAATTAAGATCTTTAAACTGTTTAGAAAGAAGTAAGAAATAACTGCCATGAGCTTGGGTGCAGATGATATATTTACATACATTAGAGAAGTACCATTAACAGTAATTAATGGTGCTTTTACATCTCAAAAGGCACTGCAATTGACTGTCAATTTGTTTTGGAGGTGTCTGCAATCATAAAACAAATCTCATTCTAAATGGATACTTAGTAATATTTAATAATTTTAAACTCCGATGTGCTACTTAATGCCTTGGCAATAACACACTTGTTTTATGAAGACAGTATTTTAAATTTAGAATTTCATCGAACTTTATTAAAGTTAATGAGACTGCATTGCTTACATTCTACCTTAACTTAGAATGTTTATAAAGGTCATGAAGGCTAACTTAGAAATTTGTATTTTGGAAAAAGCAAATTTAGTCAGTTAATGACTATGCAATTAAAACATAATTCCACTACTTTCTAAAGGAGCCCACATTTGGAGCTGTGGTATGTCTTCATGAGAGGTTTTAAAAATTAAAAGTTTAGGATTTATCACTGTTATGAAGCTGAAGAGACACAAACATACAGGGGAATTTCATTAACTTCTGGTTCTCTTCTTGACTTAGTCTGACTTTTGATTAGAACTAAAATACACAGCATCTGGCAAGCTCCAGTAAAGAATACATCAACTGAACTTCCAAAGAAGTTAAAAGTAGAAAACGTTATCTCCCCTAAGTCAATACATTCTGCAATATTTCACTGGTGACTTAAGTCCCATTTTTCTTGAGAAAACTAAGAGTAAAATAGAAAATATATTTGCTTTCAGGGTGTCAAGGCTATATGGAATAGAAATTTGGAGCTAACCTACTTATGCCTATTTACAGCCTTTCTGTGAAGGAGACACATTTGGGGGAATCCTGACAGGAGTTAACAAGGTGTCATTTGCATGTCCCTTAAATGTCCCTAGATTGAGAGGTTCCCCAGCTACCTTTTCTTCCAATCCACTTTATTGCCGCTAGGAGCAATCATTAATAGTAGATCTTCATAGCAATTCCTCACAACAATTTATGTGCAAAACCAAATTGAGTTTCTTTGTACTGTTCACAGTATGGTAAGAGAGTTTATAAGGCAATAATTCTAAATATAAAACAAAAAAAACAAATGTTACATTTTACAAATTTAAGGAAATATGTAGGAGGAGTACTAAACACATTTGGCATGTTTAAAAATATACTTGGTGCTTGCCAGCTCTCAGAGAGTACAGACATATTGTTTGTATTATCAATAATAACAAGCAAATCATGGAGAATTGATCACTAGAGTATCTGCCTTCCTTCTAATCACAATTTTTAATGCTTACATGCTGCATATGCTTTGCGATTAGGCAAATATCTGACACATGAATCCTGAGAAGGCAAAGTTAGTCATTTTTATGTGTTCTTACAGAATTCCAAATCAAGAAACTGTGTTCCCCTTTGGACCTGAATACTTCCTTCTTTCCCACACAACAAAGAAAAGAGCATAAAGAGAAATTATTGGTATACCTAATTAAATATAGACATGTTGACTTCAATACGGCTCTCATCTCAGAGATAAGGAGCCAGTGTAGAACTATCTCCAGTTGAATATCTATTCAAAAACTTCCAACTTCCTTAACAGGAAGTCTTATTTTTTTTTTTTTTAAGATTTATTTATTTATTTGACAGAGAGAGACAGCGAGAAGGGGAACACAAGCAGGGGGAGTGGGAGAGGGAGAAGCAGGCTTCCCGCGGAGCAGGGAGCCTGATGCAGGTCTCGATCCCAGGACCCTGGGATCATGACCTGAGCGGAAGGCAGATGATTAACAACTGAGCCACCCAGGTGCCCCGGGAAATCTTATTTTTAAAATCAGTAAATTCACCAGCCACACACCATTTTGTCATCTGACCTTCGATTTCTATTGTTCAGCGGTCCCTAATTCCAAAGGACAAATTCTTAAGAATGCCTCTAACACCTCATCTGCTCAAAGCAAGACAGTAAGATAATACCCATACACAGGGAAGGTGGGGGGGTGGATGGGTGAAGTTGGTGATGGGGATTAAGGAGCACACTTGTGATTAGCACCAGGTGTGGAAAGGAAGGGTTCCATCAATATGTTGTACACCTGAAACTAAAATTACACTGTATGTAACTAAATGAAATTTAAATAAAACTTTAAAAATAAGTCCTCAACATTTAAAATTCATTCTCAGTGATATAGAGGAATATGAGCTCCAGGAAGGACTGAATGCCATGCTTGGATTTTTGCCATCAAGGAAAATCTACTCTGGCGTATGTTGTATGACACTTTGAGGACATTTTAAAATTGACACTGGTGGGTACCTGGGTGGCTCAGTTGGTTAAGCGTCTGACTTTGGCTGGGGTCATGATCCTAGGGTCCTGGGATCGAGTTCCAAGTCAGGCTCCCTGCTTGGCAGGGAGTCTGCTACTTCCTCTGACCCTCTGCCCCCCTCGTGCTGGCCGTCTCCCTCCCTCTCTCTCTCTCCCTCCCCAAAATAATAAAATCTTTAAAAAAAATAAAATAAAATTGACACTGGCTACAAGTATCATGGATCTATGCATCTGTAAAGTCTGTCAGTTTATAAAATAGCAGGGGCAAATATATTATGAAACATATTGTACTGTTGTTTTGTTCCCAGGGGAAGGGGCATTTGTCTAAGTACTCCACCATCAACCTATTCCTAGTGTCAGCTGAAACTGGTCATGGTTCTTGATAAACATCACGACAGAGTTGGTTTCCTGCCATGTTGACTCCTGGAGTTTATATGCTGACTATGTCCAGATTCTTAGGCAACAATGGCCAATCCAGGTAGAGTAGATGGAGACACTGCTATTTTCAAGACACATGCAGGCCCAGCACATGGAGGTTGTACATGCTCACCTGATCATTACTAAAGACAACAAGAGCTGCCATTTACTAAGGGAGAGCTATGTGGTAAATACTATGCATAGTGCTTTAACATGTCACCTCACTGTATTCTTACAACTGCATTCTGAGTTAAAAAGCATTATTAGCAACACTCCTTCATAGATGAAAAAATTAAGGCACAATCATTACCTTATCTGGGACACCTGTGTGGCTCATAGTTGGGGGGCTGCCTCTTGGTTTCAGGGGTCAGGATCAAGCCCCACTATGGCTCCGCACTCAGCAGGAGTCTACTCAAGACTGTTTCCCCTCCTTCTCCCTACCCCTCTGTTCCTCCTCTTATTCACACATGCATTCTCTCAAATAAATCTTAAAAAAAATAATAATAATAATTGCCTTGCCCAAGGTCATTGGGAGTTGAACCCGAATCCATGTTTACTAAATTCATGTAGTTCATCACCACAGTGCCAACTGTGTAAGGAGTCAGACTTGAGTTAGTCTGAACTCAGTCTCTTACTATAACCTTGGGCAAGGTACTTAACATCACAAAGCTTCGGTTTCTTCATTGGTAACGTGTGGTTTATAGCACCACCTACCCTTATAGCACTACCTACCCTTACAGGCCTCTGAAAAATCACCTTAAACTTGGAAATAGGCGAATGAGCTTACTGAGTTCCTTCAGTGTAGTGCTCCCCCCTGCCAGGGTTGGCTTTCTGTTTACAGGGCTGTTTACAGTTCTGATGGGAGACGGTGACTTGTGTGAGCTATTATGGACCAGCAGAACATTATCCTGTTCTGTATCTAACCCAACAACCTATCAAATTGCATATATATATATATATATATAAAATATATGTATTTTATATATATAAAATCTCAAATGAGCTTTGGACTGATTTTAACATCTTATTAGGTCCCTCATCAATTAATGAGCTGAGTAAGATATTGAACCATGTTTATTTTGTATTTGTACAAGAGCCATTAATTTACCTTTCTGCACATTGTTTTTTTTAACACTGGATTATTTTGAGAATTAAGTGAGATAATGCATATTGAATGTTGAGTATAGGGCCCATCACATATAATTCAATAAATGTCACCCATTATATCATTGCTATGAACATCTCAATAATAATCACCGTTTTCATACCATTTAAAATTTCTAATGTTAGCAATTATTTGTTTACTCAATTTAAATATTAACAAGGAAGGGTTAATCACTAGTTCTGAAAATAGTTCCAAATTCCACACTGCTACCCACAGCTGACACCATTTTAACATCTGGCCTTGAGAATGGTTATCTTGCAAATCACACACTCAGTACAGAAATGGAGTTTTAAAGGGATCCACTTTGCACGCACAGAAGCTTGCACATCAGCTGGGCTGCCATCACATCTGCTAAACAGGATTCATTAGAGTGATAATTGACAGTTGTTTCTCTTTCTAAGTGATTGCTCTGTAGTTCCATTATGTTCTGTCAAGGAAGTGCTAGTAATTATTTAACAATAAACACTAACTTTGCTTGCAGTGAAGATTTGAAACCATTTATCTTGGGGGTGCAGAGATGTGGCAGGGAGAGAGGAAATCCACCTCCCAGGTGCATGAAATACACTAAGATGTTATTACAGGGATGGGTGGGGATGGATGGAGCCTCTGGGAAGATGAGAGACCACCACAACCACTTCTGAGGCCTTTGGTATACTGAAAAAAAACAAAAAGGAAGAAATCTCAAACTAGTAGTCCCAAAAGTATAGTCTATTTTTTTTAGAAAGACTAAACACTAAAAAACAAAATCAGAATAATTAAGATATTCATAAGGTAATGGAAATGAACTATTTTTTTTTTTAATTTCAAAGTGAATGGCCAGTGAGTGATGAGGTAGGTTTACAGAGTCCTCTTTGCATTCCTACCAGAACATTTTTATTACTCTCCTCTTTTAGAAATAATATCTAAAGCCTAAGTTGAGGCTTTTTGTGAAAATGCAGCCTGAGGCCAAGGGTTGAGCCCTCTCCCCTCACCCCTGAGACTCTGAGATCTGATTTTTCAGTAAATCATCTGATATTCTATGCCTCAGTTGCTGGAGTCCTTGCCTTTTTTTTTTTTTTTTTCTTTCTTTCATGATAGAGCCATTAGGGGGCTCTTTCTATAGATCCTGGGAGATACATCTCTCCTGCTCTCCACCTTCTTCCATCAGCTCAAGCTGCCCCTAAAGCCACAATGGTCTCTTGGTCTCCCACATTCCTGCCATGCATTACTTACTATAATTTTTTAATGCACTTAATCACATAAGCTTTTGGTTGGCTTCTCATTCAAGTGTCTCACCTCATCAATAAGACTGCAACTCTTTGAGGAAAAGGACGTCTTCAAAAGATAATTAACAACTACAGAATGCCACTGCTTTGGAATCTGGTCATGTGGGCACTTGGCAGAGCAGACAAGTAAGCAACACCTTTGTTTACTCTCCCAGCATTCCCCTGCCACAGGAAAAGACCGTAATTTTTAAATTTTTAAAAAATGTTTTATGGGTAGAGCCCAAAACCTATACTTAAAGGCTCTAGACTCCCTGGTATGTCCTAACATCTATTAGTATTTGAGTCACTATTCTACAGGGGTTTTTAAAAGAGGATCCTGAGGTATTCTGCAAAATCAAAAGAGAGTGATGCTCTCTCAAAGAGTTTGGTTCTCAGAGATCTAAGGATTTAGTTAACTAGGACAAGAACTGGTTAGAAGTCAGAGTCAGCTAAAGTCCAGAGAAAGACAAATGGAACCAAAGGAACCAGCTAATCACTAATAAATTTGGGCAATGGATCAGGAGTATGTTGATAGAATAGGCAAAGACCAAAATGTCCCAGGGACAAGGGCAGGGGCAGGAGGTACTTCAGGTCCTCCTGTCAGCTCCTGAGAGAGCTAAGAGCTCTTTGAGAACTAGAGAATACTGGAGCCCCCAGTTCCACCTAACTTGGCCTTCAATGGGCCTTCAATCCCAAGGCAAAAGTACTCCAGGCATCCTTGAAACACACAGGAACACAATTAAATAGAAAGAAAAAATTAATCTGGAGTTAATTTCAAACTTATCCACAAGTCCCAAGAGCAAAAAGAGCACACCCCCAGATTCACTTGTATTTTCCCCACCTGCTTATCATTTGCACTCTCACTCTCCTTATACACACTATTAATTTCCTGCCCTTATTTTGAAAATAAATTGCATTCAATGTATATTTCTTAAGAAAAAAGATATTCTGGAGGTGGTCCAAGATGGTAGCACAGGAAGACCCTGAACTCTTCTCTTCCCACAGACACACTGTATCTCCACCTATATATACAGCGATCTCCCCTGAAGAAGAACTGAGGGCTGAATGAACACTTTCCACAGGAGAGAAAGGCAGGACAGTCAGAGACATGGTAATGAAAAGAACCCCTTCTGGGACCTTATGACTTGCAGTAGGGATGTCTCTGAGGGGCCTATACACAGACTCGCCCACCCTGGGGCACAGAGAAAAATCACTGGGTTAAAAGACAACTAGACTAGAGGTGAAGGAAACCCATTTACTAACCCTAGCATGTCCTTCAAACATGGGGGGGAGCTGCTGGAACTCTCTCCTGGGTCGAAAGGACTGGCGAGTGCCACTGTTTACATTACTCTCCACCTTGGCAGTATAGGGGAGAGAAGGGTCTAGGCACTCTAGCTGGCCCCCTAGCATCACCCCACTGAGTCCCAAGCCCCTAGCCCACTCCAGCTCCAACCATTCCTCCAAGGTGGCATGGAGTGCCCTAACACCCCTGGCCCATGCCTTCTCCAGCTCTAGCTCTGCCATCCCACTAGACTTAATGATTTCACTAATATGTGGAATCTAAAAACAAAATCAAACTGAAACAGACTGGTAGATACAGGGTAAATGGATACTGGTTACCAGAGGGGAAGGGTTGAAGGTGGGGGGCAGGCAAAATACATTAAGGGGATTAAGGGGCATAAACTTCCAATTATAAAATAAATGAGTCCTAGGGATATAATATGTAGCATTGAGAATATACTCAATAATATTTTAATAACTGTATGGTGGCACATGGTAACTACACTTATCACGGGGGTCACTTTGTAATGTATGTAAGATATTCTGTGTTAATTGTACTTCACTTTAAAAAAAAAAAAAAAAAGATACTCTCCCTGATCACCACAGCATAGTAACCAACTTCAGTAAATGTAACACTTGTCTAACATTTTATCTGATCCGCTATCTTCTGTTTCCCAATTTTATCAATTAACCCAGTGATTCCCCTGATGGCATTTTCCCCTTCAGTTTGATCCAGTATAAGAGGAAACGATCAACAAAACTAAAAGGCAACCTATAGAATGGGAGAAGATATTTGCAAATGACATCTATTGATAAAGGATAAGTATCCAAAATATATAAAGAACTTATAAAATGCAACACAAAAAAGCAAATACTCCAATTAAAAAATGGGCAGAAGACATGAACAGACAAACCATAAGAGACTCTTAATCATAGGAAACAAACTGAGGGTTGCTGGAGGGGAGGGAGTTGGGCGTAAGAGTAACTGGGTTGATGGACATTAAGGAGGGCACGTGATATAATGAGAACTGAGTATTAGCTAAGACTGATGAATCACTGATCTTTACCTCTGAAACCAGTAATACATTATGTTAATTAATTGAAATTAAATTTTAAAAATTTTGGAAAAAAAAGAATGTGCATACTCATGTATGATACATATGCACGTGTTATGATATCAATATGTTGAAGGCCAACATGACTAATGGACAGGGTCTATTAGAGGAAACAAAATGCAGTCTTTTGGTGACTATTAAAGTAATAAACATTTTTTTTTCTTAAAAAAATAAAAGAAGTGATAGAAACACTTGAAATGGATACATACAAACGTATCCTCCATTTTCTTGGCTGACTGTCCCAGTGACTGTGGAATCAAGTTACTACATGCATTCTTCAGCATGAGTTCCTGACCAGAGTTTCCCTGACAACTCACTTTAGATCTGTAATAGAAGTAAAATGTTTTAAGCCACACACACACAAAGACATGAACAGACATTTCTCCAAAGAAGACATACAGATGGCCAACAGACATATGAAAAGATGCTGATCATCACTCCTCATCAGGGAAATACAAATCAAAACTGCTAAAAGATATCACCTCACACCTGCCAAAATGGCTAAAATGAAAAACACAAGAAACAACAGGTGTTGGAGAGGATGTGGAGGAAAGGAACTCTCATGCACTGTTGGTGGGAATGCAAACTGGTGCATCCACTGTGGAAAACAGTATGGAGATTCCTCAAAAAGTTCAAAATAGAACTACCCTATGATCCAGCAATTGCACTACTGGGTATTTACCCAAAGGATACAAGAACACTAATTCAGAAGGATACATGCACCCCCCTGTGCTGTTTTTTGTTTTTTTTTTTAAGATTTTATTTTATTTTTATTTATTTGAGAGAGAGAGAATGAGAGAGAGAGCACATGAGAGGGGGGAGGGTCAGAGGAAGGAGCAGACTCCCTGCTGAGCAGGGAGCCTGATGCGGGACTCGATCCCGGGACTCCAGGATCATGACCTGAGCCGAAGGCAGTCGCTCAACCAACTGAGCCACCCAGGCGCCCCATCCCTGTGTTTATAGCAGCATTATTTACAGTAGCTAAGCTATGGAAGCAGCCATGTGCCTATCAATTGATGAACGAATGAAGAAGATGTGGTATATATATATAATAGAATATTATTCAACCATAAAAAAGAATGAAATTTTGCCATTTGCAACAACATGGATGGAGTTAGAGAGTATAATGCTAAGCAAAATAAGTCAGAAAAGGTAAATTTCACCCTTATGTGGAATTTAAGAAACAAGATAAATAAGCAAAGGAAAACAAATCACAGAAAGAGAGGGACAAATCAAGAAACAGACTCTTAATTATAGAGAACAAACTGATGGTTAGCAGAGGGGAGGTAAGTGGGGGGATGAGTTACACACATGATGGGGATTAAGGAGTGCACTTGTGATGAGCACCAGGTCATGTATGGAAGGGCTGAATCACTCCATCGTACACCTGAAACTAACAACATTGTATGTTAACTAGAATTAAAATAAAAAAATTTTTAAAAATTAAAAAGATCCAGGATAAGAGCTTATTTAGTGTCCATGTCTCCTTAGTATCTTTTAATCTCCAATATCTGTCTTTGAGTTTTTCCGTTTAACGGTACATCTCTATCTCCACTCCCACCCCCCACCTACATGTTTTTTTTTTAAATAAAACTATTCCTAATTTGGGGTGTCTCTGATGTATCTCAGTGATTAGGTTCATGTTATGTATTTCTGCCCAAACACCATATTGATCAAGTCCTGGCCTTCCCAGGACATCACTCTGGGAGGCACACAATGTCCACTGCTCCTCGTTGGTAAAGTTCAGCAATTCTGATCCCTGGTCAAGGTCTTGACAGGTTTCTCCACTGTACAGTTTCCACTTTTTCTCAAGAGAAGACTGCTTGATATTCTGATTGTGTATTAGACAAGAAACAGTGAGTTCATTATGTTTCTGCTACACACTGACAAAGTATGCACATTTTTAGAAGCTTACAGTGTGTTCTGTTTGCTTTAAATAATAACACGTTTAGGACCTGCACACAATTTTTTACTTCCTGTTGTCTACCACTCTGGGCTGTGAGCTTTTATTATGCAAAAGCTGTGGTGTGGGAGCCATCGCTGGTATGTGTTCCTCAGGCCCTCTCAATGAAACACAACACAACACATACAAGAACCAAGCAACATGCCCTTTCTTAAATGTGGCCCAGGGTGGATTTTCACATTTCAAAGAGTATCTCAGGCTGTTCAAGCTGACAGACATTTGAAATCAATTGGCCCAACCCACTCGTTTTTTCAGAGGGGAGAAAACCAAGGCCTAGGGAGGAAAAAATGACTTGCCCAAGGTCACGTAAGCACAACAGTTCTTTACACACAATTATAAAATCAATTCCGAGGGCCATGACTGCTGCATTTTAAATTGAAATACAATAAGAAATACCTGAGAACTTAGCATATAGCAAGGATAAATATTGCTTGGTGAAACTTCTGTTTTAATTACAAGTGTTTATGAGTGTATATGCTCCCCTCTACTGGGTAATGATATAAAATATATTTCTTACCGAAGGTCATGGTTAAAAACCATCAGAACCTAGGTCTGCCAACTCAAAAACCAGCGGTCATTCTACTAGAAAGGTGCTGCTTACCCTTTAGTGCGAAAACAAAGGTTGAGGGGTGCCTGGGTGGCTCAGTTGGTTAAACATTAGCCCCACATCAGGGTCCCTTCTCAGTGGGGAGTCTGCTTCTCCCTCCCCCTGCTCCCCCTGCTTGTGCGTGCTCAGGCGTGAGCATGCGAGCTCTCTCTCTCTGTCAAATAAATTAATTAATTAAATATTTTTTAAAAAAGGTTGAAATGCTGTTTCTGATTCAACAGTCTGGGATGGGATCTGGGAGTTAGGATTGCACATTTTAAACAAGCTTGTGGGAGTTAGACTGTGGGCACCTTTGAGAGCCTGATGAAAAAAAGACTGTACAGTAAGGACCTAGTTTACTGGGAAGGATATCTACATAAAATAGATATCAAATATATATTTATTTTCATTTGTTAACAATTTGATATGAACTAATTCTTGAAAATGTTTCAATTAAAGCAAACAAGCAAACCAAAACCTTCCACAGAGAATTAGCTCAACTCATAGCAGGGAAAAAAAAAAAAAAAAAAAAAACGTGCTAATGGTGATAGTTATTAGAACATTGGGATTTCCTGGTATTCATGAAATGCCACACATGATATACCCTATCAAAAATCATGCGCATTGGGATTCTTTCCCCCAAATTACAGAGGAGCAAACAGATTCAAACATCTTACTTTGCCCAAGGTCATACTGCTTGTGAGTAGAGGGCCAAAAACTAGAATCCAACTGATTCCTAAGATCATGCTTCTATCATACTCACTGACTCATGCATGTATATTACACACATACACACAGGCTTTACCTATTCCATTTATATAAACACATATGTAGATATGTACATTAACACCCCCCTTAAGTTCCATTGTTACAAACAGCCTACAATAGTCAAAGTCAGGGATCAGCAAGAGGAAACTAATGTGTCAAAATCGAACTCTCTAGAATATGCGCCTTCCAAGGTGGCTCAAGAAACATTCATATTGTCTTAATTAATGGGATCTGTTAAAAAGAGACACATTAAGGTTAGGGAGACTGAGCTTGAAGGCTGGTGGGAACGAGTGTGAGAAGCAAACATCAAGTACTACAGTCAGGATTCCATCATCTGTGTCTCAGACTTCACGGGGTATATTTAGTTCAAACCCTGGTACTTCATACAAATAGGCTGTCACGTAAAGTGCAAACAACTCTCTTTTGACAAAGTGATACTGCTATGGTACTGGGTTGACGGCTTTATATACCGCAAAGCTCTTTAAGTGACAAATGAAAGCAGTGACTTGAAATTATGGTGATATGGAATTACTGCATAAATCCTTTTTGGTTCTCAGGGGGAGCAAAAGGATAGTGTTTTGCCATTAATTAAAAAGAAAATGAGAGGACGAGGTTAGATCTTTCTAGTCTTGACTCTGTAAAACAGACTTTGAAGTTACTGGCACAAAATTGGGAAATGGCCCTGAAAACTTCTTCAAATGAGATGCACCATGTTGTTTAAAGATCTGGCTGAAGTGCTGCTCTTGACCCAAATTATGCCAGGCACGGGTGCAGTAATTATCTTTGCTAGAGATATTCGGTGCACTGATGTGGAGACCTTTTGATATGTTTGATAATGCAGCTTTCTGTGTACACACATTGCTTGTCCAAGCTGTCTCCATCAGTGGCATGTCCGAATGAAGTCCAATGGTTTAAAAGGCTCTGCTTTCTTCCCAGCTTTATTTAGCTGGAATAAACATTTCCAGTCAATCGTACATAAAACCCTCTGCATAAATTCAGCTGACCTGCTCTCATCAACTAATAAGGATTTTTACAAGAGGTCTGTTGGGCAACATATTTCTGATAGATGATTAATAAGAGATATGGGATTTCTTTTTTAAAGAAATCATACTTTGACTGTAAGAGGGCAAATTCATTATCCATAAATCAAAAGGAGCAAAGGATTTCAGTTGTATCAAAAGCCTTATCTGACTTCCCTCTGACAGTTAACTATAGGCTGTAAATGATTAAATAAAAGTCTAAGTTCACCCAAGCCTGGAGAAAAAAAAAAAAAAAAATGGCAAAAACTCAAAGCCCAGAAACTTCAAATAAAATAAGAAAAAAAAAAATCACAGAATTTTCAACCTCAAAAAGAAAGGGAGAGAAGATGTATTATCTATTGGAAATGGATTTCAGATGGAGCATTTCTTTGGTTGTTGTGCTTTTCAGGACTAGATTCAAATTTTATAATACCCTTCAAAAGAGAAGAAAGTTTTGAGAGTATTGCTGATGTTTACTTCTTTTAAAAAAAAGTTTTGATATATATATGTATATGTATATATGTATATGTGTGTATATATATATATATATATATATAGTATAACAAAACACAGATAGCCACAACATCTTTAACAACCCTTCCACTGAGAGGTAAAGCCTGGGTCCCCCTGTCCTTCAGTCGGGTGAGCTCAGTATTTTTTTTAAGGTTTATTTATTTATTTGAGAGTGAGAGAGAGCACACAAGCATGAACGGGGAGAGGGGTAGAGGAAGCAGCAGGCTCCCTGTTCAGCAGGGAGTCCAACATGGGGATTGATCCCAGGACCCCAGGATCATGACCTGAGCTGAAGGCAGACGCTTAACTGACTGAGCCACCCAGGCACCCCTCAGTATCTTTACCAACAGAATTCTGTAGAACCTACTATGCCCAGGTCTTAAGAAACTCTCTGAAAACACTTGATCCTAAAGCCATGAATTTCTCTAAGGTAAGAAATCTGACCACCTAGAAACAATTTATAAGGAAACCCAAGAGAGCCATGTGGAGAAGGAGAGAGACGTTCAACCCACTTCTAGTCATTTGAGTCAACTAAGCTGAGGCTCCAGATATTATTGAACTGAGATAAGCCAGTCATCCCTGCAATGTCCTGTCAGAGACTGGGTCTCTGTGGGTCAGAGATTCACAACAACGTGAGATCTAATAATAACAAATTATTTATAGCTGTTATGTTTTTGAGTGGTTTATTACACAATATGTACCCCGAAAATATAAATGGGATAATCTTAAGTGTACCACTCTGCATTTTTGCATACGTATACACATATATTTGTATACACACACACATACACAGAGGTAACCACTATTCTAACTTCTATCATAGTTCAGTTTTGCCAATTCTTGAGTTTTATAATAGTGTACATCACACAGCATGTACTCTTTAATACCCAGCTTCTTTCAACTGTCCCCAAGATCCATTAATGTTGCTGCAAAGGTCAGTAGATGGTATATATTTATTGCTGTGAAGTATCCATTTTATGTCTACTACATTAAGTCATTCAATAGTTGATGGGCATTTGGGTTGCTTCTAGCTTGGGGCTTTGATAAGTAAAGCTCTTAGGAACATTCTTGTACAGTCTGCTTCTGGACAAATGCACTCATTGCTCTTGGCTATAAACCTAAGAGTGGGGCTGCTGGATCACAGGCTAGGGCATGTGTTAACTCAAGTATGAGTTCAGATTCTGACTACCCATGCAACTGTTCATCAGGGTTACATTGCACATAGGTTTCTCTCCACATGTATCTAGCAAATACTGAGAAACAATCATGCCAAGCATTAAATTAAGCTATTTATGATTTGTCCTTCCATATTTGACCTTTCCTGACTAACTGCACAATAGTATTGTTCTCGACAATGTCTACTGTCATGAAAATGACACTGTTCTGGAAAAATCCTATCAGGCAAAGTCAACCTCTAAAATAGTACTGTAATAAATATGCAGAAATGTCACTTTTTGCATTAGCCCAAAGGTTTTGTATAGCTTAAGGATATGTGCAGTAAGCTAACTATAAAAATAGAAAGTTGACAGTGGGGATGTATGTGTGTGTCAAAATAATATTACTCTTTCTGGGAGTATGGCAGAAAAAATGACACCACATCCACCAGCATGATTTTTATAGATCTGCCTCTTTGCCAGATGTCACCTTTTATAAACTGCTTTATAAAAACATGACAGTATAAGTGCAATAGTGTGTTTATTGCTTGATAAATTTTAGTAATAAACTTAGGACTGGTTGAAAATTAAAGCCTTAGAGCCTATTCATTAAGCATTTAGGACAAGTGAATAAGCAAAAAACACAAACTATTAAATGTTCAATGTATGCAGATCCAGCTACTGGCAGCAAGCACTATTTCTCCATTGGTACGTCTTATGGAAATATCTGCCAGTTTCCTTGTCATTGAGCTAAATGCATTACAGCCACATCTAAAGGATGTCGTTTGCATCGCTACAAATTTGAGTGAAATCCAGAAGCTTACAATTGCCACAGGCTCGCTGAGTGAGAATAAGCCATTTTCAAAAGTGTACAGTAATTTAGCACAGCATATTTACATATGGCAAGCATTGGTTCCAACAACTATTTTTCTGAGAAGACTTAAAAGGACTTTAAGGAATGTCTTAAAATAATTTCATAGCACACAATCACTATTTTCATTATTGATGGACTACATTACATACAGCAATGTTTCTGGAAGTATAGCCTGAAGATTTTTGGATTATCTGTAGCGCTTACTAAAACTAGGGGTTCCAGAGTCCACTTGTAATTGATTAAAACAAAATCGCTGGGGTAAGGGGCTCAAGAACTTACATTTTATAACTCCAAATGATTCTTATTCACAATGAAATCTGTAGACGATAGCTACATAAGAATCTAATAAATAATAATATTGACCAGCAGTATGTCAATTTTAAGTGGATAATATATAATCTTATATCCTAGGGTTCAATTTGTTACTTAACTTTGTATTTAAGAAAACCAAATAGCTTGTATCAATTTAAATTTTTTTTGTTATAGATATGAACGAAGACCCACAAAATAAAGTCTAGCTAAGGACTTTTAAAAATCAATCCCCATAATAAATGCATACACAACTAAACTTTCCTGAGGATTCTATTTAACCTGGGGCTGACATTTGTAATCTTTGTCACTGATAAACATGTAAAACAGCAATTATCAGAAGGAAGCAATCCCTTTACCTGACCCCCTGTTAGAAATCCTCTACTGCTCATTAGATTTTTCAACTGCTCAATATTCTCAATGAAACTCATCCACACCCAAATGTCATGGAATACTGCAGGAGTTAACTATCACAAAGCTACCAAATGTGCAGTTTGCATGGGTTGAAAACTCATAAAAATGCCAATAAAAATATCAAAATCATGATATGCTCTCATTAACAAATTAGTGCACTAATGTGACAATGAGTACCTAAGAGAAACTGTCCATCTCCTAGGTGCTACAGGACATTATTACTGAGAATTACCAGTCCAAGATTCCATTTCAGGCAACTAAAAAAATCTTAATTCATGGGGCAACTGCGTGGCTCTGTTGGTTAAGCATCTGACTCTTGATTTTGGTTCAGGTCATGATCTCAGGGTCATTAGATCAAGCCCTGTGTCGGGCCTCATGCTGAGCAAGGAATCTGCTTGTCACTTTCTCTCTGCTCCGCTCCCACCACGCCCCCCCCCCCCCCTTTCCAGCGGCGCGACCTCTCAAAAAAAAAATAAAAATAAATAAATAAATTCTTAAAAAAAAAAAAAAAGCTTGACAACTCATGATATAAAGGTGATAAAGCAATGTAGGAATTTCTGGACATGAGACACAATGAAAATAAGCTCCCCCTCCTCCCATCACAATAAAGAACAAAGAGTGCAGGCACTGTTCCTTATAAGTTAAAGGAAAGACCATGCAAAAAGAAAGTCAAGTTCAATTCCAGGCTGTTTCATTTTTCTTCCCTGAAAGAAATAGCACTGAATCAAGAGTGAAAAAGAAATCAGAAAAGGTACGGGAAAAGTTGCAGAGAAAGGTGTAGAGGTGGGAGAAAGAAATGTTCCTTCCCTGAAATAATCAAGTGTTTCTGTTTTGTTTTGTTTTTAAGCACCTTAAGGAAACAAAGAAATAGGTTAAGCAAATTTTATCCAAGTCCCTGGTCCTCTGGGCCTTGTCACTGCATGTACATCTCATGAGAAGGGCCAAGACCACAATTTAGGGGCATCCCGACCACGTGATATGGGGAAGAACATGAGACTCCCAATAAGCACAACTGTCATCCTGTTTGACTTCAGGGCCCATTAACTGACATTTTAAAAGTGTATGAATCTCTCTATTAACTTCCTATCACTCCTGTAACAATTACTATAACCTTATGGCTTAAAAAAAATGCAGACTTATCCTCTTACAGCTTTGGAGGCCAGAAGTCCAAAGTCAGTTTCAATGAGCTAAAGTCAAGGCGTCAGCCAGGCTGGTTCCTCCTGGAGGCTCTAAAGGCAGAAATGTGTCTCTATGTCTTTTTCAGCTTTTAGTGCCTGCCTGTATCCCTTGGTTTGTGTCCCCTTCCCCAAGCTGCAAAGGGCACCACTCCAATCTCTGCTTGCTGTTACATTGCCTTCTTCCTGATGCTGACTCCTCCTGCCTCCCTCTTACCAAGACTATTGTGACTACGTTGAACCCACCCAAATAATCTGGGACAATTTCCCTATCTCAAGATTCTTAATTTAATCACATCTGCAAAGATCTTGTGCCCCATAAGGTAACAGGAATTAGGACAGATTTCTAGGAGTTAGGATATAGACATATCTGGGGACCACCTTTCAGACTACTACTATCTCTCTGAGGTTTTACTTTTTTTTGTTTGTTTTTATGTATTTATTTGACAGAGAGACAGCGAGAGAGATAACACAAGCAGGGGGAGTGGGAGAGGGAGAAGCAGGCTTCCCGCTGAGCAGGGAGCCCAATGCAGGGCTCAATTCTGAGATCATGACCTGAGCCAAAGGCAGTTGTTTAAAGACTGAGCCACCCAGGTGCCCCACCCTGAGTTTTCTTTTTACAACTAGTTCATGCATGTGCTTATTTACCCATTTACCTACCAATCCACCCACCCCCTTCACTCTATAGGAGTTGGTTGGTGGTTCCCAACCAGTATGGCAGAGCAAAGTGGTATGCTATGAACCTCCAAAGGATGTGCTAACAAATTCTGATCAATACGTAAAATTGATTTTTGCTGCAACTGAGTATACATTCTGACAGGGTGATGTTTCTCGGCAGTGGGGGGGCGGGGGGGAGACAATGAGCAAAGTAGGTGATGGAGTACTACATAGATTGAGATAACTAGCTGCCAGTAAAAGGGCAGAGTCAATGCTTTACGTTAAAGTGGTACTAGAGAAATGTATCAGATTTTCTGGAATGTGCAGAACTGGATTTACAGGAAGATACAGGAATTTGTCTTGTGAACACATAAAACATGGTGGCAAGGACAGCAAACAGTCCAACTCAAAATGCAGCATGACCACAGTGAGACTGAATGAATAAAGCAGTACTGTGGGAAGCTTCTAGAGATACTGTGCAAAGCTGTTTCTGCTAGTGACTGCATTGTAATTATCAAAAATTGTTTTGGGTTGCTGACTTTTGGTTTTTTCACGCCAGGATGGATCCATGGTCCTAGGGATGGAGTCATCTTCCTATAATCCTATGAGGAAGGGGTGGATGCCTACATAAAATAAGATTCTGTCAGGAGGAAATTAGGGAAACTTGCAGGTAATTCACTAAGAAGGTGCATCATAGCATCTTTTCCACAAAAACAGGCACTGGGAGCTCTTCTGATACCTCAGTTTCAAGTGCTCCATAGGTTGAAAACTTACATCTGAATTTCTCCTACACAAGGTCTTCCTAAGGTGACTTTTTGTATACACCCCCAGTCCATAATTTAGGTTAAACCACTTAAAAATATGAAAAGTGGCTGGATGATTTTAACTGAATTTGAAAAGTTTACTTTTTGTTGTTTAGATGAAAACAATTAAACTTTACCTTTGCCCTTAATTTTAATTTTGTTTATCCTTGTATAAAATTCCAGAAGCAAGCCTGCTCACTAAAGGCAAAGAAAGGCTGGCGGTGAAAGGGAGTGGGGAGACAGTGGCAGTGTTAATATGACTAGGTGGTGGGTTAAGAAAATATTTTCAGGACAAAACCTTAAAATAAGATTTGAGTGCCACAAATAAACTCAGAGGAAACAACAAGTGACAAAAATGGCTAACTGGAGGGAAAAAAAATTTTTTTCTAGAATTTTCATTGGGGCATAGTCTCCAATAAAGAAGTGTTTTAACAGGTACACACACAAAAAAAACCCCCGATTTTTTTACTCTGATTTAAATTCAAATGTTAAGCCTTGTCCAATCACTGTGATAGGAATAATGGCTATATATTCTGAATGGTACATTTGAATTAGGTGACAATTATCTTCCGGGTATCAATTTCAGACATTCACATAAATCTTAAAAAAAAAAAAAAAAAAGACAAAGTTACTGACCTAAACACATCCAATCAAATAAAAAGAAATATACATTTTTATAAATCTTGTGCTATAAATTTGAAATTACAAGTAACATAAAAGGAAAGATGGATAATTATAATTAGGGAGATATAAATTTGAAATAGAGGAATAATATTTTAATCTTTATGATAATTCTTTAAAATTGCCTATAGTTTTATATCAGCAAATATTGCCTCAAGGACTCAGTTGAAACCCAAATCATAATGATCACCCATTTTACTCATTTATTAAATAAAATGTGTTCAGTTATACACTAGATCTAATGGTATGGCCAGAATGAAGGCAGAGCTACAAAGTTCAGCGAAAATTGGGGAAAATTAGTAAAGGTCATTTAACTTGTTACCTGTGTGATCAGGGGAACCCCAAACCCAAAAAAGTTTCTCTCCTTTTTGCAGGCTGAGGTCTTCCCCAAATTAAAAATAGTAGTTACTATATCATTTGCTATGTGGTACTCACCTTGCAAATGAGGGGCAGCCAATGTCTCATCTAATTCTTACAGGAATTTGAAAGAGAGTTTTCACGATCCCCACTTTAGAGATGAGGAATCAGGCTGTGTGAGATCCATTAACTTGTCCAAGATTATAGAACTAATAAGTGACAGAACTCCCAAGCCTACAGGGAAATTGCTAGAATCCAAGGACTTCCTATATATAAAAGAAACCATCTAAACAATGATTCCACATCTGCAGAATTTTTTAGAAACATTCTTGTCGAAACACAGTCCACAGAAATACTGTGGCCCCAACCCTTGTTTTAGGTATACTTCCAGGTAATTATGATACCTTCTAGTCTCTACATTGCAAGAGATCCTAGAGTAGAATAAGACTGAAACTCCTGGGGTTTTTTATTTTGTTTTGTTTTGTTTTGTTTTGTTACAGGACTTCACACTAGTATTGTAAGTATTAAAACCAATGGCATGCCTACAATGTTAAGGTGTATTCACATGTTACCGCATGTGACATTACATTCACTTGGCAAGCGTGACAGGGAAAGAGTGGTTATTATACTCACTTAAGGTTTGTGCCAATAGGCAGAAAGGAAGCACCAGCTTCTTGAAACTTGGAGGCAACTCACACATGCTATTACACAATCCTTATGTTTGATTAACAAGCAGTTAAGGTCCAGAGAGGTACACTACCTTTTCCAAGATTGCTCAGCTAGAAAACAACGGTGCTAATAGGAATTCAGCTCCTATAATTCCAGATGCAACACATTACTTCCAGCACCCACTTGGCCTGCCTCCAGCTTTCTTAACTGCCGGGCAGCCATTTACCATTATCTTCACTTTACCAATCACATGGATAATAAAAGAATGAGAATTTTGGAGCCTAAAGATCCCCACTAGGTAACAGAGTACTTCCTGGAGGCAAGATACAAGTTATCTTGTTACACCCCAGGAAGTCCCAAAAGATGCAGAAAATGAAGCTCAGAGAGGTTACGTGAATTGCCCCAGGTCACACTGCAGGCTGGAAACAAGGCCTGGGCCCTGAGGTCTCCAAGCTCCACCCTGGGAGGCTGAGCTCCCTTGGAGTAGTTCCCCACCTACAGTCAAGTTCATAGTTTTGGTCTCATCCTGTGCTTCCTGTACTATCATTGGCCATCTATTTTCTTTACATCTGCTCAGTTTGTCCTTAAGTGAATAATTTAAATGGAAATGTTCTCTCTGCCATAACTAGAAAACCAGGATCATCTCCCAGAGATAGACAGTTAACTCTGTTAACCTCTAAACAAAGGAGATACTCAACTCTGCTGGAAGGGATCCCTGCCTGAGGCTCCGAGCCTGGGGCCTGTGCATGGCTCTGTTAAAACGAAGTTTAGCAAGTCTTAAAAAACCTCCCCTTGGCTAATGAGAAGGGCTTAAAGACGAGAAAGAGAAGAACTTCCCAAACTTGCCAGAAATGCCCCTTAGAATAGTGGTTTCCAAGCTTGCTTTGAGCCAGAGAACCCTTTGTTCAGAGAAAATCTAACTAACACAATGACAATGATGCTGCTGAAAACAGTTATTTGTATCAGGATATGTCAGGCTTCTAAATACAAGCAAGCGTGATATTTACAAATACGAACTCATTCACTCTTCCTAACAAATCTTTGATGCCCAGAGAGGCTAAGTGACTTGCCCAAAGTCTCATTGCTACTGAGGAAGACCTGGGATTTGATTCCTGGAGGTCTGACCTAGCTAGTCCCGGTCCAAGTGAGGACCCAGACCACCTAGGATCCCAGTTACCAGCATTCAACAACACAGCTGCTCTAGTTGAAAGGGGATTAAAGAGCTGAAAAATCACCTCTTGCCCCTTCCCAAATAGGCTCTGCTAAGCACAGTCAGAAACAAATGGCAAAGGAAGGACAAATGAATCCACTCTATGTCTTGATTTGATTACTCGAAGATAATTCATACTTTACTTAACTTTGGGCTTCAAGATAATCACTTTTAACCCTCTTCTCATTTTTCTTGGCTAATGACAAGTTGGTGCACTCTTCTCTTTATTCGTAAACATGGGTTACCGTGCCAGTACCTCAACCCATTAGAAATCCCTTGAAGAGCAAGGTTTTCCCCTTTTTTTTTGAATACAAGGCATCAGTGAAGTGCATTGGATGATCGCGAACATTTTAAGTATTTATGAATTCACACCATATAAATGTCACTGGACTGTTCCCACTGTGTTATGTATGTCTCCCTAATTCTTATTCTTAATACTTGTCTAAGAATATACCAGTGGTTTATATCCAGAGTTAAATAGCAAACTGATTTTTTCATATTATTCATGTATGTATTTTTATAGATGATTAAAGAAAGAGAAACGCTCTGGAAATGTAGATATATCAAGGCGTATTGCATATTTTATAATTACATTTTATTCCATTCTTTTAAGTGGCCAGAGGGTTTTTAGAAGGCAAAGATGTTTCCAAATTAAATTATTATTATTAAACCCCTTAAGCCTCATATTCGGTTTAGACTGTCACTAGAAATGTTTGATAAATTAAATAATATACAGTATATAAGCATTAGATGTAGTTTAATATATTTAAAATAGATTCCTTACACCACCTGTAAGTGCAAACAAAGACCCAGAAAGTTTGAAATATGTTTTTTCTTTAGTGAAAGTGTCTGTTTTAAATTTTGTTTTTTAGAAATCTAATTAATGAAAGCTACAGAGCAATAATCTAGCATAAAGCAATGCCTTGAGAGTTAGGTTTAACGCTTACCTCTCTAAATTTATTCTGTTGCTAAAAATGTTATTTTTGTGTCTAATAGGATTTGGTGAATAAAATAATAATGTAGGTATGTAGCTAAATTTCCAATAGTAGAAGAAATTTCAAATGTAATAAACCAAAGAGGAATTAACAAAACAGAGTCAAACTACAATGGTTACTGCAGAACAAAATTGAATCACTGTCCCTCATCCAGCAAGGGAAAGCATTTTATTGGAGCAGTGGGGACCAGGAGGAAGATGTATCTTACGGGATAAGCAGGTTATGTTACACTTTTATTGGATGTACTTACCTTTTGGACTATACAATTGCTCTTGAAATGTTTCCAAATGTATGTAATCATTAGCCATGTAATGGTAGGTTTCTACCTAAATTTTGCCATCAAAGGGGAATAGGATGTGAATATATCTAATGTGGGCATTTCCTATAATTAAAACAGATAACAACCTGATGATCAGCTAGCAATACATTCACCAACATCCTAAATCTTACATGTATCCCCTCCTCCTCCATCTCAGTAATTGGTAATTACTGCGTATTAAAAAAATGCACAGTGTCACTTGCCCACCAGAAGTTTCTGCCTTTGCCAAGAGCTACTAGTAATATTAAGTACCAACTGAGGGAGGGAGCTGGAGTAAAACATGTTTCCTGCTCTGTGGCCCACATCTCCCCTTGGATGAAGAAAAGGAATGTGAAAAAATGCTTCCTGGAGTAAGAATTTTCCAATGCCAAAGGATCACCTCCATGTTTTCCGCCAGCTTTCTATTACTGATGGACCCCCGTACTTGAAAAATAACTCCCTACTTTCCACATTAAAATTTGATAGAATCTGGCAATGTTCATTATAGAAGTGGGAGAAGACATGAAGTGGAAGATACAGGACAGAGGACTTGCAGCCCTTCCCCATGTATCACAGCACCCTCCACGCACAGCAGTGCTCGTCCTCTGTCCTGGCTTTATTTTTCTCCCTAAAATTTACCACTCTGTAACATTATCTATCTCATACCTCATCTTCTTTACTGGCTTCTGTAAACACAGGGAAGGGTTTGGGGTTGTCTTCATCACTGCTGCGTCCCCAGCGATGGATGATGGATGATGCCTACCTTAATTTACAATGTATTCCGAGGATCTAGTCCATGGCTCTGTCACCTTTCTCAGTTAAGTGTCAGATGGTAGCTATTTCAGGCTTTGTTAGCCATACATTTCCCTATTTTGCTATTAATTCTGGCAACGTAGGACAAGAGCAGCCCTAGATGATATGCAAATAAATGGACATGGCTGTTTTCCAATAAATCTTTATGTACTAAAACAGACCGAGGGTCGATTTGGCCCAGAGCTGTCATTTGCCAACCCTGATCCAGACCATGCCATACAAATGGTAGGTGCTGAATAAATGTGTGTGTAAGTAAATAAATACAATGTGACATCCCCAAGCCAGCCAGCTCTCTTGTTTACCACCCAGATCAAAGGGGACCCTTGCAAAGGGCAACCACGAATAGTCTTTAAGGTAACAGGTATTAAGTGACATTAAAAACAGAGCAGGTGAGTAAAACATACAATTGGTCCTGAATGATGAGGGGTGGTCTCTGCTGAAAGAACCAGTTACCTGTCACCAATTGGTCTAAGTTTTATTTTGGATGAGAATATCCTGTTTGCATGTGACATGTGACCATGAAGAAAGAGGAACAAAGAAGAGGAACATTTTGCCCCAGTTCCAATTAGGAGTACATTTGCACAGCTTTGTAGGGGTCAGTCTCAAGTACTCAATATACCTTCTTCAGAGGCCAGAGCTCCTCAAAATATTACAACTACCTGAGAGCTTCTATAAAAGGCAGAATCTTGGGACTCAGATTTACTCTGGGCATCTCCCAAGGGGTTGAGATCCCAAGAATACGGATTTTTAAGTACACTCAAGTCTGAGACTCACTACTATATACTCACTGAATGACCTGTCACTACTATCTGATGGCCCCAGAAGAAAGAGAATCCAACTCAGATGGTTCATATGAAGAAACCGCAACAAAGGGATTATTAACAGAAGGGCAGGCAGGGAAAGGAACAAACAAGGAAGGTAGGTGCAATCAGAGAGTAGCCACAGCAGGAAGCCACGGCACCCCTACTCCTCACAGGGCAAAGGAGACGATGATAGAAGCGCCCAGTGAAGGCTGGGGTATGGGGCATGGAGCAAGGGCCACTAGCTAGGGTAGCCAATGCCAACTGCAGTGCTCCATCAGGGAAAAAGTAGGAGGACCCCCAAATGCTTTCAGCTCCAGTCTTCAGATTTCCTGCCTAACCATCCTATTAATCAAGTCCAGATCCAATCTGTAAAGGAGCCACAAATCCACAGGACAGAAATGGAAGAGACTAGACACAGAGTAAAGCAGAAGGGAGAAAGACAGGGATGTGGGCGAAAGTGGCAAATAACCAACACATTGAGCAATTACCATCAAAACAACAATCATCCTTGCTGAGTACAGATGTGAAAATCTCAAGTTCCATACGTTCTACAAAGGAGATTACAAAAAGACCACCAGCAATCAGGACGTTCCCTGTAAGTGCACAATAACCTCTCCCAAATCAAAATTTTGTCTTGATTTATGCTGCGGTCTTGTCCAGGGGCAGCTTCCTCAGCCAGGTCACAGTCTTCAAAAATTGGAACTAACATTACCCATAGAGTCAGCAATAAATGTAAATGGTACCTTTAACTTAAAATTTTAAGGTAACACAGTGATGAATAACCATGGCATGATTAGTCAATTCAGGACCTCAATGAGCAATGGAAGAATCCATCCATTATCTGCTCAACGTAATTCTTTCATCCCAGCAACTTTAAAAACAACGGAAGAAAATTACTGTCCCTCAGTAAAGCCTTTTGAATTTCATATGATTTCAATTAGGTAACTGCCAGCTCAAGGACAAGAACCATGACAAATAGTTGTTCTTTTCAAATTAGAAGAATAGACTGTTCAAAGAGTAATATTGATGTTACCCACACCTACTTATACAGGAGTTTCCTTTTTTTTTTTTTTTTTTAGTTTAGCTAACCATTTTAAAATTTAATAAAGCTTTTGTGACCACTGTTCTCTTAGAGCTCTAGCCATTAGCTTTTAAAAAAAATAGCCAAGAGCAGCCTCCCTGGGTGCAAAAAGTACCTTGTTCCTTGCCAGAGGCCCTTGGCCATCCACACGCTACTGGAGTATTTTAACAAGACCCTCTTTATAAGAAAACAGAAAAGCAAATAGAAAATATGGATCACCAGGCAATGTCTCTACTAATCATAATAGTGCTCTAACTTAAACCTACAGTAATGATCCTAGCCCAGCTGCTCAGAGCAAACGAAGCTCATTTCTTTTTGACTAAGGAACCATCTGAATGGCAGGAAATGAGTTAGGACTTGAGGAAGGGGTCTGATGGGCAGCTAGCAGAACAGAGTACAGAACCTTGAGACTCTACAGGTATTCTATCTGCATTCTTGCCTTTTCTCAAGGTGCATCCAAGGAAAGTGGAGCACTAATGACAAAGTTGTCCAGCCCTCTCTGCTGTGCCTCCTTTTGACCCAGCCATCCTTCCTCTCCCCTGACACCCCTTCCCCATCCACACATGGTTGAACATACTCAGCAGACCAGACACCCATTTTGTAGCTATTAATAAAGAATATATGTGTTTTTGCATTTCTATAGATCTCCAAAAATTTTTGAATCACATTTGGTAAGTAAACATTCCTACTAGAGACAAGAAACAAAAAGGAAAACTTTACAAAACCCTTTTATTTGGTATGATCAAAATTAAAACTTCATTGCCTGGTAATTTCAAATAATAATTTATAGCTCAATGTAGTAAGCGAACGTACTGGATAGATGCTCCGGTGTTCTCATCAATATACTTATTAGCAAACATGGCTGTGGAATGTGACAATAAAATATTTCCAATCTCTAGGTCTTTTTGATAATTCACTCTGTGTTTTACAAACAATCAGGCTCCCAGGTTTCAAAGGGATTTAAGCACATCACTCAGACTGACAGAGCAAGTATTCCAGACAATTGGTTCCCTGAGGGTCAAGACAGTGATGCTCGATCAGGATTCAAACAGGTCATAAACCCTTCATGGATCTCTCTCAAGTGGGTGGTGATGTCTCCCTAGGGCCGCTCATCATTTGCTGCTACAGTTAAGCACTTGTCATTATACACAAACACCCCGTCAGTCTTAGGTACTCATCCAATCAAGTCTTCCTGCAACCAGGGAAGAGAACCAGTGGTATAAAGAAGTCCAAAGAGAAAAATTAGGCATGTGTGCCTACCCAGGCATGACTGCTCGCTGCAACACTTCATTTCTAGATCTGTGCTCTCAGCCTTGCCACAAAACTCTGCACCTGTTTATCTATCATGATCACAGGCATCCAAACGATCCTGGGACCATATATGACAAAAGCCCAAGAACACCAAACCCACTTCTAGAAATTCTTCCTAAGGAAATAATTGGACAAGTGCTTAAAAGATGTATGCACAGGGTTGTTCACTGCTGTGTTCTTTACAGAAGCACAAGATTGGAAACCCATGAATCTCGGTTTTGTTGTCTGCTGAGGTGGATTGCAGAATCTTATTTACACCCGTTACAATTACATCTTGCCACCTAACACCAGGAGCAGACTAAATGTGGCTTTTAGCTAACGGAAAACCACAGTCCTCAGTGCCTTAGAAAACAGAAAGCCAGGGTGGGATGTATTTTAAAGCAGAAGCTCCAGCCCCCAGTCCTGCTCACATCCCTTCTCTGAAAGGCAGCCAGACCTAAGTTTTATTGTATAAACATGAGCCCAAACTCTCCTTACTCAAAACTCTTCTGACGCTTCCTATTACCACCAGGACCCTCTGAATACCCTAGCATGGATCTGAAGGCCTCTGCGTGATCCAAGTCTTAATTCTCCAGCTCACCTTCTGCTTCTCCTTACCTCACCTATGCGGTGCTCCAGCCACACTGGATTTCAGGAAGTACTCATCACGCCTTTAGGCTTTTGCACATGCTCTTCATTCATTCTGCCTCGAGTGCCTTTCCTCACTCGATGGCCCGGCTGGCTCCTACTTGTCCTGCCTCCCTCAGAGGCCTGTCCAGATTTCTCTCCCATTTTTTTCCACCTGTGGATTCCAGCACCCCTCCCCCATGGTGGTTGATACCTTACACATTCTATTGTAACTGCCCATTTTCTTACCTGTTAAGCACCTCGGAGGCATGGGCTGTGGCTTGATCACTTTTTTAGAAGACCAAGAATACATTTTGGGGCAACCTCCAACCTCTACTCCCGTGCCTGTCCCGGGTTCCTAGGCCTCAGTGGTTTCTTTCTCACTCTTGCTTCCTTAACAAGGAAATCTACTCTACTGAAGTATATGTCCACACAAGCTGTGCCTCATGACCGTCCCACATTATTAAAACACAACTGTCCTGAACATACATGCCCTTTGTCACCAGTTCTGTATATTATGTACCCCCCAAGTGAGGGGGGTACAACAAGGGAGATGTAAAGGAGGACGAGTGCCATTAGGTTATTGGATAGTTCCTTAATGCTTATGAAGCATTATACGTACGTGTGTTTGTGTGTGTGTGTGTGTGTGTACGCGTATCTATACTATATACCACTCTAAGTACTTTACATAGATTAAAGCAGGTAGCCTTCACAGCTACCCTAGAAGGCATGTCCTACTATTATCCCCATTTTAGCATGAGAGGTTAAAAAAAAAAAAAAATCAGCTACTATCTCAAAGCTACTAAATGGCAAAGGCAGACTTTGAACCAGGGTAGCTTGCCCCGTCTGTGCCCTGAAACACAGAACATTGCTGTCTTGCCAACATACCCAGGGTGACTTAGCCGCTCCTGAACATGGGTAAAGGCGATGGTTAGCTGAGCATATGTGAGCAGCCGAGGGACATGTGAGGAAATGCTATCGTCAAAGAGAACGCGGGCGGGGTATCAAATAGGCACACTGGAAAGGAAGTCACGAAGATCCCGGGAACACACGAGCTGAACAGTGGCCCCGTTCTCCTCCTCAGAGGGGCTGCCCGAGCGGAGAATGGGTGTTAGTAATCACACCACTTCCGAATCTCAGGTATGCAGCAAAGCCTGTGGGAGCCCGCAAGAGGCTGGAATGATGGCGAGGTCACTCGCTGGCCAATTTTCCTCTTATTACTATCATTCTGGGGGCTCCCTGGTGTGAAAAGGCAATTGTTTTGGGGAGAACTGCTTTTATCAATATAAGACTTCATATATCTAACTTCTAACCCTCGTCCATCCCTGGACTCCCTCCACCTCTAACACAACCAGGAATTTGCTCTCCAGAAACGAAGATGACAAAAATCAAGTCGGAGACATAGAGATGCTATCACGGCCGACTCAGAGAAACATTTTACCCTCCCTTATCTCAAAACCTGGCTTCGCCGACACTGTGTCTGCTCCTAGACGTCACTTAACAAAGACTTCAAATAAATTGTTCCTAAACTTTTTAAAGAAATCTTCATTTCCAGGATCCTATGACTGTATTCTGAGGTAATAAAATATAAATGAGAATAAAGAACAAGCTAATAAACTGAATTGAAGGCTCCATTACAATAATAAGGTTTGAGAACCATTTACTAACCATGTGTATCTCACTCTCATGACTTATAACACTGGCTGAATTACTTAACAGAAATGAGGGCTCCTACTGCTTCTGTTATCCGACGCGGATGCTTTTTGGAGCTGAACAATGTGACATTTGCTTTAGAGCACTTGTATCTAATCAATACGTAATGCTAAATGTGATTTAAAATCAATTTAATTGTACGCTTGCTCTCCCATGAGTCAAGGGGGAAACAAAGGTAACATTTGAGATATGAAACCATTCAGCTATTTCCCGAAGAAGGCATAGGTCCCTTGCTTCTAATGGAGTCTAAGAGGTAAACACAGTTGTTCATACTACAAACTTCACATTTGAAAAAGAATCGTGCTGGAACGGATAGGATATTGTGTCCTACGAGATGTACTTGAACTGTGGTTCTTTTATTTCAAGCCATTTAACTACTAAAAGCTTTCCAATTATAAAAAGTTTCCAAATTACAGGAAATTTGAATAGAAAAAACATAAATACATGAAGTACATATATTTAACTTCCTATAACATCACATACTTCTTAAATATATACTTCTTACTTCATATATATTGTGGCAATTACACACACACACACACACACACACAGAGCTAACCTTGAGTGTCTACAATGGTCTGGACTCTGCTTACCCATATCATCCATCCCCATCTGACCAATTGTTACTGAATCCCAACTCTGTGCCAGGTTATAGGATTTACATCAAAGGAAAATTAGGCTCAGGGAGATTTTAAAAGCATAAAATTCAGGGTTCAAATATCTGATGATGCAATAGAATCTAGAAACTATACTATACTTTATACAAAGATATTTAAACAATTCCAAAACAGCCAGTGAGTTTCACCTAAATTTTCATAGCCTAAGTCTTATAAAAAATATGTATTACTTAAACCAATTGACTATTTGTGGCTAACACAGATGTAGCCTGTGAGTAATAGTTACTATTTTTTTCTGTCTGCATTCAAGTTACTGTGCAGTTGTGGTATATAAGGAACAGAAATTTTTACAAGGCCCTTTCTAACATCAGCTGAAAATAGCCCTCTACAACACAACCAGGCAGAATCTACATTTTTAAAAAACTTGGATTTGATTTATATAATTGTGAAATAATAAAGCTCTATTAGAAAAACAAGTACTAATTGAAGTTAATTGGGATAGGAATATTTTTGTTTTATTAGGATAAAGCAAAAGATGGAGTTATGCCCATAAAATAATCTCTGATTTGTTTTTTTTAAAAGTAGTTTTCAAGAAAATCCCCAATTTTATGGCTCCTGTGTTAGAATAGAAACAAAATGACAAAACTTCCACAAACTTAGAATAGATGTTGTCACAATTTGAGCAAGAAAAACTGGATGGACCAAAAGTGTCAAGGGAAATTTTAAGCCATAACTATATTCATAAACATGGCCCCTATATTATCATATCTCTGTCTTTCCTCTTGATCAAAGTTTCTGAGTAAATTTGTTGATGACCAGCCATGTAGTAGGTTCACTGATGATCTCTGCTGGATAACTGGTAATTCCTCTTAACCTTTTGGCAAATATCCCTCAGAAGTTCAAACACAGGGGTACCTGGCTGGCTCAGTGGGTTGTGGGTCTGCCTTCTGCTCAGGTCATGATCCCAGGGTCCTGGGATAGAGCCCTGTATTGGGCTCCCTGCTCAGTGGGGATTCTGTTTCTTCTTCTCCCCTGTCCCTGCTCATGCCCCTCTCTCTGTCAAATGAATAAAATCTTAAAAAAAAAAAAAAAAAAAGTTCAAACACAGTTCACTATGCCTTGAGTAAGGATTGAGGGCTGCACTGTCCAATGGGGTATTGCCACTAACCACGTGTTACTAGGGAGAGCGTGAAACGTGGTGAGCCATATCATGTGCTCTAAGTATAAAACACACACTGGATTTCAAAGAGTCATCACAGAAAAAGTAATACAAAGTATCTCATTAACTTTTTATACTGATTACATATTTAAATATTTTAGATATACTGGGTTGAATAAACTATATTAAAATTAATTTTTACCTATTTCCTTTTACTTTTTTTTTAAATGTGGTTACTAGAAAATTTAAAAATCACATTTGTGGCTTATACTTTCTTTCTATTGAGCAGTGCTGACATAGAGGATAGGGAAAAAAAAGTTGACATGCCCCCTTTCTGGTTCAGAACTTTTTTTTTTTTAATATGCTAAATTTCCAATTACATTTTTTCAGATGAAACATACACATTTTAACATACAACATATTCTGACAGATCTGACAGAAGACACGAAAAACATGTGCTTTCTATCATAATGATTATTTTTCTAATAACAACAGCTGTTTGCCTGTACAAGCAAGAGACTGTTTTTCCACATACCAGCAAGTACCAGCATTCAATCACGAAAGAAAAATAATTCTCCAAGGCCTTTCCCCACATGCTTTACATCAGCAGCAAGCTGTGCATTCTTATTTACTCTGAAAATCTCAACCAAGTTGGGCCTGCTTCCTGGCGGACTACTTTGCTACTTTTTTCTTATTATGGCAAATACAAAGTGCTCACATTGGGCTGATTCAGAAGCAAGTGCATCATTCAAGCCTGTATAAAACCCAAGCAAAAGGAAACCGAGACAGCTGAGTGCCCTTTTCACTCTTGCTTAGTTACAAAGGAGATTAGAAGACATAGTCATCTCTTAAAGAACTACAGAAAAAAACTGGTTAAAATTCAACTGGTAAAGAACATATTCTTGTTTGATAACACTTGAGAACAGCTTGAAATTCTCTCACAAATTTTAAGGTCTCATTTCGTACATTGTGTGGTCAAGAAGGACCTCACTTGTCAAAAGCTAACTGGATCTGTGTTGTCCAAAATGGAAGCCCACAGCCACGTATGGCTATTCCAATTTAAGTTAAGTAAAATTAGAAATTCGGTTCTTCCGTTGCAAGAATCGTATTTCAAAGGCTCAATAACCATGTGTGGCTAGTGGCTTCTACACGGTGTAGAACATTTTCATCCTTGCAGGGAGTTCTGTTGGAGAGCATCGTTATAGATAATAGCAAGCACTACCTGAGCAATCTGGAAAACTTAAAAAACAAACAAACAAGTGAGTAGGGGAGTGAAAAGCATGTATTTGAAAAGCAAACTAAGGGACGGCTTTTAAACAAATCACATCCTTGCAGTTCCAGTCTGTCAAACCAAAAGGAACTTTTCATTGTTAGTTACCCTTAGAGATGTAGACAAAGTAAAATAAGTAGAAAGTTGATTTATATATACTGGTTTGATCCTTTCCTTGGCCACACACAGATTAAAACTCAGGCAAACATTTAGCCATTCTTAAGTGATAGTTTTGCTTTTCTACAACAGGCTCACTGACATATTTCTTGGGCTAAGTTCACATTAGAGACACTGGCTCTTGCCTTACTGTGATAAATTATGGTGCTCTATGTTAAAGAATCCTTTATTTTTTTTAAACATTTTATTCATTTATTTGAGAGAGAGAAATAGTGAAAGAGAGAGCACAAGCAGGGGGAGCAGCAGAGGGAGAGGGAGAAGCAGGCTCCTCACTGAGCAGGGAGCCCAATGCAGGACTTGATCCCAGGACCCTGGGATCATGACCTGAGCTGAAGGCAGATGCTTAACCAACTGAGCCACCCAGGCACACAAGAATCCTTTATCTTTTTATAATTGAAGTATAGTTGACAAGAGAATAATACTTTTTTTTAATCTAAGGGTAGAAAAAAAAAATCACAATATATGCATTTTCTATTTCTTCTCACCTACTTGGAAGAGATGAAGTAGTATTGGGGGAGTTCAAATAGTCAAACAATGGCCAAAATCCTACCTCTGGAATCCAAAAAACTGTTCCTTCACTGCTCTCTAGTTATATGTACATATACTCTGCCTCAGTATCCTCCTCTGGGAGGCCTAAATGAGATAATGCCTGAACAATTCTTGGTGCACACATGTTTTTGTTTTTGTTTTTTTCAAGATTTTATTTATTTATTTGAGAGAGAGAGAGAGAGAGAGAGAGCACAAGAGGGGGGAGCGGGAGAGGGAGAAGCAGACTCCCCGCCGAGCAGGGAGCCCGATGCGGGACTCGATCCAGGGACTCCAGGATAATGACCTAAGCCGAAGGCAGTCGCCTAACCAACTGAGCCACCCAGGCGCCCGAGTTTTTGTTTTTTTTTTAAGTAGACTCCATGTCCATCATGGAGTAAATTTGTTGATGACCAGCCATGTAGTAAGTTCACTGATGATCTCTGTAGGTTTCTTCTTCTCCCCTGTCCCTGCTCATGCCTCAAACTCACGATCCTGAGATCAAGACCTGAGCTGAGATTAAGAGTTGGACACTTAACCGACCAAGCCACCCAGGCACCCCTTGGTGCACACAATTTCTGACTAAGGGACTACTTGACCCATGCAACCATTCTTCCTCTGCTGCTGATCATGAATTTTTAAAAAATGCATAGCACATTTTGTCATAGTGAATACAAGTAAGAATAACTTAAATGACAGTACTACAAAACCATGGCAAAAACAAACAAACAAAAACAACAACAACAAAAACTGCCCATATCCCCCACAGGCCACTTTCCTAGTGCAGAAGTTCCTCACGTTGTACTGTCCACAGCACAGGGAGCGCTCGAAAAAGCCTGGGTCATGGTACTGAAAGACAGTGCTGAAATGAGACAGACATGCTCAGAGCATCCTTGGGAAGCCACACAATAAAGGGGATCACTCGGGATTTCCGAAGAGTCCAGGGATAGCAGGAAGGGAATGAGGAGAGAGCACTGCAAGACTGGAATGTCTGAAGGCTCCCTAATGAAAACAGTCTGCATTCCTGGACACCGAGTACAATCAAACTCAGGGAACTCATTGTAAGGACACTGGCGCACACCCTGAAATATGTAATCACGCTTGGCTGTCAAGCCTGAGCATTTCCCACAGTTTGAAACATCTTATGTGCAAGTTGACATTTGTAAAAAAAAAAAAAAAAAAAAATTTTTTTCCAAAAGTTATTTTTTTCCATTTGTGTAGAGACCTGGAGAAAAGTGTCAGATCTGAGATGCAGCAGGAAGCACGATGGAACAAGTTTTCCAAACAGAAACATAAATATGCTCTACATCAGTAAGACGAATCATAGGAAATTGCCCACATTCTACCACATTTCACTTTAAGTCTAGCTTTTCCATTAATCGCTACTACCCTGAAGACTTGCCTGACATTGTCACAAAACAAGACGGACCATATGTGTTTGATTTTCCACAACAGTCTGTACCATGAAAATTTTCATCTGTCTCTATAAATTACCAAAATATTCAAAAATTCCAATGGTTTAACATCCAAAGCATATATGCCAAATTGTTTCTTGTACCTGGAACTGATAGAAAAATCCTTCATCACACTCTGTCTTCCAAAAATGAGTTCAGGAAAGACAGTAAAGATTTCCAGTTGCTAGACTCCTTGGATGGTGCTAAGGAACGATCTGACACATGTTGTTTTTTCATGATATGACGTATCTGAACAGCTCCAGTGAATATGGAAAACCATGACACATAATGGTGGCACCCCCGTGGGCATTGCACAGTGTATTTCTTTATTAGATCAGATCATATAAACTACCAGTAGGCATGTGAAGAACCAACTGCAAAGTCAGGCTTCCCTCAGAACTAGATAGGGCCTGGGGCAGTGGAAACACAATGTAGCTTTGGGAGGGGAGGGGGTCAGAACGCCCACCTGAAATCTCAGCACACTACTCAACAGCTGTAGGACCTCCATTTCCTTAACCCTCAAGCAGAGGTAACAATGCCAAGAAGTCTTGTGGGGAGTGAAGGAAGTGACAAAGAACAGAACACACCATCTAGACTCTAGCTTGTATAGCCCCCGTCTACGGCAGATATCATGTATCAATCTCCACATTTGCTATTTCTGTTATGTGTGAGTGAATATATACACTTACAGACTTCTATTATGAAAGACATATATTACTATAATACACACATATACAAATATGTGTTTATGCATCTGTGTGTTTACATATAAAATGAGTGATTTGGCTCTTTGATCTTCAAATATTTTCCTTGGATGTCAACTTTTCTTTCTTTTTTTTAGATCTCAGAATCCAAAAATAGCCTAGCTTCCCCAATGTCCTCATTATTTGTTAAATGAACAGTGATTCACTGTGAGCCCACATGCTGTATTTCTTATCCATATCCTAAAATGAAGAAGGTCTGAAAGTAATACTCCTCTTCCCAATTCTCACCTAATACATCCACAGAAGATAAGAAAATTAGCTTATCAGATACCAATAATACCAGATACAGTACAACACACACAGCCTTTCTGATGACAATCAGCTCTCTACATTTCATACACCTGTGAGAGGACCTCTGGCCAGTCCCTTTACCCCAGCTCCTTACCTCTTCTCATTTACCCTCTTGGATTTTATTTCCTCCCTCAGAAAGAAGAATCCCATCTGCTTGAAAGAAATATTTGTAGCCAATATGACAAAAGTGGAATCCCTACTTCATAGCAGCTGTGAATCAAAACACGAGTGACTGAAATTAACTACATTGTGCTGCTGAGCAGATGTGCTCACAGAAACCAACTCCAGCTCTTTTGTTCCCAGGCACCGCGTGTAAATCAGCCCCAGACAACACCGTGGGCCGCGTTCTCACCTCATTGTTATTCATATTAATTCTTAATGTGCCCCTGAACTACCGTCACCTTTGAAAAAGAAAAAAAAAAAAAAAAGGAGAGAGAACAAACCTTGGGATCCTTTTGATTCTGAAAGTTGCCAATCACTCCCTAGAAGCCCTGAGGAGACAGATGGATTGTGATACCTCTGGTTTGATTTTAAATGCAAACATGTCAATTTAGGCTGTGGCACAGGTTCTTCCATCTCAAAATCTTTTTTAGGTAATTTTTTTTCTTAAGTTTTGTTCTCTCAACTCCATTTTTCTACATTAGCAGTTAAGCCAATAGAGATCTTATTATGGAAGTAGTTCCCTAACTGTTCTATTTTAACCCAATAGTCTTAAATAATTTTACTAAAAACCCTACAAAAATAAATTCCAAGTGAAAAGAGACACCTGCAATTGAAGTTGCATATTTATAGGAAATCAAAGAATTTTTTAAAAATGGGGGCTTTTTTACCTGGTGACTCTTTCCATAACGAAAACATGTATTATGTCCTAATAGTCAGAACTAATAAATATGTGGCACATGACCTCCAATCTTTGTTCTTGTGCCCATGGGAGATCCTGATAATCCACTTCAGGACTCCTGCCACCCTTGCCCCTCAGATGCTGAAGGCTCCATTAGCTGCTCTTGAGAGATGTAAACCAAGGACAAACCTTCAATGACTTCAAACATCAACGACTTAATTATCTAGTGAGAAAGATGAACTACACACACATGAAATGACCTGATTTTTTTAAGCAAAATATGCAAGATGACAGACTGCAGGATAATTCCTCAATTACTGAGAGAGAATATTTATTTTATTCTACCATGAAGTTGGGTTGTTTTGAGCTGGCTACGTCCATACTGCATATCAGTTCAAGGGTAGTTCTGTTTTAAGCCTTTTTGGGGGGGTGGGGGACAATACTATGCTGAATTTATTATTTTATTTCAAAGGATTAAATAAGGAGTATAATTTTACATGGTAAACTTAAAATCTGTTCAATTACAGCATTGCATTTTAAATTCACAGATGTGGGTGCCTGGGTGGCTCAGTTGTTGGGCGTTTGCCTTCGGCTCGGGTCATGGTCCCAGGGTCCTAGGGTCCTAGGATCGAGCCCTGTGTTGGGCTCCCTGCTCAACGGGAAGCCTGCTTCTCCCTCTCCCACTCCCCCTGCTTGTGTTCCCTCTCTCGCTGTGTCACTCTCTCTGTCAAATAAATAAATAGAATGTTAAAAAAATAAATAAATTCACAGATGTGTGAACTCTGCAGAAACCTGAAGAATCCACATGAAGACAAAGGCAGCAGTGAATGGAAAGAACACCTGATCACAAGTCATAAGTACTTGTATAAAATCTTCTTTACTGCACTCTAAACTCTTCATCAAGAGCCATACCTTGAACATAACCCACTATCCATTGCTTCGCCCCTCCTTCTCTCAAACATCTTTTTCATAGACTGAAGGTAGGAGATGCTATGTGCTTATCTCTAAGAAGATGCTTCCAGCCAGCTCTCTGCTTTATAATGAGGATCATTCCTTCCCAAGTTCTAGAGTGAGACTGACTTCCATCTTTATTATGGGTGTTGTGGTTTCTTTTTTATTTCTGTGTCTTCATGGGTATCTTAGTGAGAGCTAGGCAGAGGGTGCATGCTGAGCTGCCAGGGACATGCTCACAGCACCTGGGTCAGAGCCCTGTCTGCACCATGAGCTTAGGAAGTAGTTATTGAATGAACGATTACACAAAGTTTAAAAGCATGATAGCTCTTTGCATCGAAGAGCAGGCAGCTGATCACTTGGCATGATCTGAAAGGCACTGAAAAGACTTCATTGGTCCCTTAATCTAATAGATGAAATAAGGACCTATGTAATATTCCACTGTATATATACACCACATCTTCTTTATCCACTCACCTGTTGATGGACACTTGGGCTGCTTCCATATCTTAGCTATTGTAAAAATGTTGCAATAAACATAGGGGTGCATGTATCTTTCCAAATGAGTGTTTCTGTTTTCATTGGGATACCCAGGAGCAAAATTACTGGATAATATGGTATTTCTACTTTTCATTTTTTGAGGAACCTCCACATCATTTTCCACAGTAGCTGTATCAATAAATAAATAATTTTTTTAAAAAAAATAGAGTGCCTGGAATTCTGACATTATCAGTATTTTGTGTTTAGCCACTGAATGCCTTTGAAAAAATTTTTATTGTGGTCAACTACCTATAACACCAAGTTTCCCCTTCTTAACCATTTTTAAGGATACAGTTCTGTGGCATTATATATATATTCACATTAGTGTGAAACCTTCAAAAAAAACAACAAAAAAAAAGATGGAGTATCCTTTTTTTCTGACAGCAGCAAGATCATTTATATAATCTTATAAACACTGAGCTGCCCTCTTCCCTCAAATAAAGGTTTAAAATTAACATGAAACACAGTAAGAAAAGAACTTCAAGACTGACAAGATTTTGGCTTTGAATGAGGAGCCAAAAATTAACTCAGACTCAGAGGAGGTAAAAATATTTTCTGGAGGCACTGAAAGCTGAGAATTACACAGAGTGGTTAGAAATGAAGAAGTTAAACAGACTGAGGGAAAATGGAATAAGCTTATACTTGTTGGCTTTGTAAGCAAATGCTGTCATACAAGATCCCTCATTCAGTCTCCTCAAGGAATTCATCATCAGCACCATTTTCCAGCCAATTTTGACGGAGAGAAGTTACACTACATGCCCAGAGTGATTAACTAGGAGAACCCAAATTCAAGCTCAGATTGGTAGAATTCAACTTCTATGCCTGTTGAACTCTATCATCTTCTCATATGAAGACAAGACTAATATCCTCTCACCAAAAATGAGTGACGCCAGAAATTTGTTTCCAGTTATCACTTGATAGTTACTCCCAGGATCCTTCTTCCCTCCCCTATCCTACTCCTTATTCAGGTAGCTAGACCTTCTGTACTCATTTTCTCTGGGGAGGAAGGTGACGAAGCAGAAAGCTGAGATGGAAGGTCTCTCTGGCTTTTGTGTCTCGATACCTAGGACTTGAGGAAAGAAATCGAGTCATAAATAAATGAATGAATAAATGAATAAATAAATAAATAAAAGACAAAAATACAAAAAAAATCATGATTAAGAACATGGCCTCTCTCTGACCCAACTCTAACCAAGACTCCCTCCATCCAGACAACCCAGGCTCGAAGTAGGGAGAAGTATAGAGAAAAAGCAGTGATGATGAAGACACAGAACTTGCTGTTCCCAGGCCAAGCCTGGGAGATGGCTCAGCCTCCAGCGGGCTTTGGGGAATCCTGGAGTCCAGCAAGACCTGCCCCTCCTTCCACAAGGGAGAACCCTATGAGAACAACAAGGCTCTTGTTTCTGACTTTTCCTTTCAGGATTTTAGACACTTCACATTCTACCCAAAGTTCCTAGCGCTTAAACACCACAGGAAAGGTAAAGGGCCCTGTGCCCCCATGAACACCATGGACAGAACAGAAACCTCATGACCCAGTTTTTTTTTTTTACAGACAGCACAGAAAGGACATCCCCAGAACATGGATACACCCAGGAAAAAGAGAAAGACTATCCCTAACATATTTATATCATTCTTCCCACCAGCCTGATAGAATGGATATTTGAAATAGAAATCAAATTAAGTTACAGAATGATTATTTTTTTGCATATCTTAGTTTGTGTAATGAAATAGATCTTCTATATAATTGCTTAAAACGTAACTCCATATACTAAAAAACTACAGAATAACTCAGCATAAATTGTTAGGTATGCAGGTGCCTAGTAGACCAACACTAATATTTCAAGAAAAGGTATTTTACTTTGCACAGTCTATTGAGATACAGACTGTTGTCTGTAATTTTGTTAGTGTGGGGAATAGAGGTTCAGGTGGACAGAGAGATAGGGCAAGGGACTTACCTGATCATAATGCTGATCAGAATAAACACATTCTCTAGCGGTCTAGGTAGAACTACAGAAAAACAGCAAGCAATAAAAGGGAAAAGTTACAGCTCTGAGGCTACAGTTCAAGCTACTGACTCTGCTGTGTTTAGATTTCACCTGAAATAAGTCTATGTACACATGGTAGAGAAGAGGGGTGGTGATAAATTCTAATGTCACCTCCCCATGGTCCCCCAGATGTGTTACAGATACCACCCCAAATTTCCCAACACCACTTGACACAAAATCCTCTGTGGCCCTATGAATAATATTTTCTTTTTTTTTTTTCCTGCTGGTCTAGGCTGCAATTTACAATTAGTGAGAGTAGAATCCCTTTCTTTCCCCCACCTACATTCTAATACACCATAGATAAAACTGTCCACAAGAGACAAACTCTCCTTTTGTTTCAATGTCTCCTTTAAAAGCCCTGGATTCTGTTAATTTCTGCCAGAAGATAACTTGTAGCCTAAACGTGGTGGACAACCAGAATTCCAATGAGCCTGCTTTTGGTGACTTGTGTTTATAAAAATCATGTATCACTTTCTCTTGTGATCAGTCATCAAATGTGACATAATTTAACGTGACAGATCCAATCTTAAAGATGGCATTTTGCACTTTGCTTTCAAACTCTACAGCTACAGTTATCCAACAGAAGCTGGCCAACCTCAGTGGAGCAGACGGGGAACCGTTCACAGGTTGCCAACTTTAAATTACTGCTGAGTAGCTTAGCATATCTTTAGAATAATTCCTTTAAAAAGCAATTAATCATCATTTCAAAAAGGTCCTCAGTCAAGTTTATTTTCTGTCTTTTACTTATGGGAGGCATTTGACTGAAAACTGCCTTTTCAAGCTCAGAGAGAAAGAGAAATCATGAAGATTTCTAGGACCCAAGCAAGGTGGAAAACTGGAGTTTGTAGATTAGACAATGATTAACCAGATCAAGGATGTAGAAGAGCCACAAAATCATGCTTCAGATTAAAAGAGAGCACTGTTCCTTTTGTCAAATTCATAAAGGTACCTTTGTTTAAAGACAGTAACGCTCTCTTTACCTTCCACTCCCCGCTATCTTTAAGATGAAGCAATAAAATCCCAAACTAGAGGAGTTGACTGAATCTTAGATGACATCAATATGAAGGCCTACCACTATTTTATGTAATTTAAGAAAATAAACATTTTTAAAACTATGACATGCCATCAGTTGGGACCTGATTTCACAAGTGTTGGAACACATAAATGCCTTCAATTAATTATTTTTTTAAGGTAACATTGGCTATTTCAAGTTGCACCAGTAACTTCTTGATAGGAAAATCACTCCCAAAGCTGAGACCAGTTTTTCAAGTTGTGTTGCTGTGCAAACTTGATCTTACCTCTTCTCCCTTTTATATTTCATTTCTACCAAACCAACCCCCAGGGCATTGGATTTAAAGCAAAGGCAAAGGCCTGGCTAGAGAAGTGCCTGTTCTCTGCCAACATTTGCCTTTGTCTGTGCCCAAACCCACAGCTACTCCTTTGAGAGGACCACAGAAAACGCTCATCAATTCATATTTTTGTTCTTAGAGGTTGGTATCCTTGACAACTGTAAAGATCTAGAAATTCTGCCAGTTCAGCCAGCTTACGCTATCCATAAGAGTGGTAGAAAAATAACCAGTTGGCAATGCCATCTTGTTTTCATCAATCAAAACAGCCATAAGCCTACAAAACTACTCCATTACAAATATGAAGAAAAAATAATGGCTCTCACCAATTAAATATTGAGGAGTAAATGCTTATAAAATTTTACTGCAACAATGAAGAAACTTGGGAGCCCAAGGTGGAATTGGTAGTTCTAGTATCATTTTTGACACCTGTATCTCCTTTTGATAAGGCAGAAAACCAAGTCCATAAAAAGGGCAAATTGCAAAGGACCTGGATTTAGTTTTTTGATGCAATCCATTGTACTGATGTTGTTTTCTTAGAAAAAAATTTAAGTAGTTTTTTTTCTTTTCTATTTACAGACAAGCATTTTTTTCTTCTATGAATCACATAGTACTTGATTTCTTCTACAAGGCATACCATCTTGAAATATAATGCCTGCACTGACAATACAGTGTCTTATGATTTGATAAAAAAAAAAAAAGTTGGATTTGCAAGTATGCTTTTATGATTTTTTTTTTTAATGGGAAGATTCCCAATCCGCCTACCAACTGAACTGTTTTGGTCATGAAACATTACCTTCTCAGCATGTGGTATGCCCATCAGCAGAAAAGTAGTAAAGAACAGACTAACTTTATTTATTACATTTGCATTGCCTACAAAGCCATTTACTTAATGGATGAGTCTCATTAGCAGTCCAACCACAATATAAAGAATACAATGATGTGTTTCATAGGTTCATTAAAATAATATTTCAAAGGAGTCATTAGAAAAAAAAAAAGCTAAACATTCAACAGACAGTAAGTTGTCTGCAAATAAATGAGATGGAACCAACATGTTTTCAAGTAAGTTAAGAAACATGTTTACAAATATATTACAGCCATTAAAAAAGGAAGCATCAACTTAGCAAGTGCTGGGGGGACAATTACTCATGCAATTTACTAAAACAAAACTGTAACATTTTCACATCAACATTTACTGTGGATGCGAATGGCTGTAGGTATATCAAAATGTGTCTTAAGAAGAAAAATTTGTTCTATAGCCTGGAGATGGTTCTCTTGTTGGAAGCAAAATTTAAAACATTCAATCCTCTTTTCAGATCACTATTTTTTTCGTATGCACTTCCAAGCTATTACCCCAAATCTGCCTATTCTTTTATTTAAAAAAGAAAATCACAATAAGTTAGCAAAATGAATGGCCCTACAAAGACAGAATTTATTTATACCTTTGCATTCAAAATACAAAGTTCTGTGAAGTCCTTACTCTTTCACCACACCTGAGGGTTGACAAATGTTTGTTCAATAAATGAATGGATAAATAAATGAAAGAAGAGAACAATCACTTAACTAAGGGCAGTTTTTAGGTTAGGCTGTTAATTACTATTGCTTTTTTAACCCAGTATTTCCACCTTCAAGCAAAATTAGCAGCTTTATACAGTACATTCCCAATAACGTTGGAGGTTTTTTACATTTAATAGTGTCAAATTTTTACTAAAGTCATAGAGTGTATATTAAAACCAAGGATTTCGGGCACCTGGGTGGCTCAGTTGGTTAGGCGACTGCCTTCGGCTCAGGTCATGATCCTGGAGTCCCGGGATCGAGTCCCGCATCGGGCTCCCTGCTAGGCAGGGAGTCTGCTTCTCCCTCTGACCCTCCTCCCTCTCATGCTCTCTGTCTCTCATTCTCTGTCTCTCAAATAAATAAATAAAATCTTAAAAATAAATAAATAAATAAATAAAATAAAACCAAGGATTTCATAGGGATTCATTTTTTGGATTTTTTTTTTCCACAAAGAAAACTAATATATACACTAAAAGCCACTAAAGAGGGGCACAGGGTCGCTCAGTCAGTTAAGCATCTGCCTTGGGCTCAAGTCAGGATCCCAAGGTCCTGGGATGGAGCCCTGCCTCAGGCTTCCTGTTCAGCAGCGAGTCTGCTTCTCCCTCTACCCCTCCTCCCTGCTTGCATGGGCGCTCTTTCAAATAAATAAATAAAATCTTTAAAAAAAAAAAAAAGCCACTAAAGAAAGACAGGTTGCAAAGGTCAGCCACACAAACAGTATAAGTACACCCAGGATTTTGAAGTTAAGTCATGGGCATGGAGAACACAGCACACATGTGGCAGGGAGAGAGCGCAGGGATGACCCCGTGTAAGTCTGCAGGGACCTCTGGCCTACACATTGGACCTCACCTTTAGATGCTCGGCTGAGCCACATGACTTGATTTGGTCAATGGAATACCAGCAAATGTGACTCAGAAATAGGTTTGAAAAGCACTTGTGTATTTCTGTTTGTGTTTCACACTCTCCCCACCCACGCACCTCCTGCCATCAGTATGAGAACATGCCTAGGCTAAATTGCTGGAGAGTAAGAAACGCTTGAAGCAAAACTGAGTCACCCTAGTCAAAGACCATCTAGATGAACCTAGATCATCCCACAGCTAGCCCCCCCCCCAGTCATGTGAGTGAATATAGCCAAGATCAGCCAAGTTGCCTAGGTAACCTCAGCTGACACCAGATGTATGAGCAATCGACACTGGTGCAGTGTGGTATTACTTCACATCCAACATACTCATGTATAGACTTTGTACTAAGATTCACCCTCCTAATGGAGAAACCAGTTTTCATAAAGTCAAACTAGGGTTGTGTTTTAGTAAAATAATTAATAAACCATTATTCACTCATTTTTTTAAAGAGAAAAGAAGGGGTGCCTGGGTGGCTCAGTCATTAAGCATCTGCCTTCGGCTCAGGTCATGATCCCAGAGTCCTGGGATCGAGCCCCGCATCGGGCTCCCTGCTCTGCGGGAAGCCTGCTTCTCCCTCTCCCACTCCCCCGGCTTGAGTTCCCTCTCTCACTGTGTCTCTCTCTGTCAAATAAATAAATAAAATCTTAAATAAAAAATAAAGAGAAAAGAAAAATTAAGACTTGTATGCAAAGTTTCAACTTTTAAGTGTTGGAAGCTAATTCAACCAAACACATCACCTGCTGAATTCAACCCACACATCACTAAAGGTCAACCTCCATTCTAGGAACTAAGAATGCCCCTGATCTCAAGTCATTTACAAATTTTACGGGATGGATGAAGAAGGATTTACATGAAAGAAAGAAACTAAAATGGTCCTATCTTGGGGCAAATGGTTATATCTTGGGGCGCCTGGGTGGCTCAGTCAGTTAAGCAGCCGACTCTTGATTTTGGCTCAAGTCATGATCTCGGGGGGCCATGGGATTGAGCTCCAGGTCGGGCTCTGCTCTCAGTGGGGAGTCTGCTTCAGGGTTCTCTCTCTCCCTCTTCCTCTGCCCCTCCCCACACTTGCGCAGACATGCTCTCTTTCTCCAAAATAAATACATAAAAATCTTTAAAATGGTCATATCTTAATGCTTACCATGTAAACAAATATAACAACTATGGATTTCTAAATGCCTGTTGGAAGGCTTGCCTAGGAGATTACAAAACTCACCCCTCCCTACAATTAAGGGATTTAATACCTATTTTAAAAATATGTAAGTGATAAGCAAACATATCCCAAGGATTAATTGCAAGTCTACCTTTTCCTGGGGACTATAAAAAACAAAAATATAAAAGTCTCTGGATCAACAGTTTGTTCATTAAAAACATCAGCAAATATAGCTTCTTGAGAAAAAAGCAAAAGACAATTACTCAAATCAATTTTTTCTTTTAAACTTCATCACAACTTGGTCAACGTTTCCAAAGAAAGAGCAGTAAAAAATATTAGAAAGTAAATCTAATTGCTAAATGCATAATATGTTGCAAATTACATTTTACTGATATATTTATTCCTAATGTCATCTATTGCTTTCTAGATTATCAGCTCCCTGAGGATAAGACCTGGTTTTATAGACCTCAGTTCTCCCAAGTATTTACAATTCCCTAGTTCATTCTGTCTATTCCTGTGGCTGGGTGGCTGACACTAAGGTACTGGAAACCATCATTCATATAAAAGAACAGGAGAGAGTTGGTTTCAGTGTGGTAGCCACTCACCTGAAAATGCTATAAAGTAATGATTATGTTCTATAGAAGTAAAATTAATAGATTATTATAGTACATACTACTGTAACTGTAGCAGGGGGATTAAGGACAGAGTAAAAATAACAATGCCATTTGGGACTGGGTAACCAGCGGTCCTGAGGATGTCTATCTCAAGTGCCTGAAGAAACCAGAGCAGGTATAATAAATGGGTAGAAACAGGCTAGATCCCAGGGTAAGTGTGCATTTGGTTTCTGAGTAGTAGAGATTTCAGTAAACCCAACTATAAAATTGGGGTTTCTTTTCCTAAGCCCTAGCCAAGTTTTCTATGTAGGAAGTTAGAGTCCCAAGCTACTACAGCTTTCTCTTTTTTAAAATGGAACAAGTAGAAATTTTTATTACTCCAAAATTTTAAATGATGTCACAATTTAAAAAACAAATCACTGTGTAGAGCAAGTAAAACACACGGTTAATCGTCTGTGTGCTCTAAAAGATGGTGTCATCTGTGTTCCTATCAAGGAAGCTAAAAGGAAATAAGAAATGTTTCTTCATCTTCTTCCCTCCTCACTGGATTCCACCAGTAGTGCTACTTAAGGTATGGCTGAGAAATACTGCTGCTCTCCTCAACCTATTTATTCTTGGCCTCAAAGTAGATAAGAAATGTGGTGGACAGATAACATCCATGACCCTTGTATAACCCCCTCCCTTGTGTGAGGGAAGGACCTGTGACTTGCTTCTAGAAAACATGCAGAGGTGCTGGGCTGTTACATCCGTGATTACTGTATGTTATGTAAGACACTGCCTTGCTACCAGAACCCCTTGTCTCTCTCTCTCTCCCTTATTTGCTCTGAAGAAGTGAGCTGCCCTGAATCCCAGAGCCACAATGGAACAGATTCTGTCCACGACCTGATGGAATTTGGAAGTGGATCCTTCCCTAGTCCAGCTGCTGATGAGACCACAGCTCTGGCTGAAACCTGCATCACAGCCTGGTAAGACTCAGAAGGAGGAAACCCACCTAAGCCCCGCCTGGACGTAGGACTCACATAAACTGAGATAACCAGTGTGTGCTATTTTACACCACCAAGTTTAGCATAATTTGTTACAAAATAACTGGTAATTAATATAAGGAGATTGCCTGAAAATGTAAATCAACTACCTCACAAGGCACACCATTTAGTTTGGCTGACGCTTGCTTTTCATAGTAAGACTTGACTTTTCAAAATGAAAGAAGCAATACATTCAATTCCATTCTGGTGCAAGCTCCTTATTTCACATGATGGACCAATACTTTGAATAGCTCTGGTCTATATTTCCTTTGCACAGTGGAAAGATAGGTCTGGTCTAACTGTATATGCAGAACAGGAGAAAGATGGTGTTATTAATTTGACTTAGAATTTTGTCTAATGATATGTGCAACAGTCATGGAGAAGGGCAGAGTCTAGGCAACAGGTACTATGGAGAAGCAGTTTTTACCATCTATCATCCTTCAAAGTCATGTCAGAAACATTTTCATACCACAGTTAAAAGCAATGGGTGAGCTAGCTGATATTACCTGTAATAAACTGATAACAACAACATGATATGATGAGGATAGCAAGACAAAAAAATCCTATAGAATTGTCATACTACTACTCTCCCTGGGCATTTGAAAATCTACAGAATAGTGCCCGCATTTGGCAAGGAAACTGATGAATCATCTTTGTCATTCCCTGCTCACAAGAAAATCATTTTTAGACCCTCATTAAAACCATGCATTTTCTTTGCTTCTCAGTCCAAGCTTTGGCTAACCCCTATGGCCTCTAAAGATTTAACTAGGTAGCCCTTATTCCAAGAAGCCTTCCTTGATAACTCTCCCTCCTCAGTGTTTCCCTATCTATCTATCATTGTTCCCCCTCTATCATCCCATTTCCATGCTTTACAGGATAATTACCTCTTTAAGTGACAGTCTTACCCACAGTAGTAATTGCTATTTGAGATCAGGGATTATGGCTCACATTTTTGTATTTTCAGCATGTGGGGGAGTGCTTTGTCCCAAGTAGGTGCTTGGTAAATACTAAGCAAAGAGTAAATAAATGAATGTTACCCAAAGCTGTACAAGAGCTAAGAGAAGCACTTTAACAATGACGAGGCAACGCTAAGCTTCGAAAAAGCAGGCAAAAACATGCTAAGAGCTTTGAAATATTGAATTTGTTTGGTAGTGAGCCTAAGGCAGGGGTCTTCAAAGGTAAAAGATTTATACAGAACAATAGGAAACTAAGAATTTTATAATCCAACATATGTTAAAATTGGAAGAAATATTCTGGGTACCCACTATACCCAGATGTTAACTTTTTCCCTATCTCGCTTCAAGCAGTTTTTCTAAAAGCATTTCTTCTTAGGTTCCTACTCAGCTGGTTTTGTCAGGTACCGGGAAATAAAGGCGCTCCCTCTGGTTGGAATAGCCTTGCCACTCAGTGAGGAAGATACAGTCCACTACCTGCACCTCCCTTAGAGACCAATTCCATAAATGCAACAGATGGTTTGCCAGACAGCCTTAATTTTCATTAGAATAACTTTGATTGGTACAGAGGCCAGTTCTTCACATTCATTTCAGTGGTTTAACAGGATAAACTTGAAATCATTCCTCCTGAAGAAATTTCAAGGTGTTCTTAATATTATTCTACTACTCCCATTATGACTACTTCTTCAAAGACTTGACTTTTGAAGAACATTGAAAATTCAAAGGCGCTAAGAAACTTAATCCTTTCCCTTCTCCACCCACCCCTCCATCATCAGCTCCTCAACACCAAATAAGCCAGTACTGGGTTCTCTTTATCTTTTCCTTCTTTCCAGATACCCAGGCCTGATCACTACAAGACTAACTGCTTGAGTGGCTATTAGGAACTATCCAAAGTACACTGCAAGTTAAATGCTTGACCGAATACAGTCTATCACAAAGGCTTAAGATCAAAAAGTGCCCCCCGCCCCAGATCTCACAGGACCCACCACTAGCAGCAGACATTTCCTCTACCTCTTTGTGCTGGTGAGTCTAAGTCGGAATTACTCTTCATCTAATCAATTTAGAAAATAAATTATTAAGCGTGAATTTTGCCTGCATAATAGCTTTAATCAAACAAAAAGAAGTGAGCTTTTTTGTCTTGCAAATATACAACATTCTGCAAAATAAGAGCTTTAATATAAAAAGAGTTTACAAATTAATAATAATAAAGTCACCTCTTTAGAAATGAGATGGGCAAAGGAGAAAAAAGGACTTCTGTCTAAGCAGCTGAAAAACACATGAAAAAAGGACAATGTCCGTAAACTAAATTCCAAATTAAAAGAAGACATTATATGCACTGTTAAAACTGCAAAGATTTTTTTTTTATATTATAATAAGAAGCATACAAAGAAATAGACATTCATACAGTGATGGTGGGCCTCATATCTTCTCTGGAGAGAAACTTGGTAGCATGCAGCAAAAGCCTTAACAAGTTTTATATGTTTATCCTGACTATCCTACTTCTTGGAACTCTAAAGAAACAATCAGATTACCCAGGGATTTTTGTGCCAGAACTTTTCCATCTTGATGATGGGCTGGGGTAATCTAAATGCCCCACAATAAAGAATTGGTGATATCAAATATAGTAAATGATTCAAGAACTACCAAGTTTTGAATAATAAGTTTTGGGTTTCTTTCATTGACATGTGACATGCTCGCAACATATTAAGTGAAAAAGAAGCAGGTACCAAACATTGTGTAAAATATATGATCATTTTACTTTTAAGATGTATATAAATACATAGCAAAATGAAGTATGCACATTGAAAAGGCATAACTCTCTGTGAAAAGTAGTGGTATCAGTTATTTTCCTTTTTGTATTTTTAAACTTTTTCAACCCATGTTAGTGTGGCCCATCAGATCCACAAAAATGATGAAAATCTAAGGCTTAATACTGGAAGGTATAAAGTTCCTATACCCTGCTAAGTACAGACTCAATTTTAACAGTATCTCCTGAGGTTCTAACATAGGACAATTTCTCCACAAAGCCCCAAGCTAACCCAATCTCATAGCATTTTATGCTGTATCAATTAAGATGTTTCCACATGGGATGTGAAGAATCAGAGAAAGAATAGGTATCAGAATAAGAATCCAATACCAGTTAAGTCATTTTTACCAAATTTAATTTTAACAGAAGACCCATATTAAAGAGCAAAGGTTCAAGTCATTTAGAGTCATTACAGAGAGGAGTGCCTCATTGAGAATATGAAAAACAATGATAAATTAAAACCAACTAAATCACTCTGGTTTTTTAAATGTCAGCAGATACAGGTTCCCTCAAATTAAGCAGGTTCAACGATTTGTACCTGATTCTGTTTTACTCTACTAAATATATATCATTATTGTAAGAGAATCTGCAGTGTACTTTATTCCTGTTATTCTTTGGTTTTCTGTTAAAATTGGATTCAACTTCGATGACAGCATTGGCAAAGACAAGACAGAAGGCCCTGTGGTCCCTTTCAGTCCGTGGGGTCTGTGATTGCTTATTCTTAAAACATATCCACTAAATCTATGTGTTAATTATAAATCACTCATCTGTGGGCTAGGACTTTAAAGAATCTTGAAGCATAAATGCTTTTAATCTGCAATGAATTAGACTCTCTACATTTGTTAATAATTCAGCCAAACTAAATGATGCTAAATTAGTCATTTTGTGTGTCAGATGCAACACACATGCATACACAGAATGATTGTTTGTTTTCAAAGGATTTTGTTATAATCTCGATTCACTTGTCATGTAACACTGGAACAAAATGGTTACACTAATTACCCAAAATCAAGTTTTGCTTCTCGATTTATAAGCGTTCCATTTTATTCTATAAATTCTTAGCTGTCATGGAGTCAGAAAATTATTACTCTCATCAATAGGAAGACTGTTTTAGTGGTGCAGATGGCTGTCCTTTTATAGGCCAACTTAATGACTTGTTCTTATCTAATCTGTCATCTGTTATTTAGTTGTCATTATGAACTTTTTGGGTTTCATATCAATTTTCCATGTTTACTAAACAGATGGCTTTATTAAAAAAAATGGAAAGCAAGAAAATGACATTAAGTGATTTCAAAAAACTTCAAAGGCTACATACACTTTTTAGTGTATCTAAATGAAATAAAAAATTGTTATTAAAAAAAGTAAATTTGAAGCCAAACTGATATAGACCTTAAAACTCAATGGACATGCAAAGAAACAATCAGTAGCAGCTATCCACAAGTAGAATGAATTGCTTGAAAATAGGGAAAGCTTTTTCTTCCAATTTTTAATGCAAATTAAAAAAAAAAATCTATCCTGACAAATAGAGACGACAAATGTCAACTGATATAAATCATTGATTCAGAAGCTCTTTATGTTGTAATTCGCAGGTATATATGTCCTTTGCTATAATCTTTTTTAGAAGGTGGGTAATCACGTACTTTCATTGAGTGAAAATCATTCCTTGTCTTTGTCATCCGGAGGATATCTTTGTTTAATCACTGAGTTATTATCAAATGGACGTTTCAACTCAAGAAGCAAAATGGGAAATTTAAATGGCTTACATCAATGGGATTCAAGTTTTGGAAATGCATGGCATTGCATCACAGAAGGGCACTGTGGTTCACACTGTACTAGAGAAAGAACTTGACAGGTATAAGAAACTAAAATATATTTTTGTAAAATTGACATTTCATTCATGACAGTGTATTTAAGATTGTGTATTTCATTATTTAGGAGGGATATTGACCCACAAACAAGATTTGCTTCATCAGTTCCTAATAATGTTGCAGAGGTTATAGAGCAGAGCTTTCTGACATATGTACAAAAATATTCCAGAAACAGTTTCCAGGGTCATGTCAGCCACATCTTCTACTGTTGAATGAACTGAGTTCAGCGGTGGTTTTACTTGCCCAACTTCAAGTTTCCTTAGCAGTACAAAATTGACAATGAGGAAGACTGTGAAGGGTAAATACTTTAAGTCCTTCAGACAAAGTCCTTCAGATGGCAAGCCAACTTTTTAAAAAGCACAAATCTGTCTCGGTTTATTTCCTTATGTAATAACCACAGTAAAATACAAAGCTAGTATAGATAGCCATCATGCCATTCCAAGATAGTCAAAGACTTTGACAGGATTAAACACACACACACACACACACACACACAGCCCCCAAATGAAAATTTAATACCAGATACTTGATTTTAGACTCACATAAATTTTCTATTTCCTCTTATGAAACAGAATAATCAGAAAGGTCTATTGTAGATCAGAAAGCCAGAGACTTTAAATCAAAAGGCAAATTTAAATCCTACTAACTACAACTTGTAGAGAGAACGTGTACCTTAAAGACTTCTCTTAAGTCTTCCACTCAAATTACGTCAGCAGAGAACGCATGTTTGACATCAGATGTGTGCCTGCAAATGAGCCAGATGCTCTACATGTGCTAGAGGGATTCCAAACAGCTAGCGAACACCCGCCAAATGGAGCAAAGGAAGCTTTTAAACAAAGCAGTAAGGTGAAAAACCACACAGTCAAGCTCTGGCTGAAGTTGGATTTCTTATCTCCAAGCCTACTGGTCCATGTTAGGTTTTGATCTACCCAAATACTTGACAGGCATTCTCAAGTTATCAAAAGACTTGGGACTGCTGGAGTTGCTGGAGTGGGAGGGGGGGAGGGATGGGGTGGCTGGGTGACAGACATTGGGGAGGGTATGTGCTATGGTGACCACTGTGAATTGTGTAAGACTGATGAATTACAGACCTGTACCCCTGAAACAAATAATACATTCTATGTTAAAAAAAAAAAAAAAAAAGAAGAAGATAGTAGGAAGGGAAAAATGAAGGGGGGGGGATTCGGAGGGAGAGACAAACCATGAGAGACTACGGACTCTGAGAAACAAACTGAGGGTTCTAGAAGGGAGTGGGGTGGGGGGATGGGTTAGCCTAGTGATGGGTATGAAAGAGGGCACGTATTGAATGGAGCGCTGGGTGTTATACGCAAACAATGAATCATGGAATACTACATCAAAAATAAATAAATAAATAGGAAAAAACAAAAAAACAAAATTTGGGACTGCTTCAGATGATCAGGTCTCCTGCCAGCAAACACCAGCCAAGATCACTTTTAATGGGTTCCAACACCTAAATGGTCATTTGTCAACAAAGCTATACACACTATTTGAGGATCAGTTGGCATAAACCCTCACTCAAAGCCAGAAAGTTCAGCACAACATGATAATATTCTGTGGATGTTATAATTAGGCATGTTATCCTCTGCAGTGTATATTTTCATACTAATTATATATTTAATATATTTCAAAAGCTTTAAACTATGGTCCGTTGGTACCTTTCACAGAAGCAAATCACACTGCCATCATTAGTCTTTGGGTAAGACTACTTGTTTTGAGAACGCTTTCCAAATTCCATGCCTCTGACTTAGTGGCTCAGATGTAAGAGCTGGCCTTCTTCCACTAGATGAGTAGCTCTCAAAGTGTGGTCCAGGAAGAGCAGCATCAGTGACACCTGGGAACATGTTAGAAATGCAAAGTATAGAGATCCCCAACCCAGACCTGAATCAAAAACTCTGGAGGTGGGGTTTAGCAATCTATGTTTATCCACATGTTTTGAACCACTGAAGTTTTGAGAGCCATTGTACTGTAACCTTCTCCAGGACAAAGAGTCATTCAACTTAGTATCCTTCAGTGTACCAAACAGCACCCTGGTGTATGTATGTATGTATGGACATATTTATTTACTGGGGGGTTGAGAGAAAGAGAGAGAGAGTAAGCAGTGGGGAGGGGGAGAGAGAGATGGAGAATCCCAAGCAGACTCCACACTCTGACACGGAGCTCAATCTCACGACCCTGAGATCTTGACCTGAGCCAAAACCAAGAGTCGGATGCTCAAATGACTGAGCCACCCAGGTGCCCAATGACGATTTAAATGCTTGTGATTTCAATTAAATTGAGATGCACTCAAGACAAAACTCATTAAGAGAAGAATGTAAGCATGGGCTTCCTTTGAAGTTACTATTTTGAGGTCTTAACACCAGAGATGTATTTTGCCAAGGAATTTCCATTCCTTAACTAGGCATTGTTACATACAGTTAATTTGCCATTAACTGAAACCACAGATAGACCATAATTAAAACAAAAAGAGGTGGGGAAAACCACTTTATTCCTTCTGCTCATTTGGTACAAAGATGCCAGGTATTACCTATACCCTTAAGAAGTAAATCACATTAAATTTTAATAAATGAGCAAATATTAGTGTGATATTTAGGGGAAAAAGTTAATATTACAGCATTCTAACATAAACAAACTCAGCTTTATATTATGGAGAGTGCATAGTAAAAACAAAAACCAATTAACGCTGGTAAGTAAACTGAGGAAGGATAATAATATAAGCACAATGTGACAGGCTTACACTGCCTATTGCTTATTTACTACTCTCCCAGTCCCATGGCACAGCAATCAAGAACATAGGCTCTTGAGCCAGATTAACTGAGTTATATCTGTCTCAGGTCCTTACTAGTAGGTCCTTGGGAAAATTCATCATCTCCTTCGTGTCTGAGTGTCCTCATATGTAAAATGGAATAATAACAACTAACTCATAGAATTGATGGAAGATTTAACTAGTGTAATGTGTGTTGTAAATGCTGAACGATCTTTTGTTGTATATTTGTCTTCTGCAACCCCTTATAAACAACACCAGCCACTACTTTGAAGGGGGTTATAGTCTACTTGCCCAAGTTACAGGGCATAAAAGGTCATTAGGTCAGGGGCAGAATACTGTCAGTGCTTACCCAGCATTGGGGACATAGTATCTGTTGAGTAAGGGCAGGCCAAATCAGATAGATTGTACCACAGTACCAAGAACCCTCCCCCATGAGTCATAGTTGAGATTTATAGAGCAGAGACTTTGCCACTTCATAGAACCAAGTAGACTTGCTTGACTTCATGATACAAAACTGAGAAAAGTTTCCCAAATATGTGATTAATTATTAAATTGTCTTCTCCAATGGCTCCCAATGATCCCTGCCTTCTGATATTCAAGTCCTTATGTAATCCCCACCTTTTGAGTGTGGCCTGGACCCAGTGACTCACTTCTAAAGAAAAAAAGGCAGGAAGAATGATGATATGTTACTTCCAAAATTAGGTTACAAAAAGCCTGTTACTTCTGTTCTCTCTCTCCCTCTGAAGTAAGTTGTCCTATTGATGTAGCCATAGATAGAGGTTCACAGGACAAGGAACTGATGGGTCCAGCTAGCAAGGACCTAAGGTGAGGTCTTACAGGATGCAACTACCAGATGCAATGTGATCCTTGACTGGATACTGATGAAAATACACCAGCCGTGAAAGACATTTTGGGGCCAATTCAGGAGATATGAACGTTGACCAGGATCAGATAAAATCACAACTAATGAAACAGAAAGGTAGAGACTGTTGACTGGGGGGAAAAAAAAGGCAGGTTCAGAATAGCATGCTCAATAAGATCTCATTTTGCTCAAAATAAAACAAAAACCAAAAACCAAAAAAACATTTGTGTGTGCACATGAACATGAAAATGATACAGCCCACCTCATCACCCCACAATTTCATTTCTAAGTGTGCGTGTATGTATCCATAGACATTTCCAAAGAAAAATGAGTTCCTAGGTCGACCAAAAGGCATTTTCAAGAATGTTCATAGCAATTTTATTCACTGTAGACAAAATTGGAATAATCTGAAATGTTCAACAGGAGAATGGATAAATTATAAATTACATATATTCTAACAATGGAATACTATGCAGCAATTAAAAGGCCAAATTATTGACAAATGCAACAAGGGTGAATCTCAAAAATATAATGCTGTGGGAAAGAAGCCAGATACAAAAAAGTATACTATTTTTTTATATAAAGTTTAAGAACAGGCCAATTAATATACAGTGATAAGAGTCAACAGCTATAACCATGCACAGATGAATATGAGCTGTGGAGAGGGATGAGGAAAACCGGGGTGAGGATAACCCAGAGCTTCAGTAAGGTGTGGTTACACAGCTATCAAGATACAGATGTACCTGTGAAAAATTATATTGAATTATATACCTCGATGTTTTCTTAAATTTTAAAGAAAAAAAAATCCAGAAGGATTACATCCAAAGTGTTAAAAGTGGCAATTTCTGGGGGGCAAGAATATGATGTTTTGATTCTTTTTGTGTTGCTTATCTGTATTTTCTAGTTTCCTACAACACATAAGTATTATTTCTATAATAAAAGATTATACTGAAAAAAATAAAATAGATTTTCCTAATTCTGTGACAACCTCACCTGCTTTCACTATAACAACCCACACATATCACTTGTCTTTAACCAAAGAGGCAAAAGGTTCTGGTTTTTATCACCAAGGACTTATCTTTTTCTTAAAAGATTATGAAATTTCAGAATCCTCCATACAAATTCAGTTCCACAGAGTCAATTGTTGCCATCCCCCAAAGTGCAGCAGCAACGTACACACAGATTGCAAGGTAATGGAAATCTTTTACACGTCGCGTTAGGGGCTGGCTTTCTACTACATACCAATACATGCCAAGAGTGATGGAAAGTACAGAATGAAAGAAAAGAAGGAGGGAGGGAAGGGGATCGGGAGGGAGGGAGAGAGGGAGGGAGAGAGGGAGGAAGAGAGGAAGGAAGGAAGGTAGGAAGGAAGGACAAAATTTAACAGAGATCTTTTAAGGCAATTAGCAAAGAGCAGGATGAAAGCCAATTATACAAACACTAGGACATTCAAGGTTCTTTCACTCTGAGGAAATGGCAGATCCCTGCTTTGGACAAAGAATACGAATGGGAAGCTTTCAAAGTTTTCCACTATTAGCATCCACCACTTCAATTATATTTGAATATTGAGCTTTTAGGGTTTACACTACACTTCGCAGCCTCCCTATTCATGACTACTCTTTAGCATATTAAATAAGTCAAAATACTAAATAGTGAAAGAGTGTAAGGGTTGGGTAGGGGTGAGGCAAAAATCAGTGAGAGAAGGGCTTCTTGAGAAGGTAGGACTTGGCTGGGCCCATAAGAGACAAATGGAATTTCATGAGGTTGAAAGGAAAAGGGCAAAAAAATGCTAAGAAGAGGACAACGAGATAGAAGACATTGGGAACAATAATGACCAGAGGTTAGATATTGAACCTGAATAGGCAAGTGATCAATTTGGTCTCAAAGGCAATTGCGGTAGAAGAGAAAAAGCCAGGTATTTTCAGTGTGGAAGCCCTGAGTTTTAATTCCATTTCTTTGCAACATTTGGCAAGACATACAATCTCCATGAGATTTATTTTGAGCAACCACAAAATGAGGGCAAAAACACCTATCATATGAAATAGGTCAAAGAATAACAGCAATTTCTAGTGGGTGTGCAAACTCATTCTTTTCTCTTCTCTTAGAACAATATGCCTGTTTTTTTCTTCAAGATAAGCACAGCCAAAACCAAATTCACAACTTTTTCTTACAAGCTTCCCTTCTCAACCACTCTATCTTATCAATAAGGCCACTTCATCTCCATTGACCCAAGCTTAGAATGTATGACTGATCACTGCCGCAACTGTCTCCTCCAAAATGAGTGTCCAAATTATACCCCCCAAAACTACTCATTTCCATTTCTTTATCTCTATTTCATCAGCCAAAATCCAAATCTAAGTTTCAATGATTGCAAAGACCTTCCAACTGACCCTCCTGATTATTAATTTTCCTCCCACCAATTCATCCTACATTGCATTGCCCAGTGCCTAGGTGATTTTTTTTAAATACAGACATAATGCACCCCTCCAATGATTCCTTGTTTCTTTTGACTCAGTGATTCATTTATTCACTCAATAAACATTTACTGAATACCCATCAAACACTAAGTACTGTGCTATGTATCAGAGATGAAAAAATGAATAAATTATGCCCGTGAGAGTCCAGTGGGGAGAAGTAAACATATTACAATACAATGCTACAAACAAGAAACGGAAATGTGGAAACTCATCCGGTAGGATGAAGAAAATAAAATCTCATAGACATGATGCCGTGTCGGGCAGCACCTCCAGAGTAAAAAGTACTTGTCAAGCAACAAAGAGGAGAAAGGCACCCTGTTCCTCTCTTAGGGTACAAACCAAAAACAAACAAACAAACAAAAAACAATTCATGCATGAAAGACCCTCTGGGGAGGTTAAATGGAATCACCAGGGCAGTAAGTGTGTCACTGAGAAATTACCCAGGATGCAAAGACACCTGACAAAGCAACTGAAACAAAAAAAAAAACCAGGTTCTTCACAGAAGATGCAATGGCAATGGCAAAGCGCTCCTCTCGGCAACTACTGGGTCTGCTATCAAAGCTGAAAAGGTACAGAGATTTGAGGATCCAATAAGAAGGTGTCAAAAGCAACACAGTATTACAGACAATGGTGCTCCACTGGCAAAAGAAAAACAGAGGGGAGAGTTTGAAACCTACACCTCAGTGACAATGAACACAGAACTTAACTACTTTTCAAAGAACTGTTCTTATCATAACCTTTTCTGACCCTCAAAGAGCAGAAGGAAAATAACGAGGTTTAATGTTACCTCATACCTCATCTCCCATGGATCCATCCATGGGAAAGTCAAATCCTGGGGCCTATTTTATTCCAAACTTCATTAAAAAAAATGTCGTCCCTCCATTCTAAAAGCAGGGGACACAGGTCCGCTCAAGACCTACAGTGCTGTGTAGGAGTATTCAAACAGCTTGTATGTAAGTCTCCTGATACAGGTGTCCTGAGTCTGGGATTGAAATGGAGATTTATTATTCCAAAGCTCAACACATATCACATACGAAGCTTTTCTGTTTGAATTTTTTTTTTTTTTTTTTTTGGCCGGGGAACAGGGGAGGACAAAATATTTTCTTTTAATTTCACTTTCAGATCAAATTAATTTCTCCCACCATATTTTGCATGTGTGTGTGATTGTGTGTTTCTACTACTAATGATCCCACCAGATGTGTGCTGTGCGCTCATCACAAATAAAAACAGGGCCTTCCTTACCTGTGTTACCCCATCACCTACAGCGCCTGGCATTTAAGTGTTCAATTAATCATGGCAGAGTAAATGACATGTATATCCTACACAGACGTATTGTCATTGCACAGGTAAATGAGGCTAATGAGGCTGAACACTTTACCTACTCAATAATACATCCAGTTTTATTAACTCTTCTGAGACTCCGTTTCTTCATCAATGAAATGTAAATCATACCGCCTCCTTCACAAGGTAGTAATAAGGGGTAAACACGGTAAGTTATACAAAAAGCTTAATAAGCCTTTAATAAAGGACCATAAAATTCTGAACAAGAGCAAAAAAAAAACAAAACAAACAACCCATTTTTGAGAAATCAGAAGTTACACAACAGTGACTGACTATAAACACCAGAGCCTCAGGAGGCTCCCTCAGCCTCGCAGGAAGCTCCTTCAACTTCCTCGAGGTGGGTATATCTAGGAATTGTAAGGAAAAGATACTGTTTTGTCAAAATGTAGATGATGGCTAGAGAAGAAGAGTGGGTGGCAAATAGAAGTAGTCAGGGAAAGTGCTGCAAAAGAAATGGGTGGGAATCCCAAATTCTACTTGCCCAAGAGAAAAGGCTGTCTTCTTCTCTAAAGTAATGGTGCCCCCTTCCAAACCAGCAACCCCACAATGATCCTTAGATACTTAGCACCACTTTTCTCCTTCAATCCCCACCCCCCCTTAATTGTTCACCCAGTTCAAGTGATGTGTGTCTATGTGTGGGTATAAGTAAAGCTTTAAGGAAAATTTATATATAATTTTGTGTTCTTGCTCATGAATCTAGATAGCAACATGGAAAACTGCTTAATGTTTTAAAACAAATCTAATTATGCTACTATTCTGCTTATATATATGGTAATGAGTAAAATTTATTGAACGTTATATGCCTGGCACTTTCTCACCTACTTTATACGGGTCTCATTTATTTCCTACAACCCTAAGACATATATTCTTCTTCAGCCCATGAGTAAATTTGAAGACAAGATGAGTAAACTTGAAGACATATAGGGTTAAGTAGTCTTCCCAAGGTTATACAGTTAGAAAATAAGGTCACTAAAAAGCCACTAGCCTGGGTATGTTCTGTCCCCCTCCCACCCCCTCCTGCCCAGACCCCCCCACACATCCTTCTCCATGTCTTCTGTGCCCCTGGAGGCTGACCTCCATGGACACAACCAAAGTTTCCATGGCCCTCTGGGCTTCAGCTTGAGTTTGGAATCTCCTTCAACTTACTCATGTTGGGTAACTCCAGAAATTGAAAGGGAAAAATTCTGTTTCATCCAAATGTAGATGGTGGTTAGAGAAGCAAGGTGGGTTACAGATACAAGTTTTCAAGGAAGGCGATGCAGGAGAAAGAGGTAGGAATCCCAGATTCCACTTGCCTAAGAGAAAAAGCTATTTTCCTGGAAAGGATACAGGCAGGAAATGGGAAGAAGGGAAGAGAGGAGAGGTTAGGATATTGATTGCTCTGGTTCCTCCCTGCCAGGTCACCTGTATCTGGCTTCCTCAAATGAAGGTCAGGGCCCTCTCGAAAACTCTCTCCTTTGTGGTTCCAATAGCAGCTGCCTCTCCTTGTCCCTTTAGGTCAAGGACAGTAACAGCTGTGCTATTACTAATCTCAGTTCATTTAATATTTTCTTTGGTTCCCCTCCATTCAGCCCACAACTTGGTATAGAGTCCCATTGGAAATAAACTCTTTGACTCAATATGATTTGAATATGCCATCTGTTTCCTGTTGAGATTCAGACTAATATAGCCTTCCAAACAATGCTTTGGTCTAAGACCACCACAATGCCTCTATTCTTCAAACAACCTGTGCTCTTCTACAACTGCGCCTACACCTCCATGCTGCTACTAAGTGGAAGGCTTCCCCGCTATTCCCGCCGGGGAATTCCTACTTATTCTTTCTAACTTCTCAAGGCAGCTGTTTTGGTCCCACCACTGGCAGAATTAGGGGCTTCTTCTGTCACACGCTATAGGCATCTACCACTTTGAGAACACATTACAATGTATACATATGAGGAATAGCCAAGTCTCAAGATCTACCACCAGGTATGCGGTAGATAAAAACAAATGAGTACAGGATGCTCAAATGAGTCTATTACTGTGTTACATACATTCTTCATTCAGTTCTCCCAACAAATCCATCAAATTACTGGCATTTCACTTAGCAACATGGAGGACCATGCATCTCTAACCAAAGCATGAAATACTGAGAGCTCTAAAACTCGGATCACTGTGGGAAACCAAAATCCAAAATAAAGCTTTATTTAAAGATTTTTTTTTTATTTATTTGAGAGAGAGAGAGATTGAGAGAATGAGTAGGGGGAAGGGCAGAGGGAGAAGCAGACTCCCCGCTGAACAGGGACCCCAACATGGGACTCGATCCCAGGACCCTGGGATCATGACCCAAGCCGAAGGCAGATGCTTAACTGACTGAGCCACCCAGGTGCCCCATAAAGCTTTGTTTAAAAATAGATAAGGGGAGACAAAGAAGAAGATATCCTTTGAATCCAAGCTTGAAAGTTTAATAACTTGATTTACTGAAAAGTCCATGTCAAACTTTTGAAAAGTAAAGGTAATTTTCAGTAGTTCAGCATATAGTTACCAAGTTTTAAACTCTAACATAATTTACTTTTCAAAAGTAAATCCTCAAACTATGCTTATATAATACATTAAAATAATAACTGATTTAAATTCACCTAAATAGCCTAATGACTCATTAAAACAACTTTCTTTTTCTAATAATATAGTTCTTCTCTCACACAGAACTCACTTTTCATCTAGTTATTTCCAAAGAAGGCTGCATTACTGCCACCAACCCCCTTCCGTTCTGAGAATTTAGGAGGTCATCTCTTGCAGAGCAAGATGTCTCACACTTACGTGTAGACTTTCAAAGATTTAACAATATTCTTTGCTCTTAAGATCTATTCTTATGATAAAAAAAAGATCTATTCTTATGATATGATTGCTCAGAAAGTTAACTCCTCATCAAAGATTTTTAAATGATTTGATTCTTTGGATGTTTAGTGGCTTGAAATCTCAATTGCTGTAACTATAGAACTTATTTCCTCCTCTTACAGAAATATGTAACAATGAAATACACCTGATTAACAGCTTAGTCCACACAGCATGCAACATTCATAGATGCTAAATGCCTCTTTAAAGGGTACTTAGTATTTACAAATCATTTCTCCTCCCTTTAATGACCAAAACATTGGTGTTCTAAATAAACCCCATACAATAATATGGCAACTATTTACTTGCCAATGAATGGCTATGGCTTTCCATTATTTATTTTCATTTCTGAAAATCAATCAAAAAACCCTACCAATCATTTTTTACGTGTGTAGAGCTGAATTTTTGGAAAAGAAAGGGGCTGCCTTCAGTTAATATCCCATAGGCTGAGCACTTTGCTTGTGATGTCTCATTTTATCCTACAGACCCTAATGAGACAAGGTCCGAAAGGCTAAGAAACTAGCTGAAGGTCACACAGTTAACAAGCGCCTGAGTCTCTGATGCCCAGTCTCAGGTTTTTGCCATTATATCATGCTGCCCACATAGGCTGAGGCTACACATATGTCAAGTGAAAATATCCACGTGATAGATTCAACTTGCCATTCTTCTTTGCTCCATTATGTTTGCTCTCCAAGGAGAGTGAGGGAGGAGGAGAGATTTTTGTGTTAGTTCATTATCACTGATCCTCATCACCAAAGAACTAGTCTGTAAAATGAACTCACTCTTTCCCCAACAATGCTACATACTAGTAGACCCTTGACTGGCCCCTTAGTTTTCATTCTCAGAGGATCAGGGTTCTTAACATTGTATCATCAATTTCTTTCAATTAAGTCAGGTCCTAGTCCTGCCTGGACATTTGGCTCCCAGACAAATGGTTTCAATTATCCAGGGTCTGCTTCTCAATCAGTAGCCAATTCCCTGGGCTAAAATAGCTTACGTTCCTCAATGTCCCTCCACAGTATTTTTTTGAAAAGATTTAAAAGAATATCCCATTTCAGTGAATTGTCTAGGGAAAAAATTGTTTTCATTGGAGGGAAATTTTGCTAAGTCTGTCCCTTTCTAAAGAGAGCGGAGATTCTAAGCAAACTCTTATTTTAAAAATCCATGAGAGGTAGAAAAGATCCAAACAAATAAGAAAATATATAAATCCTCATCGATTATATTCTTGGCCAGAACACATTTGATGAATTTGAAACAATTGATACATTTATTAACAAATTCACCTTGGTTTATTATGCAAAATCATAATCAGCAATTTGAATTATTTCATTGTTTGTAAAAAGAAAAATCTAATCTTTTTAAATAACTGAAGTATGCAGATTTTGTAATTGACAAGTTTTGACAAATGTCTGTGCACATGAAATCAAGACCCTAATCAAGTTACAGGACATTTCCATTACCCTAGAAAGCTCTCCAGTGCTGCCTTCCAGCCAAGCCCCATCATTTCTATAAGGAACAAGGAGCTGCTCATCTGATTTATATCATCATAGATAAGTTTTGCCTGACAATAGAACAAATGTAATCATATAATACATACTCTTTTGTGTGTGACTTCTTTCAACTCTTTAAGATTCATCTATGCTTTTGCATTTATCAGCAAATTTTTTATGGCTGAATAGTATTCCATTGTACAAATGAATACCCAATAATTTATTTAAATAAGTGAATACTTGAAGGAATTTTGAGTTATTTCCAGTGTAGGGCTTTATGAATAAAGTTATTATAAACATTTGTGTAGACATTTTTTGTAGATATATATTTTCATTTTGCTTGCATATATACTAGGATATATAACACTGTTGGATAATAAAGTATATATTTAACTGTACTTTCCAAAGTGATTGTACCATTTCAAATCCCCATCAGCAATGTGTAAGAGTTTCAGCTATTCCACATCCTTACTCCCCACAGACTTTTTAATTGTGGCCATTCAAGTAGGTCTAAGGAGGTATCTTACGCTTTTTTTTTTCTTTTTCATGATAACTAATGACACTGAGCAACTTTTAATGATAATATTGATTATACATAGGGGCGCCTGGGTGGCCCAGTCATTAAGCGTCTGCCTTTGGCTCAGGTCATGATCCCAGGATCTTGGGAACAAGCCCCAAGTCAGTCTCCCTGCTCAGTGGGAAGCCTGCTTCTCCCTCTCCCACTCTCCCTGCTTGTGTTCCCTCTCTCGCTGTGTCTCTCTCTGTCAAATAAATAAATAAAATCTTTTAAAACAATATTGATCACACACATATATATATACATTTATCTTTATACATTTTGGTAACAACAATTCAAATCTTTTGCCTTTAACATAAATTGGGTTGTTCATTTGTTATTGAAGTATAAGAGTTTGTTGTGTTTTTTAAAATATATATGTTCTGGATACATGTTCACTGTTATATGTATGTAGAAGTGTTTTCTTCTAGAGAGTAGCTAGCCTTTTTATTTTCTTAACTGAGTCTTCTGATACACAGCTTTTAATTTTAATGAAGTCCAATTTATAAACTTTTTTTCTTTTATAATTAGTGCTTTTGTTCACTAAGAAATCTATCCCAAAGTTTTGCTACATTTTGTTCTAATAGTTTTACACTTTTAGTTTTTATACTTAAGACTATGACCCACCCCAAAATAATTCATATTTTTTTCATTCTTTTCCTCACTGTTACTTAGCTTGGGTAATTTCTATTTATATGATGTTAAGTGCATTAACTTCTTATCACACAGAGTCTATGGCTTTTAATTCCATCTATGACATTTTTTATTTCAGCCATTGCTCTTTTCTCTTCTAGAACCTCCATATTTTATAGTTACATTTCTTAGCCAAAATTCCCCATCTGTTCATGCACTATGTCCAATTTTTCCTTTAAGTTCTTGAACATCGTTGTATTTGCTATGTTAACTCTAATATCTTGTCATCTTCACACCTGTTTCCAGTGACTGCTTGTCTTTTTGATCGCATATCACATCTTCCCGCCTCCTATATACCATAATTACACATAGTACACGGCAAGGTGTCTGGATTATCTTTTCTTCCCATACAGGTATTAAGAATTATTCTGGCAGTTATTAAACTGTTGGCAGATCCTGTTGATGCTGTCAGACTAGTTTTTATACTCTATTAGAGTGGGTCTATTTGGTTTTATTCTTAGTTCTAAGGACATGGCCCTCATTCTAGATGGTGATTTTTAGTCCTCAGGTGTGGCTTTTTCTATATTCTCAGCTGAGTTTCTGGGCTAGTAAGGCCAGGACTCCAACATCTCACAGAATTTTATGACCTTCGATATCTCTGTTAAATATTCAGCCCTGTAGAAGCCTTCTTTGAGGTCCTATAGAGTTCTACTATGATGCATGTGTATCTCAGTCTTTGGCCAGTAACATACAGGGAACCCCCATGAGTCCCACTCCTGCATTCTGCATAGCTTCCTTCTCCCTAGTACCCTGATCATCAAATTTTAGCAACTTCAGCAGCTCTGAACATGAATCTCAAATGAACACCTTAGCTAAATGAAACCTATGCCCTCTGCTCTGGCCTCTCCTCCCTATATGGATATCAGTATATCTTGTGTATTTCCCACCTTCTGAGGATCATACCTATACTGTCTTCCAATGCCTAAAATCAGTTGCCATAGAACTTTGTCCAGTTTTATATGTCGCTTACTGTGGTACAGCAAATTGTGCTAGTTATTCTATCATGGTTGAAAAAGAAGTTGATATTCAATCTTAATATTAAATTGGTAGGCGTTAAACCAGCTACGCGTGGTTATTTCAACTGATGACCTTAGAATACTGCTCAAGTGAAATCCTAATCAAGGTAACCAATACAAAGACAGAGTCAAGAGTAGTTTATAAAACATCTCTAAGCCACAAAGAAAAACAGTCAGGATTAACCATGTTGCCAGTAATTTCTAAACTACATTTAGAAGATGTTTGGAACATATCCGTATTATCCTAATAAAGAAAATTGTCTGCTATAGCAGTAAGTGATTCACTGTCTATGTCAGAGAGCTTTGGAACCTTCATTCTTCACACATAGTATCATTTTTTTTTCATAATATATAAAAGGAAGAGTCATTAGAAAAACTTATGTCATAAGCATTAAGTTTATGGATATATGCTTGAATTAACAACATATTTGGCCAAGATTCAAAATGACTTCATGTTTTCTGAGACCCAATTCAGTTACAACTTGAGGTCAAGCAAAGAAATTAAGTCTAAAAGCTGACATAAAAATAGATTTTTCTCTCCATACTCTTTCAGGTACACATTAATAATGTTTGGAGTGCTCTTCTCTTCAAACTCCAAACCCTTTCCCCCAGTGAAATGATCTCCTCCCAGGGCTTCTGTTAATTTGCTAAAAATGCCCAAATCAACATTCCAAAGTCAAACCTCCCCCCAAGTTTTAAACTTCACCCAGCTATCCACCTGGAACTCAAGACTTCCAAAACAGAATTCCTTCTTTACCCACAAAAATTGCACCTTCTCATGAATGTGCATTCTGGTGCTCTATGCACCTAGCCACCTGGCAGTGGACTCCTCTCTCTCTTCCCATTAACCTTTTCATCTGTCCAATCCATCATGAAGCCCCAATAGTTCCTGCCCTTAATTATATCTCCATGTCAGCCCCTTGTTTCCATTATGGTTCTAGTGCTAACATTTCCCATTATTCACTCAATCTATTTCCACAGCCTTCAAACTGGTCTCCCCTCCAATCTATGCACATCACAGCTCCTGAGTCACCAACTTGACCACATCATCTCCCTGTCTTAAAATCCACCAAATACTCCCCCAAAATCTCCAGAATAAAGTTTACACTACTTCTGCTGCATCCCAACTCTCCTCCCTTAAGTTCAATGTCTCCTCCTTGATAATTTATATTGTAGCCACACCAAACTGATTGAAGATGAATGGGTGATATTGCTTCAAGACCTCAACCCTTTGCACAAGCCAGACCGTCTGCCTGAGACTAAATTCCTACTCATCTTTGGGACTAAGATCAAACATCTCTGAGGTCCTAAGGTATAGCAACCTGATTCCTTGAGCTTCTATTATGTCTTAACCCATTACTTTTATTACACTACCTCTGAAATGACCTGTTGGTTCCCTGCTAGATTGTAAATGTCTTATGGAAAGGAAGTGTAACAAATTTTTTTTTTTTAATTCAAAGTGTTTATCTAACAGGTAAGTGAAAGGTAGGATTCTTTATCCCATTAATATTCTACTTTCTTTTCACAATGGGATCCCATGATTATGCAAAAACTGTCAAGGTCCTGCTAGTGATTAACTCCTCTATTTTTATACCACCAGGCCTTTGAGCTTATGAGTTGCCAAGAGAGGGCATGACATAATCGCAGCGTCGTGGAGGTTCCAGAACGGCTTAAATGCTTCATCTAACTTTGCCTGAATGGTATCTGAGGTATTACTAGAGTTGTCAGTGCTTGGGACCTGGAAATGGTGTTTCCAGCCCAGCAAGACTGGGAAATGCTCAATATTCTACCATTTTTCTCTGAAAAGTTGGAAAAATAAAGAGACCTATTAAACTTTATTTAAACCAACCCTCCAAATTTACCTGAGCAGAGACCACCACCCCTTCACCACCACCTTTTTCTTTCCCTCAGAAATACTTAACACCTTATAAAACATTAGTGGGGGATTAATCTAGGATTGTGGTACATCCATAACTTAGCTATTTGGAACATGATGTCAAAGGATAGATTTAATGACATGAGTCGCTTTGCTTATCTCCATCTCATTTTATTTTTTACTTCTCCTCTTTGTCTCCTTTCTCTCCTCCACCTCCAACACATGCCCACACTTGGATTCTAAATTGTTGGTCCAAGACCAAGAGAATCATGAGGACAAATGCTGGTCCTTCTACTTCAATGAACAAAGCTATGGACTTCCTGAGAGCAAAATTATATGAAATTAGTGATATCTATTTCAATATGCATTAACCTCTTTTTAATAAGCTGCCTCTTTTATCTGCAGTATTCAATATGTTTTAGGATGTCTTTTGTGTCTTCCTTATCTGGGACTCCTACTTCCCCACAGACTTAAAAAATGTTTGGTGGCTGATATGATCAGCACACTTCTTCTGAAATTAAAGTTTCTTTCGATATTGAGTTCAGTACATTTAGAGTGGAAATCAAATGACTCAGGCTGGTGACAAAGATTTAAATCACTAGTGAGGAATTTAATTTGCTGGTGTTGTGTTTCATAATCAAATAGAGAGGATCTATCAAATCAAAATTTCAAAGTGTCACCAAAATTGCATTAAGTTTATTCCAGAAATAGTTGGTAAATGCCTTTTATGTGCCAGACACAGCTTTGGGTGCTGGGCATACTACTATAACCTATCTAAACCCTGTGCTTGCCTTCAAGAGATTTTAGTCTAGCAGAGAAGGGAGATATTCCTTTTATCATTAAGTTTGTAGTGTTCTGATTATAATTGTGACCATTAGCAAGAGGGAGATGATTGAGCTGACCTAGCATAGTCTGTGGGTGGGGAGAATGTGTGAGGATGGAATCAGAGCAAAATGACCTGAGAAAGTCACATTTAAGCTAAGACCCAAAGAATATGGAGGACTGGGTGAACTTCCAGATAGCAGCATCAAACAGGAAGAAGCTTGTCATGTTTGAGGAGAGAGAGGACCAGTGTGTTTGCAGTACAGAGAACAAGACAGAATGGTATGGGAGTAAGTCAAGGAATAAGCAGGACACCATCATAGGAGTTCAGAGACCATATTAATTTAGAACTCTATGATGAAGGCAATGGGAAGACATCAAAGTTTTAGAAGCAGAAAATGGTCATGATCACTTGTTTTAACAGATACCCCTGGCTTGATGCAGAGATCCAGCAATACTTGGTGACAGTGAGGAGGGTACTGGTTATCCCCATAATGCCCATTAATTACTGGGAAAAAAAAACACCACAAAGAATAAGCAACCTAAGGAAAGCAGAGTACACATTTGATGGAACTCCCCCAGCTTCCAATGTACAACCAAACTGTCATTCTTAAATCTCGATTTCAAATTTCTCATGCAGACTGCCTTGGAAGCATGTGAGAATTGGTTCAAAGCGGTAGGACTAGAGGCAGAGATGCTAATTGGGAGATTATTGCGTAGGAAAGTGATCCCCACGATTCAGGAAGAAAAGTGAAAGGATATGAGCCACAAAGAAGGTAGAATCTACAGCACATGGTGAATTTCTTATTATATTATTACATATGGTTTTTGAAAAAGTAATGGTTTGGGTTCTTCTTGGTATGTATGTGATACTGGAATAGGCTCATGAATCCCAACTATTTTTTTCATAGATAAAACATAATTAAAACGTGACCCTGCCAGATGTTTAAAGCAAAGGAACTGAGCCAACAAATGAGTCCATCTCAAACCTTTAGTAACTTAACAAAAGGACAACTCACAGTTTAATTATAAACAATTCTTACCTAATCATTTAAAAAGACCTATTAAAAAATGTGTTGTTGGGGGCGGAGCAAGATGGCGGAGGAGTAGGAGACCTGGATTTCATCTCCTCTCAGGAACTCAGCTGGATAGGGATCAAACCATTCTGAACACCGACAAACTCAACAGGAGATCGAAGAAAAGAATAGCAACAACTCTCTGAACGGAAAAGCAGCCACTTTCTGGCAGGTAGGACGTGCAGAGAAGTGAATCCGCGGCGATATTCGGGAGGATAGACGGCGGAGGAGGGGCCTCCGTCCGCCGCTTCTGGCAAGTGATAGAGACGCGGAGCACAAAATCGGAACTTTTAAAAGTCTCCTCCGCCGAGGGACGTCACTCTGGTGGCTAAGCGGGGGGTGGAACCCTCCGGGACAGTGTGGTCTCAGGACCCTCGGGGTCACAGAAAGACCGGGGGTGCCTGAGTACGACAGAGCTCCCAGGTATCGGGGCAGGGAAGCCGGCTGCAGAGGTGGAGCCCAGGCGCGGGCTCTCAGCTCGGGGTGGCCGTAAACCGGGATCCGCAGCCCAGTCGGGCCCCTGCTCCTCCAGCAGGGACCCAACAAGCGGCAGAGCCAGGGAGACTCACCTTCCTCCCCCGGGAGGAGCTGCGCGGGAGTGCACCGCAGGGATCTGCTGGGTTTGGAGACTCCACACGGGGTCCGGTGCCAGAGATAGAAACGCGCGGTCACAGGCCGGGTGAACACGGAGTGCGGCCGGAGACCGGGGGGACGGGAGTGACTGACGGCTTTTCTCTGGGGGCTCACTGAGGAGCGGGGCCCCGAGTTCTCGGCTCCTCCGGGGCGGAGATTGGGAGGACGCCATTTTCACTCTCCGCCTCCAAAGCTGTACGGAAAGCTCGTAGGGAACAAAAGCCCCGAGAGCAAACCCGAGCAGATTACTTAGCCGGGAGGGGGCAAGGGCGGGGCACTTCCGCCTCCGGCAGAGACATTTGGAAACCACGGCAACAGGCCCCTCCCCAGAAGATCAGCGAGAACAGCCAGCCAAGACCAAGTCTACCGATCAATGAGAACGGCAGAACTCCAGCGCTAGGGGACTACTGCACATAGAATTCACGGCTTTTTTACCATGATTCTTTAGTCTTCTAAAGTTAATTTTTTTTAACTATCTTTTTTGTCTTTTTATTTCTTTTTAAATTTTTCTTTTTCCCTTTTTCAACCAACAACTTATCAATCCCTTTTTAAAAAAAAAAAAACATTTTTATTTTTCATTTTTAGAGTCATATTCTATCCCTTCATAGTAGTTACCCATATTTTTAGCTTATATATATAAGTTGTTCTCTCTTTAAAATTTGGAGATAGTTTCTTCTAACAGATTAAAATATACCCTAAATCTCTAGTATATGGTGTTTTCTATTCCCCTGCCTGATCACATCCTCTCCCTTTTTTTTTCTCTTTTTCTTTTTTCTTTTTTTAAATCCTCTTCTTTCTTTTTTCAAACAACTTCTTATCAATTCCTTTTATAAAATTTTTTATAATTTCCATTTTTACAGTCATATTCCATCCCTTCATCATATCAACCCTTATTTTTGTACATATATAAGTTTTTCTTTCTTTAAAATTTTGGGAGGCACTTTCTTCTAAAAGACCAAAATACACCCCAAATCTAGTGTGTGGCACTGATCTATATACCATATAGATCATATTTGATCACATTCTGGTTTTTCTTTTGTTGTTGTTGTTTTGTTTTGTTTGTTTTTGTTTTTATCTTTATCATTTTCTTTTTTTTTCTTTTTCTTTTTTCTCTCTTTCCCTTTCTTATCCCACTGCTTCAGGTCTTTTCTGATTTGTTTAGAGTATATTTTCTGGGGACATGGTTACTCTGCTAGCATTTTGTTCTCTCATTAATCTATTCTCCTCTGCACAAAATGACGAGACAGAAAAAAATCACCTCAACAAAAAGAACAAGAGGTAGTACCGACTGCCAGGGACCTACTCAATACGGACATTAGTACGATGTCAGATCTAGAGTTCAGAATCATCACTTTAAAGATACTAGCTGGGCTTGAAAAAAATATGGAAGTTATTAGAGAAACCCTTTCTGGAGAAGTAAAAGAGCTAAAATCCAACCAAGTAGAAATCAAAAAGGCTATTAATGAGGTGCAATCAAAAATGGGGGCGCTAAGTGCTAGAATAAATGAGGCAGAAGAGAGAATCAGTAATATAGAAGATGAAATGATGGAAAATAAAGAAGCTGAGAAAAAGATAAACAACTACTGGATCATGAGGGCAGAATTCGAGAGATAAGCGATACCATAAGACGAAACAACATTAGAATAATTGGGATCCCAGAAGAAGAAAGAGAGAGAGGGGCAGAAGGTATAATGGAGCAAATTATAGCAGAGAACTTCCCTAATTTGGGGAAAGAAACAGGCATGAAAATCCAGGAAGCACAGAGAAACCCTCTCAAAATCAATAAAAATAGGTCAACTCCCCGACATCTAATAGTAAAACTTACGAGTCTCATAGACAAAGAGAAAATCCTGAAAGCAGCTCGGGAGAAGAAATATGTAACCTACAAGGGTAGAAACATTAGATTGGCAACAGACCTATCCACAGAGACCTGGGAGGCCAGAAAGGACTGGCAGGATATATTCAGAGCACTAAATGAGAAAAATATGCAGCCAAGAATACTCTATCCGGCTAGGCTGTCATTGAAAATTGAAGGAGAGATAAAAAGCTTCCAGGACAAACAAAAACTAAAGGAATTTGCAAACACAAAACCAGCCCTACAGGAAATCTTGAAAGTGGTCCTCTAAGCAAAGAGACAGCCTAAAAGCAACATAGACCAGAAAGGAACACAGACAATATACGGTAACAGTCACCTTACAGGCAATACAATGGCACTAAATTCCTATCTTTCAATAGTTACCCTGAATGTAAATGGGCTCAATGCCCCAATCAAAAGACACAGGCTAACAGACTGGATTAAAAAACAAGACCCATCGATATGCTGTCTGCAAGAGACTCATTTTAGAATCAAAGACACCCCCAGATTGAAAGTGAGGGGGTGGAAAACCATTTACCATGCTAATGGACACCAAAAGAAAGCTGGGGTGGCAATCCTTCTATCAGACAAATTAGATTTTAAACCAAAGACTGTAATAAGAGATGAGGAAGGACACTATATCATACTTAAAGGATCTATACAACAAGAAGATCTAACAATTGTAAATATCTATGCCCTTAACATGGGAGCAGCCAGTTATATAAGGCAATTAATAACAAAAGAAAAGAAACACATCGACAACAATACAATAATAGTGGGGGACTTTAACACCCCCCTCACTGAAATGGACAGATCGTCTAAGCAAAAGATCAACAAGGAAATAAAGACTTTAAATGACACACTGGACCAAATGGACTTCACAGACCTATTCAGAACATTCCACCCCAAAGCAACGGAATATACATTCTTCTCTAGTGTCCATGGAACATTCTCCAGAATAGATCACATCCTAGGTCATAAATCAGGTCTCAACCGGTACCAAAAGACTGGGATCATTCCCTGCCTATATTCAGACCACAATGCATTGAAACTAGAACTCAATCACAAGAGGAAAGTCGGAAAGAACTCAAATACATGGAGGCTAAAGAGCATCCTACTGAAGAATGAATGGGTCAACCAGGAAATTAAAGAAGAATTAAAAAAATACATGGAAACCAATGAAAATGAAAACACAACTATTCAAAATCTTTGGGATGCAGCAAAGGCAGTCCTAAGAGGAAAGTATATAGCAATACAAGCCTTTCTCAAGAAACAAGAAAGGTCTCAAGTACAACCTAACCCTACACCTAAAGGAACTGGAGAAAGAACAGCAAATAAAGCCTAAACCCAGCAGGAGAAGAGAAATAATAAAGATCAGAGCAGAAATCAATGAAATAGAAACTAAAAGAACAGTAGAACAGATCAACGAAATTAGGAGCTGGTTCTTTAAAAGAATTAACAAGATTGACAAACCCCTGGCCAGACTTATCAAAAAGAGAAGAGAAATGACCCAAATCAACAAAATCATGAATGAAAGAGGAGAGATCACAACCAACACCAAAGAAATACAAACAATTATAAGAACATATTATGAGCAACTCTATGCCAGCAAATTAGATAACCTGGAGGAGATGGATGCATTCCTAGAGATGTATCAACTACCAAAACTGAACCAGGATGAAATAGAAAACCTGAACAGACCTATAACCACTAAGGAAATTGAAGCAGTCATCAAAAATCTCCCAAAAAACAAAAGCCCAGGGCCAGATGGCTTCCCAGGGGAATTCTACCAAACATTTCAAGAAGAATTAATACCTATTCTTCTGAAACTGTTCCAAAAAATAGAAACGGAAGGAAAACTTCCAAGCTCATTTTATGAGGCCAGCATTACCTTGATCCCAAAACCAGACAAAGACCCCATCAAAAAGGAGAATTACAGACCAATATCCCTGATGAACATGGATGCAAAAATTCTCACCAAAATACTAGCCAATAGGATCCAACAGTACATTAAAAGGATTATTCACCACGACCAAGTGGGATTTATCCCTGGTCTGCAAGGTTGGTTCAACATCCGCAAATCAATCAATGTGATACAATACATTAACAAAAGAAAGAACAAGAATCATATGATCCTCTCAATAGATGCAGAAAAAGCTTTTGACAAAGTACAGCATCCTTTCTTGATCAAAACTCTTCAGAGTATAGGGATAGAGGGTACATACCTCAATATCATAAAAGCCATCTATGAAAAACCTACAGCAAATATTATTCTCAATGGGGAAAAACTGAGAGCTTTCCCCCTAAGGTCAGGAACGCAGCAGGGATGTCCACTATCACCACTGCTATTCAACATAGTATTGGAAGTCCTAGCCACAGCAATCAGACAACAAAAAGAAATCAAAGGCATCCAAATTGGCAAAGAAGAAGTCAAACTCTCACTCTTTGCAGATGATAGGATACTTTATGTGGAAAACCCAAAAGACTACACCCCAAAACTGCTAGAACTCATACAGGAATTCAGTCAAGTGGCAGGATATAAAATCAATGCACAGAAGTCAGTGGCATTCCTATACACCAACAACAAGACAGAAGAAAGAGAAATTAAGGAGTCGATCCCATTTACAATTGCACCCAAAACCATAAGATACCTAGGAATAAATCTAACCAAAGAGACAAAGGATCTGTACTCAGAAAACTATAAAATACTCATGAAAGAAATTGAGGAAGACACAAAGAAATGGAAAAACGTTCCATGCTCATGGATTGGAAGAACAAATATTGTGAAGATGTCTATGCTACCTAGAGCAATCTACACATTCAATGCAATCCCCATCAAAATACCATCCACTTTTTTCAAAGAAATGGAACAAATCATCCTAAAATTTGTATGGAACCAGAAAAGACCCCGCATAGCCAGAGGAATGTTGACAAAGAAAAGCAAAGCTGGCGGCATCACAATTCCGGACTTCAAGCTCTATTACAAAGCTGTCATCATCAAGACAGCATGGTACTGGCACAAAAACAGACACATAGATCAATGGAACAGAATAGAGAGCCCAGAAATGGACCCTCAACTCTATGGTCAACTAATCTTCGACAAAGCAGGAAAGAATGTCCAATGGAACAAAGTCTCTTCAACAAATGGTGTTGGGAAAATTGGACAGCCACATGCAGAAGAATGAAACTGGACCATTTCCTTACACCACACACAAAAATAGACTCCAAATGGTTGAAAGACCTCAATGTGAGACAGGAGTCCATCAAAATCCTAAAGGAGAACACAGGCAGCAACCTCTTTGACCTCAGCCGCAGCAACTTCTTCCTAGAAACATCGCCAAAGGCAAGGGAAGCAAGGGCAAAAATGAACTATTGGGACTTCATCAAGATAAAAAGCTTTTGCAAAGCAAAGGAAACAGTCAACAAAACCAAAAGACAACCGACAGAATGGGAGAAGATATTTGCAAATGACATATCAGATAAAGGGCTAGTATCCAAAATCTATAAACAACTCATCAAACTCAACACCCAAAGAACAAAGAATCCAATCAAGAAATGGGCAGAAGACATGAACAGACATTTTTCCAAAGAAGACATCCAAATGGCCAACAGACACATGAAAAAGTGCTCAATATCGCTCAGCATCAGGGAAATCCAAATCAAAACTTCAATGAGATACCACCTCACACCAGTCAGAATGGCTAAAATTAACAAGTCAGGAAACGACAGATGTTGGCGGGGATGCGGAGAAAGGGGAACCCTCCTACACTGTTGGTGGGAATGCAAGCTGGTGCAGCCACTCTGGAAAACTGTATGGAGGTTCCTCAAAAAGTTGAAAATAGAGCTACCATATGATCCAGCAATTGCACTACTGGGTATTTACCCCAAAGATACAAAAGTAGGGATCCGAAGGGCTACGTGCACCCCGATGTTTATAGCAGCAATGTCCACAATAGCCAAACTGTGGAAAGAGCCAAGATGTCCATCGACAGATGAATGGATAAAGAAGAGGTGGTATATATATACAATGGAATATTATGCAGCCATCAAAGGAATGAGATCTTGCCATTTAAAACGACATGGATGGAACTGGAGGGTATTATGTTGAGTGAAATAAGTCAAAATAGAAAGACATGTATCATATGATCTCACTGATATGAGGAATTCTTAATCGCAGGAAACAAACTGAGTGTTGTTGGAGTGGGGGTGGGGTGGGAGGGATGGGGTGACTGGGTGATGGACACTGGGGAGGGTGTGTGCTCTGTTAAGCGCTGTGAATTGTGCAAGACTGTTGAATCTCAGATCTGTACCTCTGAAACAAATAATGCAATATATCTTAAGAAAAAAAAAAAAGAAGAAGAAGAAGGCAGCGGGAGGGGAAGAATGAAGCGGGGGAAATCGGAGGGGTAGACGAACCATGAGAGACGATAGACTCTGAGAAGCAAACTGAGGGTTCTAGAGGGGAGGGGGGTGGGAGGATGGGTTAGCCTGGTGGTGGGTATTGAGGGGGGCACATTCTGCATGGAGCACTGGGTGTTGTGCACAAACAATGAATCATGGAACACTTCATCTAAAACTAATGATGTAATGTATGGGGATTAACATAAGAATAAAATTTAAAAAAAAAATGTGTTGTTGATGGGTGCCTGGGTGGCTCAGTCAGTTAAGCGACTGCCTTCAGCTCAGGTCATGATCCCAGGATCCTGGGATCGAGCCCCACGTCGGGCTCCCAGCTCATCGGGGAGCCTGCTTCTCCCTCTGACCCTCTCCCCTGTCATGCTGTTTCTCTCTAATAAAAAAATAAAATCTTTAAAAAAAAAAAAAGAAAAACAATGCTTTAAAAAAAATGTGGTGTTGAGCAACAAAGTCTAGATTTAGTTTTTGCAACTGAAAATAATAAATTGCTGTATCTACAATAATAATTAATCACCTGGGCTTCCACTGATTCAAAATTAACTTCCTCCCCTGCTAATCCAATTCTGTAAGGTTTTACTCTGAACTAGACGAAAAGGGCTAAATGTAGTGACAGTCTTTTCCAAAAAAACCAGGACCATGTGAGGTATAATAACAGAGTTTGGAGACTGAAAGATATGGTCAGGAGAGTCTTCTATCTTAGCTTTCTTACCTCCAGTGTCTAAAGAATATCCATACTGAAGTAACAACTTGATTCTAAAACCTGCACAGCTCAAAGTCAGGACCAAATAGCAAAATCAATTTTCCCATAAGCATTTGCAAGTTAATGCATGTAATGAAGAGCTGAGGGCTGAGTTAGAGAAGGTTTGTAAGACATTGGGGATTCTGGAAGAAGCAAGGAGACTTTAAGAGTAGCAGTGGTGTATGGTAGTAAGACAAGGGAGAGAAAGATGGTAAATGATTTCACTTTATATTACAGAAGTTTTCCTTTGTTCTTTTTTGAAGAAAAAAATGAACGATTTTAAAATGCTTTTCAATTCCTTTGGATGTCAGATTCATGAGTCTTTGAACATAACACCATCCTTAAGCAGAAGCCCAATAGGACTTGCTTTTGTATGGTTGCAGTAATATTGTGAGTAATGATGCCACTTATATCCCTTAAAACAGGCATGCATGGAATAGGAGTAACACCATTCCGCAAACACAATAGCTCAAGTTTAATTCAAGTTACTTACATATACTGGAGCTTTCCTCTGACAGGACTTTTCTCCCTTCTATCCCAAGTCTTCATAGGGTCACTGCCTACTCAGATGCCATATCCATAGCCATAGCTTAAAGATTTGTTCTGCAGAGAGAGTCTCTCAGAACCTATAGCTGTAATGCTGTCCAACATGACTATCCACAATGATGCACGTGTTTTAGATCTATATCGTCCAACATGCTTGCCACATGGGACCACTGAGTATTTGAAATGTGATGGCATGACCGAAGGAGGGAATTTTAAGTTTTTTTTATTTTAATTAAACTAAATAAATTTAAATTTTATTTTGAAATAAAAAAAATAAAATGAATTGGAATTAAATTGAACTAGCCATATGTGGCCAGTGGTTACCATACAAATCACAGCAGAACAAAGCCTCCAGTCTTACACTTCATTAGTATTCTGTGTCTCCTTTGCAGCACTTGGTGGCATTTGCAGTTATATAGAGTTTATAATTATTTGTTTAATGACCATCTTCCCCACAAAACTATCAAAACTGTCTTGATCCCACTATGAGAGTTCATGCCTGAAACACAGTGGCAACTCAAAGAGCTGTTGCCTGAGTGACTTACCATTTAAATAAAACCTTTCCTTATTTTAATCATATGATAGCAGATGTTAATCTGTTGGATATGTGAATACCAAAGGTGGAAGGAAGAAAATCAGAAGACTAGCTGTTTACAGTGTGTGAACTTTCTGATAAAGTCCATAAAGTGGTACCAAAAATTATCAAAATCTGTGGGAAATGTGTTTGCCACAGATTTTTCCTAAACACACACATACACACAACACACACATACAAACACAGCTGCCTTCAGAAAAGAGTCTTCTATTTTGCTCTAAAATCTGTTCTGGCTGTGAAAACGATGACACTCCTCTGCAGAAGAAAAAAATGCAATGCAAAACAAATCCACAATTTAGCTCAGGATGTAGGAGAAAGCTGACACAAAGAAGCTGTCCCTCCCTAGTTGAAATAAACACTTTATCTTTAGATCTTGGTAGCTAATTTTCTTAAATCCTCTTAAATATGTTAACTTCTCCAGACACAAGTACTGAATAGTTATTCTTTGTCAACACTGAACATGCAAGAAAAATATATTAGCATAATACAGTATGTAATATAGATATTTTAAACATGGAAGCCATCATTATTAAAACCCATAGTATCAGCCCAAACAAGCTCATTATAAAGAGTGATGGGAAAGCATCAAATTATAACTTGTGTCACAATGTTCTTATTCCAGTGCGTTCCTCTATCTTCAGAAGGCAGACCAGGGAAAGCTTACAAACCGAGACCATCAGGGCATGTGTGGCACTTTAATGTCTCTTCTCAAGATGGGTAGAGATGTTTAAATTAATCATTCAGAGACTGAAATCCTAAGAAATTTCTGCCAAGTCCTATCATCCTCCAGCAATAATTTAAACAAGGGAAGTTATTTGTCTAAAGTACAGAACAACCTACAGAGATTTAACATGTCAAACTAACACGATAAAATTATTTTACTATTAAGGTAATTTCAGGATGGGTGTGACATTTGGCTTTTTTGGCTTCTAAAAAATGAAAAATGTCTTTGGATATCCTTAGCAATGCCTGACCTTCAGACTCAACGACTCTGCAAGTAATGCGGAGATCATGGTGATTTTTATAAGAATCTGGGCCTCGAGGCCCAGACTTGGAAGTTCATTTCATTATCAGAAAATAACTTGAAGGTAGATTCAGCATGGATTCATAAAAGTAAAGCACCAGGCGCCTGGGTGGCTCAGATGGTTAAGCGTCTGCCTTCGGCTCAGGTCATGATCCCAGGGTCCTGGGATCGAGTCCCACATCGGGCTCCCGGCTCAGCGGGGAGCCTGCTTCTCCCTCTGACCCTCTCCCCTCTCATGCTGTTTCTCTCTCGCTCGCTCTCTAAAAAATAAAAAAAATAATAATAAAATCTTTAAAAAATAAATAGATAAATAAAAATAAAGTACCAACAGGAAGGAGAATATTACCTATTGAAAGCACTACAAATCAAGTAAGTGGTATACATCCCCCGATCCTTGGAGAACTGCAAAAGTACCCTGGCTAAAACTGGTCTTGCAGAGTTTGACTTTTGTCTGGTCTTATAATGATAAAGAATCCATTTAATCCCACAGCAATGAAAATGAGAGCATGTTACGGCTATGGGGTGAACTGTTAAAGGTTAATTGAGTTTTAGATACTTACCCCTAATTGTTTAAGATTTTATCCTAATATCAATTTCTGCATTAATTCACAGGCTCCCTGAGTCCATAAGGAATAGATTTCATTTTAAAATTAAATGTGTCCTTCTACCCAAAAAGAAAAGCATTTTTCCCAGATAATTCTTACAATCAGAATCCAACTTCCTAGATGAAATAGGTCAAATTAATCAAAAGCCCCCTAAAATGTCACTTTAAGGAATTAAATAACTAAAAGAGTTACCTCATTAATTCTAACACTATTGATAATGCAGAAAATTTGGGGCACTAATTAAATATGAAAATACACAGCATGTCATTTTTCTGACGGAACTGTATTTTCATAATACTAACACTTCAACTTAAGTTAGTGGTAACACTTCAACTGTTCTCTTTCCATAACTGGAAAACTGAGTACTGTTGGTTCAACAGGAATAAGGCTGACAGGCTATATATTCCAGCATTCAGAGCAGCTCATCAATAAAAAGAATTGCCGTAAGTATTTTTACGTAATTATTAGAGCATGATCATGTATAATCGGACAGTATCTTTAAAGATGGGCCTAATTTGTTGCTACAATAAACCATCTGGTAAATTTCAGAGAGCCATTTTTGAGAGGTAGGGATGGGCCCAGCTTTCAGAACACCTGTAGAGGAATCTCTTAATTTACAAAACAAATGAAATTAAGGGAGATTGATTTGCATTGCAAAAGAATCCCCAGGATGGGGAAAAGAAAAGAAAAACACCTACCCCAATATCCCTTTACCAATAGCATTTCTAGGCCTTTGTGTATTTGGATTTACAATACTGTATCTTATTTAATATATAACCTTAAAGATACACAAGAGCAATAGCATCAATAACAGTAGCTATAATTTATGAAGCAATTTTTGTAGTCTATGCATGATGCTGAATCTATGCATTTATTATCTACCAAAGTCTCATAGTACTCCTAAGGGTTCAGTGCTCTCCTTTTCATTTTATACAGAGACTCAGGGTAACTTCTCAAGATTTTGCAACTTCCTTGGAAAAAGAGAATAAAGTGAAAATCTTTTCTTAATTTTAAAAAGGCTTTTAGAGAAGTGCTACTGTGAGGGGTGCCTGGGTGGTTAAGCATCCAATTCTTGATTTCGACTCAGGTCATGTTCTCAGGGTCACGGGATGGACCCCAATATTGGGCTCCCTGCTCAGCGGGGAGTCTGTTTGAGATTCTCTTTCTCCCTCTCCCTCTGCCCCTCCCCTTGCTTGCTCTTTCTCTCAAATAAATACATAAATCTTAAAAAAAAAAAAAAAAAAAGGAGTGCTACTGTGAATATCTTCAATGCTTTCATACATGTCAAAGCTTAATGTCTTGCAATATAAATATTTTCCATCTTTTCAGACACATGTTAGAAAAACAAACTAAACATCAATTATTATCACTACCAGTTTCCAAGCACTATGAGCCTTTTGACCTGATAAGGCAGATGTGGATGGAGGTCTCTTGGGTACTTTTGTTCAATATGTGTTATCCACCAGAGAACAGGGGACTGGCAATGTCTTGGTCTAAACATGACTGGAAGCTTTATAAACTCAAATGCATTTATAAACTTGAGTCACTTCCCTGGGCCACCACGATGACAACTACATATCAGAAGAGCCACATAGAATGGTTCCTGGTGGGTGCCTGGGTGGCTCAGTTGGTTAAGCTACTGCCTTCGGCTCAGGTCATGATCCTGGAGTCCCGGGATCGAGTCCCACATCGGGCTCCCTGCTCGGCGGGGGGTCTGCTTCTCCCTCTGACCCTCCCCCCTCTCATGCTCTCTCTCTCTCATTCTCTCTCTCAAATAAATAAATAAAATCTTCTAAAAAAGAATGGTTCCTGGTAGCACAGTTTTTAAATATATAGGTAAGGTTGCTGGGGTCCGGAGCCGATGGCCAAGAAAGAATTCCTGAGGTGTCTTTGGTGCAAAATGGTGGTTTGGTTAAAGTATGGGGACAGGACCCAAGGGCAGAGGGAGCTGTTGCCGCTTGCAGCCCCAGGATTATGAGGAGCAACTGATGGTCTAGTTTGGGGTGAGGGGGAGTAAAGATAAGGGAAATTCTAAAAGGATTTTCATATGCCAAAGAAGACTCACTAGGATACAGGAGGCCTTGCTATTGTCAAACTAAGGTTGTTTTTTCCTCTAGCGAAGCATTAACATTAACACAGTTAACGAGCTTCCGGGAGGAACATCATACTCTGCCCGCCTCAAGTATTTGTCAATGGGCTGCAGGTTATATGGACATTTAATTTTATCTCTATTTCCTTCTGCCTTTGTTTCCCGTATCACTGGTACTTATTGTCATGACCAAGGACCTAGCATCTTTTGAAACTCCATGATTTATCATATAACCAAATAGTTCATGGATAACACCTTGCTGTTTCATGTCATACACAAATGATTCTACACTACCCAGATATTTGGTTCCTGTGATTGGTCCCAATGATTCTTCCCTGGTTTAGCAGAGGTGTGCTAAATTGCTTAGCAGATAATATGAGGAGGAAAATAGTATACACAAAACAACAAAAACCCATAAGGTATTCCACTGCATAGACATAATTTCAAAGAGTAGGTAAGAGAGTAGATTAAAAATATTTGTCAGCATTGACTCCCCCTTTTTTTTTTTAAGATTTTATTTATTTGACAGAGAGACAGCTAGAGAGGGAACACAAGCAGGGGGAGTGGGAGAGGGAGAAGCAGGCCTCCCACTGAGGGGAGAGCCCGATGCGGGGCTCGATCCCAGGACGCTGGGATCATGACCCGAACCGAAGGCAGACGCTTAACGACTGAGACACCCAGGCTCCCCTCCCCTTCTCCCTTTCAGTATCTGAAATGCCTCTGTTTAGTATTAGGCCTCTGGAAATCAGATGCCTCTGTTTAATATTAGGCCTCTAGAAATCAGACTTCTGAAATTATAACTCACTAGGATTGCTCACACATACAACCATTCTCCTGACTCTGTCCAGGTGGCTAGACTAAGGGCTAAAGGCTGTGACAAGTGCTCTGTCACTGTCGGTGTGGTCTGTTTGGAAGACCCAGAGTAACCACAATCCCAGGTTCAAAACAATGTCTCAGTCAATTTTCTCAATGGCAAGAGATGTACTATCCAACATCACACCTGGTAGCTACAAGTGGCTATTTATATTTAATTAAATTTTTAAATTTAATTAATTAAATGCATATTTCCATTCCATAGTCAACTCCCCATATTTCAAGTTTTCAGTGGCCACATGTAGCCACATATCATCAGCTACCATATTGGACGGCGCAGATACAGTTCAGCCCTGGCCTAGAGTAACATTTCCCAACGTGTAACCTTGACCAGGGTTTAAATCAAGACCAGCCAATGGATTTGGGCTCATATGCCAACACTGGTCAATTTGAACTGTCTTCCTGGAGTAAAATGCAGTGCCTGAAACAGTGATGTCTCTCTGGGACACAGAAATGAGGAGTGGTAGCCACAGATACCAAGTATGCTTCCTAAGACCTTCGATTAGCATCAATATCCAACTGCCAAATACCTAAAACCAAAGAGCACCACATCTTAGAAATAACCCATGTCTTTCCTCATGCCATTTCAAACAAGGCATGGAAGAGTAACTCCCCCCAGGCACTCAGAGTTAAACAAGTATTTGATGTCACCCCTGATCACAATCTAGGTCCTAGTCCAAAACAGACCAGTCTTATTAGTTAAATCAGAAAATACTCTACAAATTGGTGATACAGATAATACCAATATAATTTTTAAAATGCCTATTCACCTACATGAAAATCTTATCCTCTGAATATCATTTCTCGCTCTCTTTTTTTTTTTTTTTTTTGTTAAGTAAACTGAGCCATTGTTAACGGCTTCAATCTAGAATCCGTATTCTTCCCTGATGGAACTCAATCTAATCAGAGATTTTCCCCTCACTTAGAAATCATTTTTGGATACTCTGACTCCAACAGGCCTTTCGTAAACCAGACAGAACTGTGTACAACATTTCAAACGCAGCAGCTGGTCTAGTCTAAATTTCTAAATGACAAGCACATCAAGCAAGCACAACATGCATTTGGAATGAGGCAGAGAATGAGAAATCAGGCCTCTAGCTATCATTAGCAATCATCTTCTCCAGACGCCGCCTCTGCTCCCTACTATACCAACTTTACCTTCCACAGACCTCTTGCTGATGTCATGATTAGCTTGTCAAATCAAATTCAGCGGTACACAGGCATTTAGAGTGACATTTCTCATTTTGCATTTTCATTCACTAGGAAGAAATGAACTCTACTTAGTAGGTAGATTATCCATTATCGACTGCAATTCTAAACCATTTGAGCTGCATTAGTAAAATGAATTGGCACTGAAAACAGAGGAGTAAGAATGTATACTGATGGAAAAGTAAGTAGGGGCAAGGAGTCTATTTTGTGCTTAACTTTCCAGTGAATTCCTAGACCTTCCATGAGGCCAAAGTGATGCCGTTTATTTCAGCTACGACCATTGGGTGAGATCTCAGCTTATAACAGCCTGACTGACTTGCCAGTCATAGTTGTGATTGAAAATAAAAGAGAAAAACACTGAAAACTCGAAACAGGTATTCCTGTCCCTCATCTCTAGAGCAGTGTTTCTCAACCCAGGGACAATTTTGCCCCTCTCTCACTCCTTAGGGTATTTGGCAATGTCTGTTCATACTTTTAGTTTTCACATTTGGGGGTGAGGATGCTACTGGCATCTAGTGGGATCAGATCAGGGATGCTGCTGAGCAGCCCAATGCACAGGGCAGTCCCCTCACAACAAAGAATTACCTAGCCCCATATGTCAGTAATTCTGAGGTTGAAAATCACACCCTAAAGCTATGGGTGATCACTATCACTTACTTGCTTATTCAAAGACTTACAATCTGCATGGACATGAGCTGCTTAAAAAAATAATAATAAAAGGCACAATTAACATTTAGAAGGTGAAGAGGTACATCTATTAGTAAAAATAATATTTTTCAACATAGGGTATTATGTTATTTGTTCAGTCCTTATTCATTTCATCTCCCTGATGAATAATTTTCTTTTTAATCTATTTTTAGCATTTAAATATTGTTGGATCAAGTTCTCACTGTCAAAAAGACATTAATTACAAAAAAGTAGAATGTGACCATCTCTACAGTGCTAAGTATTTTCTGAAAAACCCTTATGTCAAAATTGCCTTACAATTCTGGAGAGTTGTTTTTTTGTTGTTGTTGTTAATTCCAAAGGCATTATTACCTATTTATAATAACAACTTTCATACTTCTTAAAGAGAGTTTACAACAGAAATCATACCATAAAGTGGAATTAAGTGGTATTAAGTTGTTCCCTGTCTTTGAGAGAACTGAATTATAATTTGAGGGTTTGGTATCCTTGTGCACAGATGAGGGCATTTTAATACTGTTTTCTTTCCCACATACTACAGAAAAGAAAAAGCAAACACACAGGAGTTAACCTCTCATAGTTTATTAGTCTCTGTCTTGCTTTGTCTGTTCATTACCAGGAAATGCTCAGTCATGGGCATAGACATAAACATGCAGGATGGGAGTCAGTATTTCTCAGCATTTTCTACCATTAAAGGTAAATTCTAAAATCTGAAAAAATGCTGTGTCCACCTGTTACAACCATCCTTTCCCTAAGTCTTTATTAACATTATTAATAAAAGAAAATGTCAAGTATCATGACTTCAGTTGCAGAAGAAAACACATATACTTTGAAGGCAGGTCTCACAACTTCAACAGTTGAATACAATAATCTGAAATACTACTGAGAAAATAAATGACAGCATGCAAGTATTGTCATCTCTAACAACTCACTTTGACTCTGAGTTTTCAAGTCAATTATTTCATAAAATACTAGCCTTGATTGAATAAATAAAAATGTTCCAAAATAGTCACTATCTGGCACAGAAGTAAGTTGTGATGTCTATGACATGATATTTCTAGCTTAAAAATATGAATTAAATGTTTCAGAAGGAATCTCAAGCTTCGCATTTGGGAAAGAAAAAAGGACCAGTATTTGATGTTTGCATGCTGATACTGTAGCGGGAAATGACAAATGTGCAAGGATGAAGCCAACCTTTACTTACATAGAAACTGACAAGGGCTAGCTCCATGGTGAATCACTATAGAACATAATTACAAAATCTAAAAATAAAAAAATAAAAACCACGACTATGGGCCCCAGTAGCCCCCCAGCCCATTCAACAGATACATAATTGTTTAAAAATGGAACAAATTTGTTGTTCAAATGTGGGAACAAGCACACACACACTTTAAGATAAATACTGTATGAGAGATGAACAAAGCTAGCAGGTATTTATATGCTAGCAAAAAAAAAAATGTCATTTAAATGGAAACCTATTGTCAGAAGTCTAATTATGCTCAATGTCATCCCCTCCTTCTACTCTACACAGCTTTTAAATATGTTCGTCTTGCTCTAATTGCTCAGTAATGGACAGAGGCTTCTAAGCAAAAACATATTATTAGAGCAAAGAAAAATGAACAGGTAAGTCGCTAACAGAAGAGACCCTTGGTACAATTTAAAAAATGCATGCAAAATAACATTTGCTATATACCCACCACATTGCCCAATCCTGGTGTCCTACACCAGGCTCTACTTCACTCCACAACTTAAGATACAACAGAAGTAAGAAATACCTCCTCGGGCAGATTACAAAATACAAGGCAGCAATAAGTTTTGAGACCACCAGCCAACAACCCATGGTGGAGAAGCTCTCAAGTCCTCAGTAACTTTGGACAATGCCTTAAATCTACCACCCACAAAATACAGTGTACGTAGCTTTGTGTATTCAATTTTTTTTTTAAGATTTTATTTATTTATTTGAGACAGAGAGAATGAGAGAGACAGAGAGCACATGAGAGGGGGGGAGGGTCAGAGGGAGAAGCAGACTCCCTGCCGAGCAGGGAGCCCGATGCGGGACTCGATCCCGGGACTCCAGGATCATGACCTGAGCCAAAGGCGGTCGCTTAACCAACTGAGCCACCCAGGTGCCCCAGTGTGTATTCAATTCTTAAGTGTAATAAAGCTACACCATCAAACACAGGAAGTAAAAAGGATCCCACGTGAAAGCTTCATTTTATGGTAATTTATTACTACAAATTTGAGATTAAAGTGCAGAAGAAGGAAAAAAGAAAACAAACTCTGAACAGTCATATGAATGACTATATGTAACATGTAAGTTGATTATCCTAAGAGTATATATAGAATTCTTAGGAGTTAAATATTCATATAATATGATTTTATAGTATTACTTTTAGGGAAGTCAACCTTGTGGGCTACCTGGGTGGTTTAGTGAGTTGAGCATCCTATTCTTGGTTTCAGCGCAGGTCATGATCTCAGGGTCGTGAGATCAAGGCCTGCATCCAGCTCCGGGCTTGGCAGGGAGTCTGCTGGAGATTCTCTCTCGCTCCTTCTCCCTATGCCCCTCCCCTCACCCACACACTCTCACTCTCTCTAAAATAAATAAATAAATCTTAAAAAAATAAAGAGGTCAACCTTACATTTATTCAGTGTCCTAGGGAATCTGTCAGAAGTTGGGAATATCCTTAAGTGAAATAACAGAATCGGTAACCCTTCAGGGGTAACCACATAGCACGCAATGCAATGAGTGCCAGACACATCCTAACTCACCCATGTTTTAATTAGGAGGAAACTGAGGCAAGAAGCAAATAACATGGCCAGAGGCACATAGTGAGCAAGTGGCATAGCCAAGATTCAGGCCCAGGTAGTGTAGCTCCAGAGACCGTGTTCACTGGTCTCTTCTGCTTCCAGGAGATTCCCTCCTTCCCCACCTCCTTCTCACCCCCCCCCAACTACAGTCCCTTATCTGATTACCATCAAATAGCCATGATCTGAAACCAGAGATCCACAACCACCAGGTGTGAGCTGTGTATTTGTGAGCAATCACTTTTCTGGCATTCAGGAACTAAGGATACCATGAAACAACTCAGCAACGATAGGGCAATGACTACGAGAGAGCAACCTCACCTTACGGTGTCTATCAACGCACCCACAGGGGGCGCCTGGGTGGCTCAGTCGGTTGGGCATGTGACTCTTAATTTTGGCTTGGGACGTGATCTTGGGGTTGTGAGATCGGGCCCCGAGTCAGGCTCTCTGCCCTGCGTGGAGTCAGGTTGAGATTCTTTCTCTCCCTTTGCCCCTCCCCCTGCTCATGCTTTCTCTCTCAAAATAAATATAATCTTTAAAAAAAAAAAAAAAAAGCACCCACGGTTATTATACCCGTCAGTTGTTCCTCTTTCTGCACTCTGTCAGTTTCTATAGAAACCCATGGACTGCCCTGCCAACTCTCTCATATACCCAGAGAAGGTTTGTTCATCTCCTGGTAAAGAGCAATGCTCCTTCAAGCTGGTGTGACCTTCACACTTCACTTCTTGATTGTTCTCTAAGCAGTTTCTTCAGTTTCACTATAATCACAGTAGACATGGATGAAAACCCTAGCCTAAAAGCCAGTACCCTACCTGCAAAAGAACAGCACCCAACAGACCAAACAGCCCACACTTTCATTAATGAAGGGCCTACTATGTGAGCCATAAAATAAATGGCACATGCTGAGTCCTTTACATGCACCTACAGCTCTTTAAAGCAAAACCACCTCCATTCTATCCATGAGAACCCTGAAGAGTCATGGAGAACAACGAACATGTCCAAGATCTCATGGCTAAATAGGGTTGAAAGCGGGATTCTAACTAGGTCTGTTCTAGAAAGTCCATACTTGGTAATACTATTTTCCCCCTTGCTTGCATAAGGATATCTTATTTATTCTTCAGTTCCTCTTCCACTAGTCCGCACTCTCCCTGGGAGCAGGAAATATGTGTTCTTCACCCCCATTTCCATTATGCTTCCTAAGAAAGTGGCACTCAGAATTTCTTAAACTACTCAAAATATGAGAGGACGGCACCTAGCACTCAGTAGGCACCTAAGTGCTTACGGTGTGGTGTGGATGCACACAGATTAGAAGTCTTAAAAAGACTCCATTTAACCTAAGTTGAAAGCATTTTGATAAGATAGCCCTGAATTCCTAGTTCTCTCTCATCTTCCTGTCTCTGACCTCCCCTTTCTTCATCTCTTACTTCTCCATCTTTCTATTTCTCCCCTCTCTCCATTTGTCTCTGACCATCTCTCCCACATACCACCACTACCACCACAGGCTTTGACAGCTACTGCATCCATTAACATACCATATGCATGGTCAACAATCTCACATGAAATATCCCTGACCATATCTGAGATCAAACCCTAAATAAGCACACTCACGGTACTGACATGACAAAGAACTCTACCTCAGGTAGCTCTGTGCACAAGATAAGCCTCTTAAACTAAAGAGCCCCAAACCTGACACCTGGATCTCAGAAAACAAGTGATAAATGCTTGTTTCATTCTCTCCCACGTGTATTGCTGTGGTCGGAGTGTGTGCCCACAAAATTCCCATGTTGGAATCTGTACACCCAAGATTCTGATGGTGCTGAAAAGTGAAGCCTTTGGCAGGTGATTCGGTCATGAGGGGGGAGCCCTCATGAAAGGGATGAATGCTCTTACAAACGAGATCCCACTGAGCTCCCTAGTCCCTTCCTCCACGTGAGGATACAATGAGAAGTTTGCAACCGAGAAGAGTGCCCTTACCCAACAATGTTGTCCCCTTGATCTCACACTGCAAGTCTCCGGAAACTGTGAGAAATAAGTTTCTGTTGTTTATAAGCTACCTAGTCTGCAATATTTTGGTATAGCAGCCAAAAAGACGAAGGCATATATGCACCAACATATAATGACTTCCCTTTGCTTATTACTGACATCATCATGTAATGAGACAGCCCTCCACACATGCCAACTCTCATGCTCAAAGTTCTTCATGCACCCCCTCCTGGAAGCCCCCAAACAATTCCATGGTATAGACTACGGACATCTGCATTTGACAGATGAGGAGGCCAAGGCACAGAGGGACTCAGTAACTTGCTTAATGTCACAAAGTTACCAAGTGGAAAATACTCATTCCTAGAACCCACATTCTCTGAACATAAAGCCTACCTTCCCCGCCATACCACTCTGGCTGCTTTCTGTGAGCTTGGTGTTCTTTGTGTGGCAGGAATTTCCTGAGAATTACCCTAATTTCTCTTGCACCAGAATGGTATAGCCCTCACGAAGGCACTTGATTTAGTAATTCATTTGCATTCACTAATTGGTGTTCTATATAAATGGTTAGCAAAGTGTGGTCTCTAGGCCAGCAGCATTAGCACCACTTGGGAGAGTGTTAGAAATATTCACCCTCAGGCGCTATCCCAGACCTCCTGCCTCCCAAACTCTGGGGCTGGAGCCCAACTACCTGGGATCTTCTAAGCTTTTGAGCTAATTCTGATCTGTGTTAAAATTTCAGAATTACCACTCTGACATTTACTGAAATTTTAGGTAATGGTCCCTTTGAAGACTCACGGTCAGAAATGAAGAAAGAGGGACGCCTGGATGGCTCAGTCGTTAAGCGTCTGCCTTCGGCTCAGGTCATGATCCCAGGGTCCTGGGATCGAGCCCCACATCGGGCTCCCTGCTCGGCGGGAAGCCAGGTTCTCCCTCTCCCACTCCCCCTGCTTGTGTTCCCTCTCTCGCTGTGTCTCTCTCTGTCAAATAAATAAATAAAATCTTTAAAAAAAAAAAAGAAAGCGAGAAATGAAGAAAGAAATTGCATCATGAGGCATCTTGCTTCAGTAACACCCAGGGGCACATTCTGTCTATAACTCCTCACACTGTCATCTGTCCTCACACATCGGCTTTCTGCTCATAATTTCTAAATTGCAACCACCTAACAGCTTCTAAAATGAATGTCTGGCCTGGAAGGTTTTAAAATGTGAGGAGAGTAAGCATCTTTGTTTCTGGATTGGACTTCTCCGATGCAGGAGACCAAATCACTCCACCTCTGAGAGCAAATTAATTACCCCTTGACATAAGTTTATTTACATGCCAAGTATGGTCTATAATGAGGTATTTACCATGCAACCAAATTTCAAGCAATCATTCACGTAAGTAACCATATTTTAATTACTGTCACTTCTTTCATTATGTATTCTCTATATACAATACACCTGTCAGAAGAACATTTCTTGTTTGACGGATTGTCAGCTCCTTCTATTTTTCCTGGGTCCTGTGTTGTCCACCACCACCCCCATCAACATGTTTGTTTGTTTTTTTTTCCCTTAACTGAAGTCAAGCACTGCACAAGTTCTTGGGGACTTGCAGGCAAGTGGGATGGTTGACCAGCCCTAACAGTTGGCAGAGCCTTTCATCTCTCCTCTGAGATCACTGTTCGTACGTTCTCAGTGTATCTGTCTGCTGCAATTAGGGTGTTGTAAAGCTATTGTTGATAAAGTGACATTTGCTCTAAGCATTGTCACTTTGAAGAATACCCAAGAAGGAAAATGAAAATCGATATAATTACAAGTCATCAACTGCAAATTTCATTCACTTACTTGCTTCAAAACTGCCAAATGAAAATAATTTCAGTTTACCTTAATAACAATATATGGATATTCAATTTTTTTAAAAGCTTATTTTCAATCTGCATGTCTAATATGAAAAAGAGGAAAAGCACTCAGTCCAATTTTCTCTAGTTAGAGAACCCTAACTCTTACAAAACGCATGCAATTGAGTGGTTGACTGATAATTTACTGTAATAAGTACGGAAAAGTGGGTTTTAAGCCAAATGCTTTTGAAACTTTGGACTGCTGTCTTACCTGAATAGTTTTTTTTTTTTTTAATTCTAATCACTTTTTGTGAAAGAAGGTGGCACCCAAACAAGGTATCATCATGTATGATCAATGTACTACAATGAATACTTTGATTACATGACATTGATTATCATTCTAAAATTTTCTGTACTAATTATTGTGGGGGAAAAAAAGATAATTTACAAAACAAACAACTGAGGGCCAGTTTCTTCCAAACAACTTTGGAAACTCTGAGCAAATAAAAAGAGAATTCCCTCAAGCAGACAGTATGAGCAACTTTCAATCAGTAAATGTGGACAACACACTCCTTAGCAGAAGTCCAACCTTGGTGTCTGCCCCCAAACAAATTTTGTTTGCCCCCTGGTAATTTTGTTTTCATTTAAATGTCAGCTTTAAAAATTTATGGGATTGCACTTAAATATTTAGATTTATATTACCTCTCAAAAAACTGGGCCACCTGGGAACAGTGGGCTGTTTAACCCCCATGGCAACGATGGGCTAGCTTCACTCTAAGTATCCTGAGGGGCTCCTGAGGACCACTGAGTTGGCACCTCTGTTTCATGTTCTGTGGTAGTTAGGGGAAAGTTCTCTCATTACCAGCCTGGAGTCATCTATGAAGATATCAAAAGGGGGTAGGACAGAGGGTAAACTTTGGAGAACGGGCAGGAAAGAAAATGGGGAGGGGGGTATCGGGATCTCTTGGGATCCAGTAATGGTGTAGGCAAAGCTTCAGGAGTGAAGGCGGGGGAGAGATGTGTAAGGCAAAAGGACCAGGAAATGGACAAGTCTGACTGGGACAGAGGTGTAGGAGAGTGGGGATACTCTGAGAAAGCCTAGAAAGAACTGACTGTGGAGTAACTGAAGAGAACCTTGAATGCCAACTCAGGGAGCTTCTGGGACATTATCCAAGATACAGCTCTTAGTTTCCTTTTGAGAAACAAATCAACCCACTCCATATGTAATTTCAGCATAGTATATGCCCACTTAAGCTTGAGTAACATGCCCTCTCTCTCAACCTCCAATCCTTTCAGTCAAGGAATTGCACTTATTAGTACTATGGGAATCTGGCAACAGTCGCACCCAAACTCAAGAGGACTGGCACTGTAAGCAGGGAGAGCAACTGGCAAGGAAGGGGTAAGGCTAAGGGAGCAGTGGAGGGTCATTAAGGACACAAGCACCTGAGTCACACAGGCTGCGTTCCAAGTCTAAGTACCATGGCCTTTTGCAGGCTTTTTAACGTCTTTTTTTTTTTTTTTTAAAGATTTTATTTATTTATTTGACAGAGAAAGACACAGCGAGAGAGGGAACACAAGCAGGGGGAGTGGGAGAGGGAGAAGCAGGCTTCCTGCCGAGCAGGGAGCCTGATGTGGGACTCGATCCCAGGACCCTGGGATCACGACCTGAGCCGGAGGCAGACGCTTAACGACTGAGCCACCCAGGCACCCCCTTTTTAACATCTTTGAGCCTGAGTTTTTTCAGCTCTAATGGAGGAAATAGTACCTGTGTCAGCACCTATCGTGAGGATTTAATAAAGTGATATATGTTATATATGCTTGGAAGAGTTTCTGGCACAAATAAGAGCTTAATAAACATTAACTGTGCTGCTATCATTATCATCATCATCATCATCACTTCAACTGTACTGAGTCTTTTTTTTTTTTAAGATTTTATTTATTTATTTGAGAGAGAGAGCACATGAGAGGGGGGAGGGTCAGAGGGAGAAGCAGACTCCCTGCCGAGCAGGGAGCCCGACGCGGGACTCGATCCAGGGACTCCAGGATCATGACCTGAGCCGAAGGCAGTCGCTCAACCAACTGAGCCACCCAGGCGCCCCTTGACCCATTTGATTTTTTTTTTTTTAAAGATTTTTATTTATTTATTTGAGAGAGAGCACGTGAGAGGGGGCAGGGTCAGAGGGAGAAGCAGACCCCCTGCCGAGCAGGGAGCCCAATGCGGGACTCGATCCCGGGACTCCGGGATCATGACCTGAGCCGAAGGCAGTCGCCCAACCAACTGAGCCACCCAGGCGCCCTCAACTGTACTGAGTCTTGAAGGGGGTGTCTCAGATTTGATCTGTGGCCCTGGGCAGAGAAATGGAAGTAAACAGATGACAACGAGCTTGTGAGAACATATAGGACTTGGTTATTTTAGAAATGTGGGAAGACGACCTCTTCACAAGTATTCAAAGATCACTGCATGAACCTGAAGGTGGGTGATACTTTAAGACAATAGAGATGGAGAAGGTCAAAAACAGAATCTGCTCCTCGGAGAAGTCACATTTAAGGTGTCAGCCTCACAGAGGGGTAGAACTATTCACAAAGCAGTTAAAAAGCAGAAGTCGAATTCAAAAGAAAGGTCTGAGCCAAGATGCACATTTGAAAACAGCTAATAATATTTGAGATGAAATATAACAAGTAAAAGAATTAGGAGCATAGATAAGCCACATCATCATGAGCATCATCATTAGATAACATTTACTACGTGCCAGAAACTGTCCTAAGCATTTTACGTGGTTTATCTCAAGTCCTCAGCATAACTACCTCCCTATTTCATAGGTGGGAATACTGAGGCTTAGAGAGGTTAAAATCCTTGCTCAGAGGTGCCCAGCTTTAGACAGCATGGATTAGGAATAGAATCCAGAGTCCTCACTCTTAATCATTTGCTGTACTCCTTCCCATAAAAGGAAAGAGAAGTCTATAAGCAAAGAGAAAGAGGGAAATAAAAGATATTAAGAGGCAAAAGTCAGTGAATCATGCCCCTAAAGAAGAGAAAGGTAATGGGTTTATGAGCTGGGCAGAGAGCCATCACAAGGCTAAACTAGGCTCTGAACACAGAGAAAAATATTTAAAAATTAAGAAGGATTGAGGAATCTAGGTGGCTCAGTTGGTTAAGTGTCTGATTCTTGATTTCAGCTCAGGCCATGATCTCAGGGTCATGAAATCAAGCCCTGTGTGGGGCTCTATGCTGGGCATGGAGTGTGCTTAAGATTCTCTCTCTCCCTCTCCACCTCCCATTCATACACGTGTGTGTGAGTGTGCCTGCTTTCTCTCTCCTCTTAAATAAATAAATCTTAAAAAAAAAATTAAGAGGGATTGGGGAGGTGGCTAAAAGACTAAAACAGGTACACTTGGTAAGTTGAATACCAGGTAAGAAAACAAATCATCCCAAGACCAGGTGCCATTTCCAGTTAGAATGTAGGACAAGTAGCAGGATTTCATTGCTTAGTTTCACCAAAGAAATGAACACCAGAATTCTGCTTTCAAATTCATTTACAATAGAATTTTGGAATTATCAATTGTACTTTTGTCCAGCTTGGGTGGAGTTGTTTTTTGCTTGGGAGGCTGCCAGGACTTATAAAGGCGTTGACATCAGAGACACACAACCTGTGGTAGTAAATAGCATCAACTCCATAAGAGCTGCCACCACACTATACCACAACCACACCCCACCCCACCCCGTGGCACGGCAGGGCGCGGCCCCATGGACCACAACAACGGCTCACACACACAGAACAGCCAGCACAAAGAGCTTGCTACCAAGCAGGCACCACACTAACCGGGGTCAATATCCCATCTCATTTACTGTTTAGAACCATCCCCTATGTGATTGGTCCCAACATCAGCCACAGTCACAGATGATGCCCTAAGGTTTCGTCCACAATTGTCAGGTGGCCAAGCCAAGTTAATCTTTAAAACCAGTCCAGGGGCACCTGGGTGGCTCAGTTGTTAAGTGTCTGCCTTCAGCTCAAGTCATGATACCAGGGTCCTGGGATCGAGCCCCGCATCGGGCTCCCTGCTCCGCGGGAAGCCTGCTTCTCCCTCTCCCAGTCCCCCTGCTTGTGTTCCCTCTCTCGCTATGTCTCTCTCTGTCAAATAAATAAAATCTTTAAAACAAACAAACAAACAAACAAACAAAACAGTCCAGTCTCCTGCTACCCACAGTCTGATCTTCTCCTTGATACCAGGGTAAATCTCTTAGAACTAGAAACATCTATTTATTCCCTTTGGAAAGGTAAGCACTTACGTGTTCTGACGGCCATTACAGCATATCTAGTTTATGGTCACTCTCATATAAGGATCTAGAGAAAGCAGCTCTCTGATGGGGGGGGGGGGAGGAGTAAGGCCCACATCTTTCTGGCAAAGTCTGTTAGGGAGGGACAAGAAGGAAAAACAGAAAAAAAAAACCAAACACCCCACAATGAAGATTCTTTGTAGGCTTTGAAGACGATGGCGCTGAAAAAAAAAAAAATTTCAATTGTAAGCAGGGTGAGATGATCACTAGTGCCAAGGACATTTCTGATTGGGAAGCAAACAAAATATAAAATTATAGGTGCTAAGTGAAAGAAAGCAGACGAAAGGTTACATATGTATGAGTATACATCTGTATATCTATTGTAGGAGTCCCTTTATATGAAATAACCAGAATAGGTAAATTCATAGAGATGGAACACAGATTAATGGTTACTAAGGGCTGGGGTGGCAGGGGAGAAACTGCTTCAGGGTAAGGGGTTTACTTTGGGATGATAGAAACGTTTTGAAACCAGAGGGAGTTAAAGGTCCACAACACTGTGAATGTACTAATTGCACCTGCACTGTTCACTTCAAAATGGTTATTTTATTATGAATTTCATCTCAACAAATTATTTTTAAAATGAAAAAAAAAATAAATTTTAGGATGTAGACTAACAAAGGGATCTTCTACTTTTCCCCCAGAATATTAAAATAAAAAAATCACCATGAAAGATGAAAACATTATTATTCCTATGTTTGGGTTTAATTTGGCAAGGGAGAGACTTTTTCTTTCTTTTTTTTTTCCTCTTCATTACTCCACAAAATCACATACAAAAATGTACCACAGCAACAATGAAGCATCTTCTTTATAGGCTTTAGTTACTACAGTAGAAGACAAAGAAAATGAACCACATGGATAACAAATTTCCTGACTATGAAGATAGTTCTCACCCCCATCAAAGTGTTCAAAGATTATCTTCAATTACAGAAGAGAAAAGTAACTTTTAGATTCATTTAGAGGCAGAGCTTAGTGCTATTTGTGTTAGTTCAGGTTCTCTGATCAGCAGACTTTGCATTAGGATTAGACATGCAAGAAGTGTATTGCGGGAGGTGGTGGGTAGAGGGAAGGTAGAGTAGCAGGCAGAAAGAGCTAGCTGCCAGACCATGATGTAGGTCTGATTCCTCCAAAGGATGGGGCGGAACGTAGTTTTGGATGGGAAGAGTCTTGGGCTCCAGGGTAATTCCATGAAGAGTTTGACTAGGCCCAGAAGGAGCCCTTGAGCCAGTCTTCCAATGAAAGAACCACATGTATCACAGGGGTGGGTCTGTACTAACTAGCCCACTTGCCTTCATTCGTTGGCTACAGGAAACATACCCTTGGCACCACACAATGGTGGGTCCACAGCAGCCTGACTGCATTCTTCAGTCAATTTTGTTCCTGCCACAAAAGATCTGAGCGGCACATTTTCACAGAACCACCTGGACATATTTTCAGTCTTCACTGTACATATTTGGCAGGGAGTTAGCGTTCTAACTCCCACAATAGTGAGGAACAAGTAAGTGTGGTTCACTGAAATCTGCAAACAACACCCAATTTTATTTTAGGTAAAAGTTTCTGTAACCTCTCCCACCTAAATCTAGGAGGTGTATTGCTAGGGAGGGAGGAGAAAGGAAACTCGTAACAATGACATTGTAAGTGTTCACACTAAGCTAAAATCCACCCAGCAAAGCAACTAACCAAATGAGCAAGTCAACACCAAGGCTACAATCTACAAATGGTAAGTCAGATCCTGCACATGAAGTGTGACAATTAATTAACGTTAATTGGAAATGTTAGAGAGAAATACAGATTTTTGTCTGTTTAACCATATGGGGAACAGGGTCACTCACATAAGTATTCACATAAGTGTTAGCACTTCCCTCCTCCCATGAGTAATAAACCTGTTCTTTTAGACTAATAGAACATTTTATGACACATATCCACAAGTTCTGTATTTACTATTTTTGTCTAAAATCTAGAGAGATACTTCATAAACTACATATTTGATACATTAAAAATTTTAAAGGCTACTAGATGATCCAATAAATCAAATTACATGGGAGGAGTAAGGAACATGGAATCAAGCTATGTGATTTCATTGGAACCAAATAAAAACATTATTTATATACCACAGCGGTAGAAACAAAATCTGTTTTTGGAAGAAGCAATAAAGTCCAGTTGTGTTACAAGAAAAGGCTTTAAAAATAAAATATGAATAATAAAAGAATTTGTATATGTATGTATATCTGTGTCCTGTTGTCATTGACACTAATCTGTGATTATTAAACTTACGTACTTCTGCAAGTATCTATCTATATAGAGATATAATTTTAAAAATAAGAATTCAAAGAGGGAAAGCCTATGGGTAAGAATGAAACTGTATTATATTCTGAGAAGTAAATACTACGCTTAGCAGAGAGTTTTTATTTTTTTATTTTTATTATTTTTTTATTTTTTATTTTTTTTAAAGATTTTATTTATTTGCGAGAGAGAGAATGAGAGACAGAGAGCATGAGAGGGAGGAGGGTCAGAGGGAGAAGCAGACTCCCTGACGAGCAGGGAGCCCGACGCGGGACTCGATCCCGGGACTCCAGGATCATGACCTGAGCCGAAGGCAGTCGCTTAACCAACTGAGCCACCCAGGCACCCTAGCAGAGAGTTTTTAAAAAGCCAATGCTATTATCATTTCCTTTGTGCCAGATAATCAGCCCCTTTTAGAGTACGATGCACTTCCTATCAGCTTTCCAGTCCTTGCAGCAACAATCTGCTAACCAAGAACTAAATAAACCAGCTAAACGTTAAAGTACATCTTAAGGTATTTCATTCAAATCCCAGGAAATGTTTCCTCTCGTTATAGTACCTGAGTTTTTGAGTAAAATTTCTCTTTTTTTTCACAATGGGATTTTCCCCCTATTTCTACAGTGAATATACCATTTTCGCCCATACTTAACCCTCAGGATGGAGGAAGTAGTATCCTCTAACATTTTGTGAAGACAGACTAATTGATTTCCCCAAAAGTTAAACTCAGCGAGACGGATACTGAGTATCGGCTGCCTCTGGTGTCCACGGTTCTCCCATGATGACCACCAAGGGAAGGCCAGGTTGCTAACTGCAATCTGGTCTCATATCTCTGCCTCCCACCCCAGTTCGGGCTGGTTTCATGTGGCATCTGGAGGACAGAAACATGGATTTCGTAATCAGTAGGCTTGTAGGAGTCACACACACAATGGAACAATCAAAAAGGTGAGCAGGTGAATATTCCCTTTCAGAGGATAAATTACCTTTTCCTGGAAAATGATTATTGGCTGACAACGAGGTGGTAATTTACTTCTCTCTAGCCTATAATAAACAAAAATACAAAGTAGGACAGCATTTGCAGTAACTATTATAATCACCTTTTAGCCTTGAAACCAGTCCCTATCTCATCAGCTATGATACATCAATATTGTTTTAGATTTTCATGCCTTCTAAAAGAAAAGCTTTTGTGTGCTCCTATCTCATCAGTTATGGTTTTTGTTTTTGTTTTTTTTTAGATTTCCATGCCTTCCGAAAGAAAAGCTTTTGTGTGTCTCAGCTTGGCAAGCTGTCCCTAATGGCCCCTATTACCAAACTTAACAGAGTTTGAGATTTCTTTGAAGTAAACCCTGTTTCTTAATTCAGCCTACGTTCTTGCTTCCCCCTTCAGGAAGGAGTCTGAGGCAGGCAGTTCTCTTATGGAAAGAGGACAGAAGAGGTGTGTTATAGAGGTCAGCAATGACTGAGCTGATTGCTCTGGAAGGACAGCAGCATTCTGGGTGGAGTAATAAATGTTCCTTAGGTAAGACTGCTTCTTTCAGTGGGTCTCTGATTATCTAGGGGCCTAACCAGAAGTAGAGGTTGTGACAAAAAAGCATAACAGCGATTGGAATATACAGCATAGGAATTCTTGAGTTGTCTGTAGGTGCTATAGTAAGGCAGGGGACAGGAGGGGATGGCACAACTTGAGGACCTGGAGGGGAGAGGAGATGGAAGACACACTGGAATGGGAAGCAAGGAATGAAGGATCCTAACAGTAGCCTGCCTCGAAGAAGGAAAGAGCTTGAGGAGAAGCTCTACCTAAGAGGTGTCCAAGCTTGCAGCAGGAGACTGTATTGGAAGTGGATCCCTGCTTTGTCCTAGAATTACCTTCTGTTATGTCCACGCCTCCAGATAAAGTCTGTTACAATCACCCTGGGTTAGTAGCACTCTGGGGACTGGAGGAGTAGACAAAAGAGGTCTGCTGGTCCCCAGAGGCGAGAGGCTGAGTGGAGACACCAGCACACACACACAAGCAGGAAGCCAGAGCAAGAAAGGGCGGAACATCATAGAACTTCCCAAATGTTTGAAAGCACTGGGGTTGGGAAGCCGGTCTTCCCACAGTAGGTAGGATTATGCCATTTCCTTTGGAACAGTACATAGAGGAGACCAAAGAACTTAAGGGCTATCAGCTCTCAGTGAGAGGAATTTGTTAAAGTGCAGGTCTCTAAAAAGGAAATTGAATTAGCTATCAACATTTAAAAATGAAACTTTTTTTCTAGCTCTATGGCTTCTTTGGTAAAGAAAAAAAAAAAGACAGTCTGAAAATGTCAGGCTTGAATTCCCGGGCACTGCACGGCAACTGATGCTTACAGAGTTCTTAACAGACACAACTCCCCATTACCTACCAGCCAGACCAGTTCACTCATTCATATGGCCCACCTGTGCCTGGAGGCACCATTGTGCAAACCTGATAGTACAGGGGGTCCACACATGACAAATGACATAGCTTATGCATTAGCAACGGTTATTTTTGCCTTGCCCTTAGTAGCGGCTCAGTATAAGTGTGGTGAATTCCTTGGTTCTGTACTAGAAGGGAAAGGCAATTTAACCTGCCAATATATGTGGGGTCTTCCTGTTGGCTTATGTTAATGAAAGGCATGTGTGCTGGTTATTCTCCATTTGCCCCAGATCCATTCTCTGTTCTTCCTGTCCTGTGTCCCGGTAAGTTATTTTCTATGCATCTGCCAGACTCCTTTTCCCTCTGACTTCTGGTAGGTTTGGCCGATAAGAATCATGAGCAAAAGACTGGTGGCTGTGAAGGGAGAGAAGATGGAGTACTTACTCCCTCTGATTCTTATCATGCTTCTATAATCTCCATGGAGGCCCTTTGGATAGGATCAGCTCTTGTGTGGCTCTCCTATCTATTGGCCCATCCAGGCAACAGAGGTGATAAAGGCTTCCCTCCATTGGTACTCCCTGGTGCTTCTCCACTCCCTTTACTTCTCTCCATGCTGTTCATACCTTATAAACAGTCCCTTTACTAAAATCCCCTTCCATTCAATCCTCTGATGGTGCCATCTGTTGCTTGCTGGCCCTGGATAGATCAGATATGAACATTCCAAATTTGGGCACAAAAGTAGCTGGACAGAAAAAAACAAAAGGAGGTAGAGGAAAAAAAGAGTAGATTTCAAATGAGTCTTAAAAAAAAAAAAAAAAGAAAAAATGACTAGTGCAATCTTGCAGTTTGGTCTTTACAAGACTTACTTGCCTTAATCAGATACTTAAATGGTTGAGTGTTCTGGGTCATTTCTTCTCTGAAGCCTTTCATTTCATGTGTAATTAGAAACACACCAGTCTGTAATGATGGCAGCCTTCAGAATGGTCAGTCTGTCACTTTCACATCTCTAATGCAAAACACAAATGCCTGCCTGATTACTAGGAGTCTTATTAAGGGGCCATTGTTTTCCCCTTTCTGCCAACTCCTCCCATCTCCTGATCTTTATCATCTTGCATTCTACTTAAAGAGGGGTCTAAAAGAAAAAAGATAATCCCATAGACACCCACATCAGACTGTATTCATAACGGAGGTAAAGTTGCATCTGGTCTTGTCATTCAGTTTTTGTTTCCCTGTCTGAATCTAAGAATAACCTGAAGTCTTTTGCAAAACAGGGAGGAAGTTTTTCCAAGGAGCATGAGGGTGACAGAAGTTACCCATGATGGAAATTCCAGTATCAAGAGTCTGGTTGGATTTCACTGTGGCTGCCACTTGACTTTACTAACTTTTTTTGGACGTGATATTTAGTGTCATTAATTTTAGGCATGGCTATTATCTTTTGTAAAACTAATCAGATCTGGCAGATCATGTCCTTTAAAGAGGACACTAATTCTAAAAACTGCATAGTTTCTCTGTTGGCTGAGATAAAGAAAAATAATCTTTATTTTTACAAGTGATTAATTCTATTCAGTTTTTAAAAACCTATTACTGCAACATTATGCACCAGGTTTTTCACAGACACCTGTTTTCAAATTATCTAAATTTCAGAGAAGTCTGGTAGTGGTTTAGAAAATATAGTCTTTTACCCATAATAAAGGAGTATTAGCACTGAGGGCTAGAAAGAGTCCAAAAATGGAACAGATCAGCTTCTTAGCTCCTGGAGGGTAGAGAGTATCAGTCACTGTATCTTTGCTGATGAACACAGAATCTGGCACAAGGTAAATGCTCAATTAATGTTTACTGAAAGAAAAGAATGCCTTTGTGGCCAACTATCTTGGCTGACTTCACTCATGCTTAGTCCAACACCTAGAACAAGTATCTATTCTCAAGGACCACCTTTTTGCAGCAATGCTCATGCCCTGAACACAACTCTTATTCAGCAGAGAGATCTCCAGCACCATAGAAAGGTTTTGACTGGTTCTCTGCATTAGCATACAAAGCTTACATTTTTGCCTACAGAGAGGACAACGGGAGTCAACAGTCTCAGTCTTCCTCAAGTGGCACTTACTTCCTCTGAAAAGAAAAGCCCAGGGACACAAAGACAAAAAAAGCAACACTGAAACGACCAGTATGAGCAAGTAGAATTGCAATGACAGAGTCGGGCAAAGTAAGAAGCAATTAGTAGGTTTGTCTTTGTGCAGCTTCAAGAGTGCTGGTGAGGGAGCACCTGGCTGGCTCAGTTGGTGGGGCATGTGACTCTTGATCTCAGGGTCATGAGTGCAAGGCCCACATTGGGCATGGATCCTACTTAACTAAAAAAACAAAATTTTTTTAAGGATTCTGGGGGCGCCTGGGTAGCTCAGTCTGTTACGCGTCTGCCTTCAGCTCAGGTCATGATCCCAGGGTCCTGGGATCAAGCCCCACATCAGGCTCCCTGCCCAGCGGAGAGCCTGCTTCTCCCTCTTCCTCTCCCCCTCCTCCCTGCTCATGCCTGTGTGTGCTCGCTCGCTCTCTCTCAAATAAATAAAATCTTAAAAAAAAAAAGTATTCTGTGAGCGCTGGTTGAGGGTGCCTGGTTGGCTCCCTCAGGAGAGCATGAGACTCTTGATCTTGGGGTCACGAGTTTGAACTGCACGTTGGGCAGGGAGTTTATTTTTTGAAAAGGTGCTGATTGGTAAAATTATCTCAGGATCTGGTGGTGCCTGGATTTCTTTACATGGACTTTTGGGAAAAGGTGGTTTAACCACCTTTCTGGAGAACCATCCAGTAACACCCAAATGGAGTAAATGTGTACATCTTTGCCTAGGTCACTGGGATCAACATTCCTAAGCTTTCTTTAGTGGCACAACAAATACAGAGCTGAAAAGGGGGAGCCCAGGGAGGTATGTGCAGCATAAACTCTCCTTTGGGGAGTAAGGACAAAGTGTTGTGTTCATAGATCTGTTTGGTGGTATTGAGTCCTTTAAGAGAAAATTATACTTGAAAATTTGTATGGAATATCTACCCTATGGGAAAAGAACATATTATATATACCATTAATCATAGTGAATTAAAATGACCTTCCAAGAGCCTAATACGTCAATTAAGAAATAATGTGCCCTTTAGTAAAGATTTCTTCTAGTTATATCAAAGAGGGAGAGGCTCACTTAGGCACTAAGTTTCAACACCTACACGTCTCTAAGTTGTTAGCCTCCTTTTAAAAGAGGACGGTTTACATTACTTAGAGCTCCCTCAACAGCATCAAGGTATCCTGTGGCAATGCAGCTAAGCCAGCCCCAAGGGCAATAAGACACTCTGCACAGGGTAAACCACCAAAACTGGTGAAAAGACTGCAAAATCTCTCATCTTAAACCTAACATTGTAGAGGCTATTCATCACTTAACAAAACAAGAAAGTGCATTTTAAACTGAAGCCCACAAAATGAGAATCCATCATTTCAGGCCACCGAGTCTATACTAGTGGTTGAACCCAGATATGGCAGTAGCCACCAAGACCCTCTTCCCAACTTGGGGGAATATCATTCATTTTTTTTTTTCCCTTACAGAGAGAGAGAGAGAGAGAGAGAGAGAGAGAGAGATCGAGAGATCACACACACATGATGGGGGGGAGGGGCAGACGGAGAGGGAGAGAGAATCTCAAGCAGGCTCCAAGCTCAGCACAGAGCCTGAAGCAGGGCTGGATCTCACGACCCCAGGATCATGACCTGAGCTGAAATCAAGAGTCAGAACACTTCACCGACTGGGCTACCCAGGAGCCCTGAAAATCATTCATTCTTTAGGACAAGGTTGAAAGTCACCTCCTCTGGACATACTCCCTGAGCTCAGGCAGGCATTCCTTTGGCTGGATAGACAGGTAGCTCCCTGTCCCTCTCTCCATCACCACACTGGTATGGCCCTGCCATTGCAGTTCTCTCTAATGAGACCATAGGCTCTAGAAGAGCTAGTACCATGTCTGTCTTCTGAATTCCCAGGACCAGTAACGACACATGGCAGAAGAACTCGCTTTCCCAGACTCCCCCTGGCGGAGGACAGAGTCATAGGGTTCACGCCTCACTACGACAGACTCAGAAAACAACAGGATGCAGCAGGAGGCACCACAGAAATCCAGTTTCCGAAGGAGGGTGACAGAAGGACGTCTAGCTTTCAGTGGTGCAGTAGCAGAGTCCCTCTAGTGTATTTTTTCCCCTCAAACTAGCTGTACCAGTAGTTCTCAAGTGAGTGCGATTTTAGGATTTTGGTCCCACTTCCCCCCGCCCCCACAACCCTAGGGCTTTGGACAATTTTTGGAGATACCTTAGGCCATTACGACTAGAAGGTGCTACTGGCATTTAGGAAGTTAAGGCCAAGGATGATGCTACATGTGGGGGTGGTAGTGCAGTACACAGAACAGACCCCCTCAAGAAGGGCGATAGGACACAGGTTCCAAAACGGAGCAAGAACGATTGTTGTCATCTGCCAATAGGATCACTATCTTTGCCTCTCGAAGCCTCGTGTCCTCATCAGTGTCAAGGCCATAAAAGTCAACTTCCTAAGTGTTAAGTGGTGAGACCTGGCACATAAGAGATGCTTAATTATTATCAGGTACTTGTAGTAATTATTATCCTAACAAAAGCCAACACTGATTCTGCACTGATTATGAGTGTGTCAGGCACTGTGCTAAATCAACTTAAAAGTTGATATTATAATGTCATATCCTCCAGTCCTCAAAACACACTTGGTAAAATGATCGACGTTGATGGAGTGTTTATTAAATGGTCATATACATAGGCCCATATAGAAGACATAAAAATGTTTATCAGGGGGTGCCTGGGTGGCTCAGTTGGTTGAGCGACTGCCCTCGGCTCAGGTCATGATCCTGGAGTCCCTGGATCGAGTCCCGCATCAGGCTTCCTGCTTGGCAGGGAGTCTGCTTCGTCCTCTGACCCTCTGACCCTATCCCCTCTCAGGTGTTCTCTCTCTCTCATTCTCTCTCTCTCAAATAAATAAATAAAAAATCTAAAAAAAAAAAAATGTTTATCAGGACACAATGCTGAAAACAGTAAATTAAATTCCTCTTATTCCATTAACACTGCTTTCCTCTAGGAAGTTCCTGATCTTAAAAACCAGGCAATCTGACACGTAAAGACAATGCTGTTTTATCCTTCTCTTCAGACAAAATACAATCAAACAAGGCATGGCTAAGACCCATTACTGCTGGTCCGGCAGACCACTGGAGCCAAGACTGCCACTAATTCTGTCCTGCTATATGCCACAAAGTGAAAGAGACACACGGCACTTCAAATAAATCAATTTCCTTTAGTAGCTTCCTTTCCTTATCGCTTGTTTTTACTGTATGTTTTGTGGATCAAGTTAATCATTTTCATGTAAAGATCAGTCTCAATATGTGCTTTCACTTGAAAGTTGTCAGATTTTGTGGTGAAGCCCAATTCTAGAGAGAGATAGGAAATTATACACCAGACTTTCATGGTTTCCAGTGGCCCAACCATTCCATGGCTTTTTGATAATAACACCTCAAAATCATCTTCACTGTCGGCAACTGCTGGTGAGGATGTGCCCTTGTCATGACTGGGCACATTTTCCAATTTAGCCAATTGGATACTCCTTCTTTGACAGCTGAATCTTGATTACAGTAACCAGAAGACTCAAAAAACAAAACAAAACAAAACAAAACAACCCTGGAAATTGTTTCTTCCCCAATGGTGGAGTCCTCGGAAGACTGGTGAGTAGCACTTGCTGGCTTTAACCCCAAATCTAGGCCACTTCCTGTTTATGCCCAAGTGTCATTCTCCCATCTCCTGTAATGTGTACAATGAACTTGAGAGACTGCCAATAAATTCCTTTTTTTTGCTTAAGCTAACTAGAATCTACTTCTGTTTGCTTATAACCAGAACAACACCAACTGTTACTGGTAAAGATACTGGATTACTTAGGATGTTACAAAACTCTACTGATATGAATGAACCTTGAGTCAGGATGTATTTCCCTTCTTCTTCTGCTTAATCTCTTAGACACCTTGTTCCTTAGTTCATAAGTCTATGGGGGATAAAAGGCTGAGGAAGCCTTATAATAAGGGATGCTTAGTAAGCCAAGAGAGTTGTTACTACAAAGTTTCCTATAGATCAGGTTATCTGAAAACATAAGCAAGTGATCATATCTTTTGAATCTCTTGAAATTTAACTACATCACACACTTATTGAGGATGACTCAGGCAACTTCTGAGTTAAAATATCCAAGTTTACACAACATTCAAACGTTCCATATTTAAATAATGGTATATATGTATAAATAAATATGTAGTCATATATATTTTTTAATAATACCCCTACATTTCTTTTCCCTTTGATGAATTATTGATCCATAACGAGAAGAGTTTCATATAACCATTACTAGGTTGTGCAGAAGTCACTAACAGCGAGCACATGGCTCATTTTGAAGGTATTTAAGAGAACTTTCTTCACGTTTCTTCAATCAGTACCTATTACCTATCCTTTTTAAAAACACAGACAAAATTTATGTGTGCACATGGATGGACATACACAGGCACATTTATTCTACAGACACTCATTTCAAATAAACTGCACTGTCACCATCCTAGCCTATAATGTTTAAACACTCTGAACACGATGTCAAGTTGCAACACACTCCTTCAACTGAGACTTGAACTAAAAATTGAGGGTAAATTGGGCTTCCAGACCCAGACCTGAACTTTTTGTTCTAAATAAAGCCCATCTTGGGCCGCTTCCCATAGCTTTCAACCCACATTTGCCTACTGGGCATCCTCTAGAGCAGAAACCTCCTTCTATAACACTGAAAAGAATATGGATATCCCAGAAGTTCACTACATGTAAAATTCAACATGGCAAGAAATTACAGTCAAAAGAAGTGAGCAAAAAGAATGAGATTTGCAGATCTTTAAAGACAGGTAACAGAAAAGGGGGAAAGCAAGAAGATTGTGAAAAAAGTCATGGGAAGACTGAAATGAGGGAGATGAAGAAAGACAAGTTAAGGAGAGAAAAGGGACGGTGAGGGTTGAGACTAGGAATAACTGATGATAGAAAATGAAGGTTAGTAATTTGGACCAAGTGTATCATCTACTTATCAATATGGTATTTCCTAAGATTTAACAAAAATTGGAAAAAATAGGACTTCAACAATGATTCAGTTCTATCCCAACGCCTGCTTCAAAGGAAAGATCAATTCCTATTATTGGGGATGGACTTTTTTTTTTTTTTAATGATCCCAAATGACTTTCCTGAGAGTATGTAGAAGAGTTACTTGCCATAGATTAAAGAATGCATATCCATTAGCTGATGATAACAAGGAGCTTCGCAGCACAAGGTTAAGGCCATGGTCTCCAAGTCTGATGTCAGATTCTGGAGGCTCAAAACCCAGCACTATAGCTTATTTAAGAATTAGGTTACTTCTGCCAATTCCTGAGTATGTCACTGAGCCTCAGTTTCCTCCTTTACAAAACAGAGTAATACCTCCTTCAATGAATTCTTATTAAGATTAAATATGAAACTGTATATTGTAAAACTAAATCAGAAGCCCCAAGTTTTTTTTTTAAGTCTACCTTGATTAAAATTATAATTAAAAATATCGGCCATTAATTTCAGAGTACTTAGTGAAAAACTTGAGGTAAAGACATTGTTGACTCAAAGACAACTGCAAATTTAAGTCCTAGACTAATCATAACCCTTTGTTTAGAGAGAAAGGAGTCTAAAGTCAAATTTGAGAGAAATTTATAATTTTCAAGTTCTTATAAAATTGAGTATTTGCAAAATTCAGTTTACCAAACGTGACCATGACCTTGTACAAATTAAAACACTTGCTTTACTTTCAGGACAAACAAAAACTAAAAGAGTTTGCAAACACAAAACCAGCCCTAGAAGAAATATTCAAAGGGGTCCTCCAAGCAAAGAGAGTGCCTAAAAGTAACATAGACCGGAAAGGAACCAAAACAATATACAGTAACAGACACCTTACAGGCAATACAATGGCACTAAATTCATATCTTTCAATAGTTACCCTGAATGTAAATGGACTAAATGTCCCAATCAAAAGACACAGGGTATCAGAATGGATAAACAAACAAGACCCATCGATACGCTGTCTGCAAGAGACTCATTTTAGACCCAAAGACACCCCCAGATTGAAAGTGAGGGGGTGGAAAACCATTTACCATGCTAATGGACACCAAAAGAAAGCTGAAGTGGCAAGCCTCATATCAGACAAATTAGATTTTAAACCAAAGACTGTAATAACATATGAGGAAGGACACTATATCCTACTTAAAGGGTCTATCCAACAAGAAGATCTAAAAATTGTAAATATCTATGCCCCTAACATGGGAGCAGCCAATTATATAAGGCAATTAATAACAAAAGCAAAGAAACACATCGACAACAATACAATAATAGTGGGGGACTTTAACACCCCCCTCACTGAAATGGACAGATCGTCTAAGCAAAAGATCAACAAGGAAATAAAGACTTTAAATGACACACTGGACCAAATGGACTTCACAGACCTATTCAGAACATTCCATCCCAAAGCAATGGAATACACATTCTTCTCCAGTGCCCATGGAACATTCTCCAGAATAGATCACATCCTAGGTCACAAATCAGGTCTCAACTGGTACCAAAAGATTGGGATCATTCCCTGCCTATATTCAGACCACAATGCTTTGAAACTAGAATTCAATCACAAGAGGAAAGTCGGAAAGAACTCAAATACATGGAGGCTAAAGAGCATCCTACTGAAGAATGAATGGGTCAACCAGGAAATTAAAGAAGAATTAAAAAATTCATGGAAACCAATGAAAATGAAAACACAACTATTCAAAATCTTTGGGATGCAGCAAAGGCAGACCTAAGAGGAAAGTATATAACAATACAAGCCTTTCTCAAGAAACAAGAAAGGTCTCAAGTACACAACCTAACCCTACACCTAAAGGAGCTGGAGAAAGAACAGCAAATAAAGCCTAAACCCAGCAGGAGAGAAATAATAAAGATCAGAGCAGAAATCAATGAAATAGAAACCAAAAGAACCATAGAACAGATCAACGAAACTAGGAGCTGGGTCTTTGAAAGAATTAACAAGATTGATAAACCCCTGGCCAGACTTATCAAAAAGAAAAGGGAAAGGACCCGAATAAATAAAATCATGAATGAAAGAGGCGAGATCATAACCAACACCAAAGTAATACAAACAATTATGAGCAACTATATGCCAGCAAATTAGACAATTTGGAAGAAATGGATGCATTCCTAGAGATGTATCAACTACCAAAACTGAACTAGGAAGAAACAGAAAACCTGAACAGACCTATAACCACTAAGGAAATTGAAGCAGTCATCAAAAATCTCCCAACAAACAAGAGCCCAGGGCCAGATGGCTTCCCAGGGGAATTCTACCAAACATTTAAAGAATTAATACCTATTCTTCTGAAACTGTTGCAAAAAATAGAAATGGAAGGAAAACTTTCAAACTCATTTTATGAGGCCAGCATTACCTTGATCCCAAAATCAGACAAAGATCCCATCAAAAAGGAGAATTACAGACCAATATCCCTGATGAACATGGATACAAAAATTCTCACCAAGATACTAGCCAATAGGATCCAACAGTACATTAAAAGGATTATTCACCAAGACCACATGGGATTTATTCCTGGGCTGCAAGTTTGGTTCAACATCCACAAATCAATCAGTGTGATACCTTAATAAAAGAAAGAACAAGAACCATATGATCCTCTCAATAGATGCAGAAAAAGCATTTGACAAAGTAAAGCATGCTTTCTTGATTAAAACTCCTCAGAGTGTAGGGATTGAGGGTACATACCTCAGTATCTTAAAAGCCATCTACGAAAAACCCACAGCAAATATCATTCTCAATGGGGAAAAACAGAGCTTTCCCCCTAAGGTCAGGAACATGGCAGGGATGTCAACTATCACCACTGCTATTCAACACAGAACTAAAAGTCCTAGCAACAGCAAACAGACAACAAAAAGAAATAAAAGGCATCCGAATTGGCAAAGAAGTCAAATTCTCACTCTTTGCAGATGATATGATGCTTTAATGTGGCAAACCGAAAAGACTCCACCCCAAAACTGTTAGAACTCATACAGGAATTCAGTGAAGTGGCAGGATATAAAATCAATGCACAGAAATCAGTGGCATTCCTATACACCAACAACAAGACAGAAGAAAGAGAAATTAAGGAGTCGATCCCATTTACAATTGCACCCAAAACCATAAGATACACCTAGGCATAAATCTAACCAAAGAGGCAAAGAATCTATACTCAGAAAACTATAAAATACTCATGAAAGAATTTGAGGAAGACACAAAGAAATGGAAAAACGTTCCATGCTCATGGATTGGAAGAACAAATATTGTGAAGATGTCTATGCTACCTAGAGCCATCTACACATTTAATGCAATCCCTATCAAAATACCATCAACTTTTTTTCAAAGAAATGGAACAAATAATCCTAAAATTTGTATGGAACCAGAAAAGACCCCGCATAGCCAGAGGAATGTTGACAAAGAAAAGCAAAGCTGGCGGCATCACAATTCCGGACTTCCAGCTCTATTACAAAGCTGTCATCATCAAGACAGTATGGTACTGGCACAAAAACAGACACATAGATCAATGGAACAGAATAGAGAGCCCAGAAATGGACCCTCAACTCTATGGTCAACTCATCTTTGACAAAGCAGGCAAGAATGTCCAATGGAAAAAAAGACAGTCTCTTCAACAAATGGTGTTGGGAAAACTGGACAGCCACATGTAGAAGAATGAAACTGGACCCTTTCCTTACACCACACACAAAAATAGACTCAAAATGGTTGAAAGACCTAAATGTGAGACAGGAGTCCATCAAAATCCTAGAGGAGAACACAGGCAGCAACCTCTTTGACCTCAGCCACAGCAACTTCTTCCTAGAAACATCGCCAAAGGCAAGGGAAGCAAGAGCAAAAATGAACTATTGGGACTTCATCAAGATAAAAAGCTTTTTTTTTGCACAGCAAAGGAAACAGTCAAAAAAACCAAAAGACAACTGACAGAATGGGAGAAGATATTTGCAAATGACATACCAGATAAAGGGCTAGTATCCAAAATCTATAAAGAACTTATCAAACTCAACACCCAAAGAACAAATAATCCAATCAAGAAATGGGCAGAAGACATAAACAGACATTTTTCCAAAGACGACTTCCAAATGGCCAACAGACACATGAAAAAGTGTTCAACATCTCTTGGCATCAGGGAAATCCAAATCAAAACATCAATGAGATACCACCTCACACCAGTCACAATGGCTAAAATTAACAAGTCGGGAAATGACAGATGTTGGCAAGGATGTGGAGAAAGGGGGACCCTCCTACACTGTTGGTGGGAATGCAAGCTGGTGGAACAACTCTGGAAAACAGTACAGAGGTTCCTCAAAAAGTTGAAAATAGAGCTACCCTATGACCCAGCAATTGCACTACTGGGTATTTACCCCAAAGATACAAATGTAGGGATCCCAAGAGGTACATGCACCCCGATGTTTATAGCAGCAATGTCTACAAGAGCCAAACTATGGAAAGAGCCAAGATGTCCATCGACAGATGAATGGATAAAGAAGAGTGGTATATATACACAATGGAATAGTATGCAGCCATCAAAAAAAAAAAATGAAATCCTGCCATTTGCAATGACATGGATGGAACTAGAAGGTATTATGCTAAAAAAAATAAGTCAATCAGAGAAAGACATGTATCATACGATCTCACTGATATGAGGAATTCTTAATCTCAGGAAACAAACTGAGGGTTGTTGGAGTTGTGGGGGTGTGTGTGGGATGGGGTGGCTGGGTGATAGACACTGGGTAGGGTATGTGCTATGGTGAGCGCTGTAAATTGTGTAAGACTGATGAATCACAGACCTGTACCTCTGAAACAAATAATACATTATATGTTAAAAAAAAAAAAGAAGAAAAAGAAAGAAAAGAAGATAGTAGGAAGGGAAAAATGAAGGGGGGGGAATCGGAGGAGGAGATGAACCATGAGAGACTATGGACTCTGAGAAACAAACTGAGGGTTCTCGAGGGGAGGGGGATGGGGGGATGGGTTAGCCTGGTGATGGGTATTAAAGAGGGCATGTATTGAATGGAGCACTGGGTGTTATACGTGAACAACGAATCATGGAACACTACATCAAAAACTAATGATGTAATGTATGGTGATTAACATAATAAAATTAAAAAAATAATTTTAAAATAAAAAAACAAAACACTTGCTTTAATAAACAACATCAATCTGTAACCTTGAACTGTGGATGTTTATAAGAAACTACAGGGGCGCCTGGGTGGCTCAGTTGGTTAAGCGACTGCCTTTGGCTCAGGTCATGATCCCAGGGTCCTGGGATCGAGCCCCGCATCAGGCTCCCTGCTCAGCTGGAAGCCTGCTTCTCCCTCACCCACTCCCCCTACTTGTGTTCCCCCTCATGCTGTCTCTCTATTAAATAAATAAAATCTTTAAAAAAAAAAAAAAAGAAAAAGAAACTACATTTATTAGAATGGTTTTTTTTTTTCATCGAGTTTTGTTATTTAATCTTGTAATAACCACTAAGACCTCAATGGTCTATTTGTAATTTACTCAAGCTGCATAAAAAAACAGAACATTTTCTTGTTGTTAGTAAAACATCTAAAGTTATCCTTCCTTGGAATGACTTATTCTGCAATTAAAATAACTAAGAAAGGAACAGATTATCATCAAAACAATGCAAAACTTCCATTTTTCACAATAATGCAATTCAATTAACAATTCAAAATACTCCTATGTAACACTCAACTACTGTAGGTTTTCTGTTGGCTGTATCTTTGAAGAAGTATGAGAAATATTTACTAGGTTTGAAAGGCAAATGGATATGCATCCCATAGAGGGATGGGCACTATAAACAAAGTTTAAAAAGCTATTAACTTTAATAATAAAAGCATTCAACTTTAAATAATGGGAAAATGGAGCAAAAACACCTTAAGAATAAAAATGCAATTTTGATGCTTAAAAATTCTGACAGTAAGTGTAAAGTTAAGGGGAAAAAAGCAAATTTAGGATAATCCAGAATAATAAGAAACTTATTATTTAGCTGAATACTTAGGTAAAATTTAAAAAGATCAGTGATGTGAAGTTTTGCTATGGCTGTTCACCAGCTGCATCTAGAGAGAAAGGCAAGTAGATCTTGGGCATTTCTGACCAATTTAGGTAAGGCTATTCACCACCAAGAAGAAAATAGGAATCAGTTACAATACTGACAAAGGTTAAATTTAATTCTCACCAAGCAATTATCAAGAGATTCTCATAAGATGTTACTGTGGATAAAAGTACTGCTAGAAATTATTTAAAATGTTAACTGGCGTAAGATAAATTCGTAGGGAGTTAAAATAATTTTGTTTTACTTTAAAAATAATTGACATGAGCAGATAACACCTTATGGATAACTACTTAAAATGCATACAATTTTTCACAAAATTGTATTAAAAGACAGAGCTGAATTTCCATATGTAGGATAAACAATATATCCTTCATTTTGCTTTAAAAACTTAAGTTAATGACTTAAGTGATTTTCCTGGAAAACGTACTGAATAGGACATAAGATTCAAGATCCTAAGATTAATTTTTCAAATGTTATTTAGGAGGCTTATATAAACAAACTCAACAATACATTAAAAGGATTATATATCATGATCAAGTATGATTTATTCTAGGGATGCAAGGATGGTTCAATATCCACACATCAGTCAACATGATACCCCACATTGGGCACCTGGGTGGCTCAATCGTTAAGCGTCTGCCTTCGGCTCAGGTCATGATCCCAGGGTCCTGGGATCGAGCCCCGCATCGGGCTCTCTGCTCGGCGGGAAGCCTGCTTCTCCCTCTCTCACTCCCCCTGCTTGTGTTCCTGCTCTCGCTATCTCTCTGTCAAATAAATAAAATCTTTAAAAAAAAAACATGATACCCCACATTAACAAAATAAAGGATAAAAATCTTATGATCATATCAATAGATGCAGAAAAATCATTTCACAAAATTCAACATCCACTTATGATAAAAACTCTCAACAAAGCAGATATAGAAGAAACATGCCTAAACATAATAAAGGCCATGTATGACAAGCCCACAGCTAACATCTTAATGATGAAAAGCTAAAAGCTTTTCCTCTGAGATCAGGAACAAGACAAGGATGCCCACTCTTGACACTTTCATTCAACAAATTAGTGGGAGTCCTAGCCAGAGCAATTAATCAAGAAAAAGAAATGCAAGGCGTCCAAATTGGAAAGGAAAATGTTAAACTGTCCCGTTCTTTGAAGATGACATCAAATAGGGAAAATCCTAAAGACTCCAACAAAAAGACTTTTAGAACAAATCCCATAAAGTTGCAGGATATAAAACAGTACACAAAAATCTGCTGCATCTCTTTACACTAATAACAAACTACCAGAAAAAGAAATTTAGAAAGCAGTCCCATTTATAACTGCATCAAAAAGAATAAAATACCTAGGAATATATTTAACTAATGAGATGAAATACCTGTATATTGAAAACTATAAGACATTAATGAAGGAAATTGAAGAAGACATAAATAAATGGAAAGATATTTCATGCTCACGAATTGGAAGAATCAATATTGTTAAAATACCCATACTACCCAAAGCAATCTACGGTTTTGATGCAATCCCTTTCAAAATTCCAATGGTATTTTAACGTAACTAGAACAAAGAATCCTAAAATTTGTATGGAACCACAAAAGACCCCAATAGCCAAAGCAATCTTGAGAAAGAAGAACAAAGCTGGAGGCATCATGCTCCTTGATTTCAAACTATAGTACAAAGCTAGAGTAATTAAAACAGAATGGTATTGGCATAAAAGACAGACACATCCATCAGTGGAATAGAGAACCTAGAAATAAACCCACACATGTATGGTCAATTAATTTATGAGAAAGGAGCCAAGAATATACAATGGGAAAAGGACAGTCTCTTCAATAAGTGGTGTTGGGAAAATTGGACAGCCACATGAAAAATAATGAAACTGGACCATTATCTTAAAACATACACAAAAATTAACTGTTATTGGATTAAAGACCTGAACATAAGACCTGAAAGCATAAAACTCTTAGAAAAACATAGGTTGGGGCACCTGGGTGGCTCAGTTGGTTAAGTGACTGCCTTCGGCTCAGGTCATGATCCTGGAGTCCCTGGATCGAGTCCCGCATCGGGCTCCCTGCTTGGCAGGGAGTCTGCTTCTCCCTCTGACCCTCCCGACCATCCCCCCTCTCATGCTCTCTCTCTCTGTCTCTCTCTCTCAAATAAATAAACAAAATCTTTAAAAAAAAAAAGAAAAGAAAAACATAGGTTGTAAGCTCCTTGACATAGATCTTGGTGACGATTTTTTTTTTAATCTGACAACAAAAGCAAAAGCAACAAAAGCAAAAATAAACAAGTAGGACTACATGAAACTAAAAGGCTTCTGCACAGCAAAGATAACCATCATGAAGGGATGCTTAGCTGGCTCAATCAGTAGAGCATAATACTCTTGATCTTGACATCATGAGTTTGAGAGTTCGAGCCCCACAATGGGTGGGGAGCCTACTTAAAAAAAAGAAAACCATCATCAAAATGAAAAGGCAATCTATTGAATAGGATACAACATTTACAAATCATATATCTGATTAGGGGCTAATATTCAAAATAAAGAACTCTTACGGGGCGCCTGGGTGGCTCAGTTGTTTAAGTGACTGCCTTCAGCTCAGGTCATGATCCTGGAGTCCCAGGATCGAGTCCCGCATTGGGCTCCCTGCTCGGCGGGGAGTCTGCCTCTCCCTCTGACTCTCCTCTCATGCTCTCTATCACTATCTCTCTCAATAAATAAATAAAAATCTTTAATAAAAAAAAAAGAACTCTTACAACTCAAAAAGCAAATGACCCAATTAAAAAATGGGCAGAAGATCTGAAGAGACATTTTTTCCTAAGAAGACACACAGATGGCTCCCGGTTATATGAAAAGTTGCTCAACATCGTTAATCAGGGAAATGTAAGTCAAAACACAATGAGATAGCACTTCATGTCTGTTAAAGCGGCTCTTATCAAAAAGAAAAAGAAGTATTGGCAAGGAGTGGATAAAAGGGAACCCTCATGCACTGCTGTTGAGAATGTTAGGTGGGGCAGCCACTTTGGAAAATAACATGCAGTTTCCTCGAGAAATTAAAATAGAACTACCATAGGATCTAGCAATTCCACCTCTGTGTGGAAACCACTTACTGGAAATGATACATGCACCTCCATGTTCATATTGTCAGCAATACTGACAACAGCCAGGATATTGCAACAATCTAAGTGTCCACCGATGGATGAATGGATAAAGAAGATGTGGTATACATACATATGTGTGTGTGTGTGTGTGTATATATAATAATATTCTGTTGTGTGTATGTGTATATATATATATATATATATAGGAAATCCTACCATTTGTGACAACATAAATGAACCTTAAGGGCATTGTGATAAGTAAAATAAGTGAGACAAAGACAAACACTCCCTCACCTCTCTTATATGTAGGATCTGAAACAAAAACAAGCTCATAGAAACCGATACAGAGAACAGATTGGTGGTTGCCAGTGGTTAATGAGTGTTGGGTGATGGTAAAGGGGTCAAAAAGTAAAAAAAAAAAAAAAAAAAAAAAGACAGGGAAAAAAAACAAACAGAAAAAGAGGTTGATATAGACAGGCTGGCTTCTCTTCTCATAAGCATTCTGCTTACTTAGTGACTCTCTCCAAATACACACACTGCAATCCAAGATCTTTTTTTTTCCCCTACATAGAGTAAAAAGACAAAGTTTCGTTTTAGCAAAACACAGCTTCTTTCCTGTCAACCCCTGATTCTAGGATCCTGAGGCAGGCAGGAAAACTTAGGTAGTATGCCAAAGGTCTCTGAGAGGGAGAAACATTTGAGAGAAGTTGGGGAAGCATTAACTTCTCCTATGTGTACCTAAGATGTAATGTCACTTACATAAAAATAATGGATTTCTAGCTGCACCAGTGGATAGGGATCTGAGTTCCCAAGTACTCTAAATTATAAGATACTGATGCCAATATTCTTTACAAATCAGAAAAGTCTGAAACTAGTTCTTAAATCTGATGAATTGGCTTTCCCCAGTCTATGCAATAAGACATTTTGCCTCCTGTTAAGAAGGAAAGCTATTCTTATTTCTCATTTCAACTTGGAAATTATCAAAGAAACCAGCATCTGCTACCAGGCCGGGGGGGAGGGGGCGGGGGGGGGGATGGCACATTATTTTTCATGGCTTCTCCTCCTCTAACAAAATAATCCACTTAATGTGTCCAGAAGGACAATAATTCTACTATAAAGCTAGGGGAGTACAGACTCCCAGGAACACAGCCATTTACAAAATCTCTGAGCAAGTGCCAAGTGCTATAGGGTTCATACAGCCACTGCTAATTACTATGTATATTGTATTCCTGGACCCAATGGCGATGCATTGGCTGAACTTTCTGGATTATGTCCTTCCAGCTGAATGTTGTTTACTTGCCACATGATGCCAGTGACAGGGAGGAGGCTGGTCTATTTTGTGATTGGCAAGGTAAGAACTTAAAATCCTGTTTTAGATCAGGTCAGGAAAAATGTGTGTCAGATGGTGATTACAAAAGAGAAAATGCTTTCAACAAACCTCATACATTGTATAATTTGGGGTAAAACAGGAAAGATCTAAAAGTCCCACCATTAATATATTTGAGCTGGATCCACTCGAGAATGCTCAAATCTCTAGTGGAAGTATTTTCCAAGGAGGTATGAATCTGACTTTTCCCTCTGGAAAACTGCGGGATGACTCCTTAGGAGAGTTATGTTGGAACACATGTTTTAACCATTTCACAAAGAGATCTTTATATTTATTATTTGGTGGGGGGGACAACTTTTTCACCTGTGTTATCTTCACTTTCAGGATTTTAGGCTGGAATGATTACCAAAATAAAATGCGGACAGTTTATTGTCATTTATTTAAGAAGAATCCTGAGTGGGGGGGGGAGGACATGTATTAGCTAGCACTCCTCACAATCCAGTCACAGGTACTTTTCTCAACACTGTGCAAGGACAAAAAAGAAAGAAGGGTTTCACGTTTACTTCCCTAAGAGATTCAGTCTCCACCTCTCTTCTTTCTGCCAAGATTTAAATTTGATTTTTAATGTGGCCTCGGTTACAAATCTCTCTCCCTCTGCAGTGCTCCTAGTTCCTCCCGGGATCCAGGGAACTGCACCCGGCATTTGTCGACCGTAAGTGCCATACCCTGAGCACCAAGGAGGAACGAGTTCCTCTGCAAAGCTCCCCCATCCTCACAGCTGTGCCAGAAGGTAGCTATTATCTCCATTTTATAGTTGGGCAAACTCTGGCCCCGGGAAGCAAAGAACCTGGCTCAAGGCCTCTCACCTAAGAAGGTGTTGAGCAGAGATTCAAATCCCTATCTAACCTCTCAAACATGTGTTGTTGCTATTGCTCCTGCTGCTGATGATGCAAGGAGGCGATTTTTAGGAGGCAGGCAATTCTTTTACATCCATGCAGCAAATAATTTTCATCAGCTCTTAAGAGAATATCTGAAGCATGAACCAGAGGGGAATCACCTGCTAAATAGAAGGGAGGGCCATCCAAGAGTTAATGAATCTAAAACTGTTCAAGTGAGCTAGGCATTGGAGAGAGGGTGAGATGTGGGGCTGGGGGGTGGGGGGGCAGGGGGGCAAGGGGGAGAAACGCTGAGGAAGACAAAGGCAGACTTACGGAACAGCTTCCCTGAGTCTAACTATAGCAATGGGCATAGCTCAGGACACCGGAGTTACTAGGTCAACAAAGCTCAAGGTCTTGGTCAAGAAGTATCATGCCAACCCCATTCCTAGCTGCCAGAACCTGATGAGCTACATGTTAATTCCTTACTGAGTGCATGCTAAGTGAATCGAACACGGTCTCCGTCCTGAAATTGAAATATCTATAATGGTAAAGATAATGCCACTGGATTTGAAAGCTGCCGAGCAAGCTGACTACAGGGAGCTGTGTGGTGTGTTTCTTGTAAACTGTTTACAAATTAGTTATTGAACTGAAAGTGTGTGGTTGTCTATGCCAATAACAAAAAAGCAAACAAGCAAAAAAAAAAAAAAAAGCAGATCAGAAGAAACATAACCTCAGTTACTTCATATTAACTGATCATTCACTCATCCATTTGCCTAAATTTTTTTTTAATATCTACCGCATGCCAGGCACTGGCATGCTCCACTGGGGGATATATTGGTGAATAAAATAGGTATGGTCTTAGCGATTACAAAGCTTATGATCTATTTAAGAAAATAAAAATGAATATATAACTACAATGGTGGTAGAGCATGAAGGAAACAAAGTGGGTGCAGTGATAAAGGCGAGCAAGACAGGTGAGAGGCCAGGGAGGGAGATACTTAGTTCAGGTGGTCAGAAAAGGCCTCTGAGTTGGAACTCTAGAATCCAACCGGTTCTCAAACTTAAGCATGCATCAGGATCACATGGAAGGCTTGTTAAACAGATTGCTGAGTCTCACCCCCAAATCTCTGATTCAACAGCTCTGGAGTCCTGCAGAGAATTTGCATTTCTAATGAGTTCCCAGATGTAGTGATTCTGATGCCTCTAGACTGGGACACATACTTTGAGAACTCATCTAGAGCATGGCGGGTGGAGGTTGGAAGATGAGGCACGGAAGTCTAGATGTCCTCACAAATGACGGGTAATGGTATCCGTGCCAAAATCAAAACGTGTCTAGGACATGGAGTCAGTCTAGATAGTCAGGCCTGTTTCTCTCCCCAAAAGAAGATCTTGTATTACCCTCTTCTAAGCTAAGAACCGGTAAGAAATCCCACCAAAGAATGCAAAGGATGAACTTCAAAGTATTTTACAAAGCGTTCCTAAATTAACACTGCCTCTATCATCCAAAGAACTCAATGGTATCACAGCATATTTAATAGAAAAGATAAAAGAGTCCAAAGGGTGACAGCTGCCTTTAAACGTGACATTGTAACAATTATGGCAAAGGAGGCATTTCTGTTAACCAAGAGGATATGAGCTTACAATTACAGTAAAAGGAATCCAAATCATATGTAAAGAAGAGATACTTGACCTTACGTGGTTTGAAATATTTTAGTGGCTTCTGAAAAAAAAAGACAGTCTTTTTTAGTATTTTTAATAAAAGAAAGCCATCAGAATTTTGAGGGTTTGGTGGTTGGCTCTGATTTTGCCCAAAAATCATCTGGGAACTTGCTGGAAGGATAGATTTCCAAGAACAACCCTCAGAGCTCCTGACTTAATCAGATGACAGAGAGCCCAAGAATCTGCATTTTGGTAGACATCCTCAGGCATTCTGCTGTTGGTAGAGTGAGGACTACAGTTTGAGAAAAGTGTAGGTAGGGCCTGGTTCCCTGTCAAGGGCAAAATTATCTCAAAATAATGCCTTATGCATTTGATAGAGATGCGACTGTTATTGAAAGATTGTTATATGCCAGGTACTGTTCTGGGCAGGTCTTAAAAGCCCCTCCTTTAATCTTGAATAATATTGTCATTCATATTTAAGCAAGCAGTGGAAAAAAAAAAAAATGAAACCTAGCAAGGGCAAAATAACTTGGCCAAAGTCATGAAGGAAGTCAGAGAGCCAGAAGGTGAACTGAAGGTTTTTGCCCCCAGTAATAGATCTGCTTTGACTACACTGAGCTCATGATTGCCAACCTCTGTGAAGCCACAATAATCATTAAGTGATTTCTGGCAATCACGGGTTCTCCTTTTTTTTTTTTTTTTAAAGATTTTATTTATTTATTTGACAGAGAGATAGCGAGAGCAGGAACACAAGCAGGGGGAGTGGGAGAGCGAGAAGCAGGCTTCCTGCCGAGCAGGGAGCCCGATGTGGGACTCAATCCCAGGACCCTGGGATCATGACCTGAGCTGAAGGCAGACGCTTAACGATTGAGCCATCCAGGCGCCCAATCACGGGTTCTCCTAAAGTATTAGATGATACAGACTTCTAAATTAAAGAGAAGGTTTAACTATGTCTTGAGACTTGGAAAGATCCTTGGCTACCTGAAAATATGCATAGGTGCTGGACAAGCAAGGGCATGGATCAAAAACAAAGTTCCTAACTTAAAGTTTTTTTCCTACTAATCGTAAGCTTGACATATTTATCCTACGCTACTCATGGAAGCAGAAACTAAATATCTACCTTAAAAAAAAAATCTGTCCCTATCATAGATGAGCTGTGTGACCATGGGTAAGTGATTAACCTCCCTGAGCCTCATTTTTCTCATCTATAAAATGAGGTATTAATACTTACCTCAGGGGTTGCTGTAGTGCTCATATAAAATAGCATCTGTGAAGCACTCAGCATTGACCTAGCATAGAGAAGTTCTGTACATGGTATTCTTACTTCTTGTTTATTAAGTTATTACCTCTAAGAGGCATGTGATGTAGTTACAAAATAGAGAAAACCCACAAAAGACTAAGAAATATGAAAAGATGAAACCAACCATATTAGAAGTAGGAAAAAGCAAAACTAACTAGAATAGCAAAATGCCATATGAGCATTATATCCCCCCATAAGAGCAGGTGAGAGACAACTTTGATAATAAATATTTTTAAATAACAATATATAGAAATAAGTATTCTCTCCTACACACTGCAAATTTATACAACCACTTAAAGGAGGCATTTGGCAGTTTCTTAAAATTTTTTAAAGTTGTGATATAGAAATTCTCTTTCTTCTTATTGACCTTAGAACACAAGTCAGTAAATATTTTCTGTAAAGGGACAAATAGTAAATATTTTAGGCTTTGCAAGCTTTTCAGTCTCTCTGGAAACAACTCAAATTAGCCCGTGTAAGTAGAAAAGCAGCCACAGATGATGCATAAATGAATGAGCATGGCCGTGTTCCAATAAAATTTTATTTAAAGATACTGATATTTAAATTTCATATAATTTTCCCATGTCATGAAATAACATTCATCTCTTGATTTTTTTCCCATTTAAAAATGTGAAAATAATTGTTAACTTGTGGGCCACACAAAAACAGCAGTGGGCTGGCTTTGGCTGAGTGGCCGGTCTGTGAAAACCTAGAAACATGCCATCAGTTCATCAACAGGGAAATGACTAAATAAATTCTGGTATACCTGTAGTCTGAAATGCAATGCTAGTAAAAAAGAATAAAGTAATTCTAAAGATCCTAATATAAAAGACAAACTAACCACTGAAAAAGTTGCAGCTCCACAGTATGATTCCAGTAACTAAAAACAAAAACAAAAATTCCAATTTAGCAATGCTTTATGTTTTCTACGGAACATTTTCCTGGCAAGCAATTGCTTTTCTTTCAGAAGTTTGGAAGAATTAGCACAAACTGTTTGCAAGGAGAGGGGAAAGGAGGAGGGGCCAGGAGGAGGTTTAGTGGTGTAAAAGGATATGTTTTATATGTATTATTTCCATTTTGTTCCAGGAGACTGGATTCATGAAAAGAGCTGAAAGGAGACTTGGCACAGAGGTTTTCACTCTTGCACTACTGAAGCAGTGAGGACATGTGTAAAAGGAGGAGGTGGGTCGCTCTTGGTCTGACACTTTCTGACCCCAGAGACAGAAGAAGGCCATTTGCTGAGATGGAGTTACCTGCCACTCACAGAAGTTTGGATTTGTCTCTCAATAACCGACAGACAAATAAGATACAGGCTTGAATGAGAAAAAAGGAAAAGAAAACAGAATAAAGCCAAGGAACGTGCTTTCATTAAGAGCACTCCTGGGGACTTTCAGACAGATGCGACTGTTATTGAAAGATTGTTATATGCCAGGTACTGTTCTGGGCAGGTCTTAAAAGCCTGCCCACAATAAAAAAAAGTTTTTTATTGTGAATGTCACCATTTTCCGATCAAGAGAGTGATGACAACATGGAGAAAATACAATGCCGACTGACATTTCCGAGTGTGTGCAAGAGATGGGAGCGGGCTCCGATGGCATTAGCTCACCTAACCAAAGCAGAGAAGAAAGTGGTCACAGCAGAAACCTTGTCTCAGTTCATTTCTCAACACCTGTTAAACGTGATTAACAGCGCTGGCTAATTATGTGTTAAGAGCATCTCGGGCTGTAATGGATCCCAGAGGTCTGTGAAGTTGACTTCATCTCCATGTTAGTCTCCTTCCACAAGGTCTCAAACATCACCAAAATCTGCGGAGTATTTTATGAACTCCCATGTGAGTCCCTCAGAGTTTCAAATACACCAGCATCATCTACAAAGGATGGTGAGTGCCTAAGATGTACATTTGTTCAATAAATAAAGCAGGCAGGTAATTTTATGGGGCACAAATGGGCCTCTTGTTGCAATTAATATTATAAAAGCCTGCTAACCTGTGTGCATTAAATTAATCACTACATTTTGTGATCTTAGCTGAAAGACAAAACAGCATTCTGGTGACAGAATGCACCCAAAACCCTCCTCTATCTCACCTTAAATAAAGCAAAACTGCACAAATCAGAAAGCAAGAAGTCTTCAAGAGAAGACTTTTTGTTTTAAATATATATTAAACTATTAGCATATTAGGTTATAAAATTATATGTATTTTATGTAATGTCATGTTATATTAATATATATTCTGTATTAAATATATACACATACTTATCTCACAGATGATTAGCACAGTTATCAGGTTATATTTCTTACTTCTCCTAAATGGTATTGAACCTCAATAATTTTCAACTCTTCCTAGAGTTAATTAAAAGTCAGCTAATTAGCCCTCCTCCTTTTCTGGCAGGGGGTAGAGTTAGAGGCAGAAATGAATTCCTTCTTCATTTCCATTTGCTTAGTCCAGCAATATAATGAACAAGAAGTAACTCCATCAGCAATTGCATGTGATGGAATACTACACAGTAGTTAAAAATACTGAAGAAGATCTACATCTACTGACAGAGAAAGTGGTCTGTGATAGACCAAGTTTGAGAGAGTAAGCTGCTGAGCATACAGCATATGGTCATCTAAATTTTGTAAAACAGTGAAAATCCATATCTGTACATCTTTAGGTTGGTATACACACAAGAACAGCTCTGAAAACATATACAACTACAAGGTCTTTTTTGTAAGATATATTTATTTATTAGGGAGAGAGTGCTCAAGTGGGGGGAGAGGCCAAGGGAGACAGAAAGAGAAGCAGACTCCATGCTGAATGTGGAGCCCGACTAAGGGCTCGATCTGACAACCCTGAGATCTTGACCTGAGCAAAAATCAAGAGTCGGGGGCTTAACAAAGTGAGCCGCCCAGGTGCCCCTATAACTACAAGGTCTTAGAAGAAAATTAATTCTGTCTTCTTTAGTCCCAATGGAAAGGATGAGTCCCAAATGGTCTGCATGGTTTTCATGGTCACTTCTTACCCAGCAACAACAGAGCATAGCCCTTTAGATCACGTGCCCCAGAGTCAAGCAGCCCAACTGCAAATCTCACATTCCCCCTTACCAGCCAGGTCTTCTTAAACAAGTTAGTACATTTTGCTCCACACCATTTCCTCATGTGCACAGTGGAGCTAATGGTGCCTACCTCATCAAATTGTTGTGAGGGTTAAATGATTTAATAACTATGAAGAAGCACTCAGTTTAGCAAGTGCTATGAACAGTCCCCTCTCCATCATCATTAGCTCAGATCCTCGTCTTGTCTCAGCCATAATGCAAACTTTCCTTATTCACTGCCTTTTCTAATTTGCCAAAGGTGAACCGGGGGCAAGAAACAGCACAGCCTCTGTGCCCCACCCCTCCTCCTCCACCACCACTTTGAGCCCCCAAATACAATCTTTGGTTTTTACATTCCTGAAATTTTTTCACTCTGTTATAGATGAAGGTCATCAAAGACCACCTTTTTTTTTTTTACTTTTTTTTTTATTCTTATGTTAATCCCCATACATTACAACATTAGTTTTAAATGAAGTGTTCCATGATTCATTGTTTGTGTATAACACCCAGTGCTCCATGCAGAATGTGCTCTCCTCAATACCCACCACCAGGCTAACCCGTCCTCTAGAACCCTGTTTGTTTTTCAGAGTCCATCGTCTCTCATGGTTCGTCTACCCCTCCGATTTCCCCCGCTTCATTCTTCCCCTCCCGCTACCTTCTTCTTCCTCTTTTTTTTTTTCTTAACATATATTGCATTATTTGTTTCAGAGGTACAGATCTGAGATTCAACAGTCTTGCACAATTCACAGCGCTTACCAGAGCACATACCCTCCCCAGTGTCTATCACCCAGTCCCCCCATCCCTCCACCCCACCCCCACTCCAACAACACTCAGTTTGTTTCCTGCGATTAAGAATTCCTCATATCAGTGAGATCATATGATACATGTCTTTCTCTTTTTGACTTATTTCACTCAACATAATACCCTCCAGTTCCATCCACGTCGTTGCAAATGGCAAGATCTCATTCCTTTTGATGGCTGCATAATATTCCATTGTATATATATATCACCTCTTCTTTATCCATTCATCTGTCGATGGACATCTTGGCTCTTTCCACAGTTTGGCTATTGTGGACATTGCTGCTATAAACATCGGGGTGCACGTACCCCTTCGGATCCCTACTTTTGTATCTTTGGGGTAAATACCCAGTAGTGCAATTGCTGGATCATAGGGTAGCTCTATTTTCAACTTTTTGAGGAACCTCCATACAGTTTTCCAGAGTGGCTGCACCAGTTTGCATTCCCACCAACAGTGTAGGAGGGTTCCCCTTTCTCCGCATCCCTGCCAACATCTGTCGTTTCCTGACTGGTTAATTTTAGCCATTCTGACTGGTGTGAGGTGGTATCTCATTGAGGTTTTGATTTGGATTTCCCTGATGCTGAGCGATATTGAGCACTTTTTCATGTGAAAGACCACCTTGTTTCTAACTTGAGTTAATTCTCAGCTGTGGTCTGAAGGTGGGCTTTTCTGGTGGCAGACAGTTCCATTAGCACATTTGTGGTTTGTTTTTTCCTTCAATATTCTTTCTGCTGAAATTGTTCCTTCTCTGATTTCTTACTTGTAATTGTCTTTCCATATTGGTCTATAAATTTCTGTAATTTTGGTGAAACCTAATCATATCTCCACTGTGTACTATCTGGAGCCCAGGAGAGGTACAGTTATCAGTGAGGGTCAGCTTTCCTATGCGTAAGATAGAGATAATAGCAATAACATTTTTTCCCTTAGTTCTGAAATAAATTTCATTTTTTCCAATTATAGATTTCATGCCATTTTATTAAACAAAGATAAAAAAGTAAGTAACAGAAGATAATTAAAACCACCCATAATTCCACTACCAATCTCAAAAGTCTGTTGTATTACCTTCTTAATCCTTGGAAATGTATAGATCTAAAGGTTTGGGATCAAGTGGTTTAGAGAATTCTGATCTCGTTTTGTTTTGTTTTGTTTTGTTTTGTTTTGGCTTTTATTCTTTCTTCTTAGACCACTTTCAATATTAACTTCCAGTCTGATATGTTGTTTTACACCATGCCTAACTATATACCCATAATCACAAATAAAAAGGCTTTATTTTGTTACCAAAAAAAAGGCATCATGCTTTAGACATTACTTGTAACTTGCTTTGCTAATTTTATATCATGTGCAAACCTCCACATCAAATATATATTCTCATCTTTAATCTCATAATAATCTATAGTATAGACATATCATAGTCTATTCAACTCAGCTCCTATTGATCAAAATTCGTTTTGTTTCAAATTTTTGCCATTATGGACAATGTTGCAATGAATAATCTTGTAATTTTTCATACAGAATAAATTTATAAAGATTAGACTGTTGTGTCAAAGATATATATATATATTTAAAGATTTTATTTATTTGCTAGAGAGAAAGAGCACAGGCGAGAGAGAGTGAGCGAGAGTACAAGCAGGGAGAACTGCAGGCAGAGGGAGAAGCAGGCTCCCTGCTGAGCAAGGAACCCGATGCGGGACTCGATCCCAGGATCCTGGGATCATGACCTGAGGTGAAGGCAGCCGCTTAACTGACTGAGCCACCCAGGCGTTCCTCAAAGGTATATTTTAATGCAAAATAATATGGCCAAACTGCTAAGCAATGTGTACCGCCCTCAATATTTCTCTGCATTCTAACTAATGTGCTATATATTTTTTAGTTTTGCCCAATTTGTGGGTAAAAACCTTGTTATTTGGGTGCCTGGGTGGCTCAGTTGATTAAGCGACTGCCTTCGGCTCAGGTCATGATCCCAGAGTCCCGGGATCGAGTCCCACGTCGGGCTCTCTGCTCAGCAGGGATTCTGCTTCTCCCTCTGACCCTACCCCCTCTTGGGCTCTCTCTAATAAATAAATAAAATCTTTAAAAAAAAATAAAAATCTTGTTATTTTACTTAGCAATTCTGAGATTAATCCCTTTTATACTGGTCATTTGAATTTTTCTGTTCTATAATTGCCCATCCACATTCATTGCCCACTTCATCTGGTTGACTTTTTAAAAAACATTTCTTATGGAGGATCTTGGCATTTAAGTGTCTTAACTACTGGTCTGTCGGGTTATAATTTTTTTTTTTAAACTACTGTCACTGGTTGCATTTGAATTTGCATATGGTCAAACACATATATTGAAAAGGCTACTGAGGGGAACATATGCTTTAAAGATTTTATTTATTTATTTGACACAGAGAGAGAGAGCACGCACAAGCAGGGGGAGTGGCAGGTAGAGGGAGAAGGAGGCTCCCTGCTGAGCAAGGGAGCCTGATGCGGAACTCCATCCCAGGACCCTGGGATCATGACCTGAGCAGAAGGCAGACGCTTTACCAACTGAGCCACCCAGGCGCCCCTGGGGACCATGTGCTTTAATACCTCTTTGTTTCCAAGTTGTCTTACAATGCCCTGCTTTCCACATCAGGATTCATCCCCTCACCCTACACTTTATCGCCACCATCTCTCTTCTTGAACCTCTGGCTTTGGAAGCTCTATCTTCCTCTTCTCTATTTCCTGCTCTCCTGCCATCACAATTACCTCCATAAAGAACTAAGATTTCTACCTCTCCCTGGCTCCCCTCCCTTTTTTTTTTTTTCCAAAGGGAGAATAAAGCTTTGACCAATGACAGTTTTGATGAGATGGCTAGAAAAACTGCTTTCCTTCATCGGCATTTAGGAAATATTGCTTGGTGGTTTGGGACCCATTTGTTTCTACCACCTCCATCTATCTTTGCTTTATGGCTTTTGACTTTTGCTGCTTTAACTCCACATTCTGTTTTGCTCTACTTCTACTGTTTAGCTGCCAGGTCTGGTCTGGTTTCACTGATTTACTGTATCTAGCCTCATTCTCTCTCTGGATTCTGAATCCCATCCTCGAAAAGGCTGCTTCTGGCTCCTAGATTCACTCACTTATTGACTGAAGTTGAGTTGAATCAATAAACATTTTAGCATAAGTGGATTCAATTCCAGTAGCATAGATGTTTTCAGACAGCTTCAGATGGTGAAACCTAGAAATTTTAATTATTTTTGCAAAACACTATTAAATAGTGACATTCAATTTCATCCTGTGAACTGGAAATGTTTCCGCTTAAGGAGAAAATCATGATACAAATATATGTAATTATGTAATAAAGCACTATTTCATTTCTATATTAGATATTCTATTTATTCCTATAGAGGAGTTATAGTATTTCTTTATTTTCCAGTATAATTAATGCACAGTGTTTTTTATTACTATCAAAGCACTATTATCATAAAGTACAGAGTCCAGAAAAATCTGGTTTTTTCAACTTAACTTCCTCTCTTTTCCTATTAATATCAATTTGCGATGTTTTGCTTATTTGGGAGCTAGCACCAAACAAACTATTAAGGTTGAATAACTAGAATTGGAGGGCATTCTGTTAAATTATTCCCCCCCTGAGAACCAGGGCAGCACCACTCTTGTTCACCACAGGGGTGAGAATCCCAGAGGAAGCAGAGCGAGGAGTTCAGAGGCGGTGGCAGAACACCTTATTGATAAGGTACTTCCAGCCTGGAGTGACTTAGGAGAAATAAGGTAAGAGATCACAGATCCATTTTAAAGGGTGCACTAACAGGCGTTGCTGGAGAGTTTTTAGGCAGCACAAGGACCTATTTGACACCTTAAAAGCTTCTGCATATTAAAATTTCTGACCAATTATCAGTCCTGCCCATGAAATCTCAGCCTCTTAACCTTGCTTCTAGGTGGTATCATATTTCTTTGACTTGAGAGCCCAAATACAACAAGTTTTCTGGTTTCCTGTAGTTCTCATTCTTTATTGTATGTCCCAGAGTCCAAACACTGGTAGTGTGAAAATATCCCAATGATGTACATGCGGAAGTCTGACGTACGAGGAGAAAACAGACAATAGATCTGTTAACTCTGGGCGGTTTTGCAAAAGAATCAATTTTGTAAGCCAGCACTGCGATGCATGGGGTTAAGCAGTGTGCAGATAAGATGTCTGCCTGACCCCATACAGAACACCTCCCCTAAAACTACTCCCTTCCTGACTGTCCTAAGGTTTTTGAAGCTCTTCTCACATCTTATCACATTTTAAATATCTAAAAGAATCAATATTTCTTTATAACATTCTAATTTTTTGTTGTTGCTATTGTTGAAGGACAATCAATGGTGATTTGCATAAACTCAAGGGCAATTTAAAAGACAACTGCAATAACTAAGATTGAAACTGGCATGTCTTTCCCTGGTGAGGTGTTAGACATAGAAATGGCTTTCATCTCATAACAGAGAGGATTCACATCTCCAGAACACACTAGTCTTCACCTCTTGTCTTTTCCCCAAACAGCAGCCTGGATGCCTTTTTTTTTTTTTTTTTCAATGAAAATCCTAATCCCATCATGTAACTCAACATATTGAAACTTTTCCATCATGCTAAGGATACAATCCAAATTCCTCAACATGGCTTATAAGAATCTACATCAGGACTCTCAATCCCAGCAGACCCAGCCCAATTTTTCATACAAAAACTGTGTGATGCCCTCTTTTGTCTCCTGGAATGAGATCTACCACTAAAATCATTTATGTACACTCCTCAGGTAGTGTCATTATAACACCTCATCTTTACTCTAAAGGAGAAATCTTAGAACAGAATAAAGTGTGGTAAGAGTTCTTATTCCCCTATACACACACAAGAGAACACGTAGCCTCATGTTGCCCCCAACAGGCATCCCACGACTAGGAGACAAGCCAGCCTGAAATGAGGCAAACACCATAGGTGGCAGAGCAGAGACATAGAGAACCGAGGTTCATGGTGACTTCATAGAGGTGCTGAATCAACCTATCCTGAAGCCCATACTTTCAATGATCCAAACCAATAAATTCCTTTACAGTTAAACTTTCTGTTTTGGGATATCTGCCTATGACATAAAACATCATCACCAATACATCTAATTAAACACAGAGCATGAGGAACAGTGCCAACTCTCTCATATCAGACTGTCTAAAGCAGGCTTATTATGCTCACCCAAAGAAAATAGGAAAATTAGTGTTTTTTCTCAGATTTTAAGTATGAGATATTATGGACTTCATAGAAATGATGTGTTACCAGAACAGCCTAATCTAGGTGTTTAGGAATATGTTTCCACCTGATAATCCCTAAAGATTAAGATCCAACTTTTGTGATTTCTTATGTATTATATAACACAGGCCTCCGGTCTTTAAGGAAATGGTGCAAATATTAATCCAAAGTTATCAGAGCTGGTTACCCCTGCCTCCTCCTACCAGTGCTGGTGCAGATAAGCAACGCGGGCTGACCATCCGCGTATCTGAAGTCCCACACTTGTGTGGGTTTTCATGGGCAAGGTGAGAAAATTAAAGCCCATACTTAACTTCGTGTAAGTGATTATCTATATTCTCTTTTAAGTGAGATTTCCCTAATATCATCAGAAAATCATTTCCCCCATCCTTTCCCCCTCATTCTTTCCAAAACGTAAAATAGATACTAAACTGATGATGTAACCACTCATGTTATACTCCTCCCTGCTTTTTCCTCTTATTGTAATAATGTTTATAACCTAACTATAGCCAGTAACAGCCCATACTTGTATGGTCCCTTTTATATACCAGGCTTCTATTCTCAACACTTTGAAAACAGTAACTCCTTTAATCCTATAATAACCCTAGAAGCAGAATTACTATTTTATGTTCCTATCTTACTGATGAGAACATTGAAGCACAGCGAGGCTAAGCTACTTGGCCAAAGTCACACAGCTGTAAGCCAAGATTTGAACGGAAGGTCAGTGCTCCTAATCATTAGTCTCTCAATACAGGACACACTGGGGAAAAGACTGGCTGATATTGGAAAACACGTCTTGAAAATACTAGAAAATGAATCTGCAGGAATCTCAAAGCTTTCAGATGCAGGGAGATAAATACTGTTTCACAAAGAGAACAAAGGGAAACAAAAAGTATTTCCTGAAGAGCTTGCAAAGCTCAAGTTAGAAACCCATCGCTCTTCCATCTGGCCATCTTTAACCTTCTACATCCTGAAACTGGTTTCAAGTCAGTCATAATCTCTCGCTCTCTGATGCACTAACACGTACACACTCACATCTGTCCATCTGCACGTGCACAACATTCAAGCACAAATATGCCCCAAATACATGGGAGAAAAATGAAATACAAGCAGTCTTTTTCTCTTTGTTGGTCAAATGTAGCTGCAGAGTCCGGAGATAAATATCTTCATGCTTACTTCATGTACAACTGTTTTGAAGAAGAACACAGAGAAGTAACTTTCCATGTACCATTCCAAAAGAAGAAAAAAAGAAAAATGCTGTAAAATCCAACTTCCCTGGTTAGTGTCATCTCTAGCAGTGAGGTTTGTTTTTCTTTATTTGCAGTGCATCTAGGTGATCAAAAATAAATGATCCACAGGTTCTGAAGTTTTCATTAGTAATCACCTTCCACATTCATAAATAAATCAAAAAGCAATTTTAATCCTGTCTTCCCTCTAACATCAGAGCAAATATTTTGTAATAGGCAAGGGGCAAATTAGAGGACGTTCTCAGATGTAGGTGGGCCAGGACGAAGTCACCTCGCTGAATTTGCCTGCCTGTATGGCAGAAGCACATGGATAAAGTCAGAGTGATCTTCCCACATCTTTATCAGATAGCTATCAGCTATCTGAAGCACCCACATACACCAGGGGATGGAAAATATTGTCCTGCAGTAGAGGTGAATCCAGGGCCGAGCACGGAGATAAACATGGCCATTAAACTCAATTACGAATAGTGGCTGGCACTAATCGAAAAGCAACTCTTTAGGGCGCCTGGGTGGCTCAGATGGTTAAGCGTCTGCCTTCGGCTCAGGTCATGATCCTGGAGTCCCGGGATCGAGTCCCGCATCGGGCTCCCTGCTCGGCAGGGAGTCTGCTTCTCCTCCCTCTGACCCTCCTCCCTCTCCTGCTCTCTGTCTCTCGTTCTCTCTCTCTCAAATAAAGAAATCTTAAAAAGAAAAAAAAAAGAAAAGCAACTCTTTTAATTCCTTACCAGCAGAAAATACTAGAAAGAGGATAAAATAATCTCAAGATCTCTGCCAAAGATGAATGAGCCTCCTCTCCAAGGCTCAGTAACATCCCACTCCATGGCTCCATCACTCAGATTCAAACACAATCCAAGAAGCCAACAGGGAATCATCTTTTCTCTTACTGAAAATAGTTCTCAGAACTACAATATATTCATTCCTTTTTTTTTAATTAGGTGAGATCTATTTAATAAAGCAAGAAAGTCCTCAAAAGAGGTCACAGATTTATCATGATGTTCAAAGTCATAAAATTATAGTTACAGGCTAAGTAGTTAAATCCAAATTACACACCACCTCATTAATTTTATAATCAATAGAGATTAAAGGAAATGAGGAAGTAAATGATAGGATCCTAGCTTAAATCAAATCAATACATATTTATTGGCATCTATTACATTCAAAATGCCACGAGGAAGGCAAGGCAGTGTAGAGTCATGTTCTGTGCCTTTGAGGGGCTTACTGTCTGGCTGGGAAATCCATATGCAGCATGTAGAAAGCTTCCCCAGACAGCAGTAACAATGCCAGGGTGTCACAAGACCCCGTACAAATACAGACTGACAGACTCATGCAGAAGAGTGCTTGCAGTGGTGCAGTGGTTAAGAGTGTGGTCTCCAGAGCCAAGCTTCCCGAGTTTGTCAAGCTCATTGACCTTGGACAAGTAATTAGTCTTTAAGTGCCTCAGTTTCCTGAGATGAAGAGGAGATAGAACCTACCACCCATGATGGTGGTAAAAATTAGATGAGTCAGTACTTGCCAAATGCTTCCAAAATAAGGCCGGGCATACAATAAGTGCTCCATAATGGTTAACTATGGGAACTACTAATGAGAGAAGGAAAAGATCTGTCAGTCTAAAGTTTCCTAATGTGCTGGTAGTATTTAAATGGGGAGGAAAGACATCATGTTTTCTCCTTACTGCTGATTCTTTCCCCACCTCTATAAACATCCCAAGGTCTCAACTGTTCTAAAACCTAAAACTGATGAATGGTCCTCTACTTCGTTAACTCTCTGTTAAAATCTCTTCTTTCTTTCCCCTCATTGATAAACATTTTAAGACTCGGCTACACATACACCTATTACTTGTTCACGATCATTCATTCTTCTGCCACTCCAGACCTGATTCTAGCTCCCACCATCTTGCCCAGAGCATGATAAATAGCCTAATGCCTAAATCCAACATCTCTTTTTGATCCATCACCATCCTCCCATCTATCTAGAACATTCAAAATTAGTCACCATTTCATCATCCCAAACTTCTCCTTTGTAAGCTCTGTCTCCGCCATTAGAATGTTAACTTCTAGCAACAAGGGACTTTCTTTCTCACATCTACACCTCCTGGTACTCAGTAGTGTATCAAAACCTAAAATGCTCTGCTAGACTCTTCTCTCTACCAGTGTGGTAAGGAGACTTCTGAGATGGCCCCCAAGATTTCCACACCTGGTGGATATAGAATTCATTCCTCTTAATCCTGGGCAGGACATTGACATGATAGATTTCACTCCCATGATTAGGTTATGTTATATGACAAAGAGGGATCTCATAGATGTCATTAAGAATCACCCTCTACCCCGCCCAATCAGGGGACTTTGAGTTAATCAAAGGCAAGTTTATCTTGGGTGGGCCTCACCTAATCAGGTGAGCTCTTAAAAGAAACTTGTTTTTTCCAGATAGAAGCAGCTCAAAACCTAAAAGAAATTCTGCTGGAACCCAAATAAAAGTAAGTTACCAGGTTGTGAGAGGTCTTACAAAGGAAGTCATATGGCAAAGATCTGAGTGCATCTTCTAGGAGTTAAAATGGTCACTGTCCAACAGCTAACAAGATGTTGCAGAAGTCAATCATACAACCACAAGGAAATAAATTATGCCAACAGGAGGGAGTTTAGAAGTGGATCTTTCCCTGTATTGCCCCTAGATAAGAACACAGACAGCTGATACTTTGAGTTCAACCTTAAGCAATACTTAGCAGAGAACCCAGGTAATATACGCCAGGTTCCAGCCCAAGGAAATGGGAGATAGCAAATTTGTTTTAGTTTTTTTTTAAGCTACAATAGTCTCCCCTTACCCATGGGTGATATGTTCCAAGACCCTCAGTGGATGCTTGAAACTGCACATAGCTCTGTTGTCCTCACCTTACACTACAATGTATGTTGTTTGCCTTTTGTCTCAGCCCTCTCCAAAGTGATTATGTCTATTTGAGTCACTTTAATAAGCATCTGTAGTGGATCTCTCTAGATCTCTCCACTCCTCTTCCCACTTAAATCCACGTCCTATTTTTCCTATTGCTTTCTTATTGGTACTCTGTGTGAATATCAAACTCCTCATTGCATAGGCCCAAAATCTACCTTGTTTTTGCCCCCTCTACCTTATGCTCAAAGTACCTCCTCCTTCTAATTGGGACAGTCCTATTCATGGCATTTCTATTTTCTCAGCATTTAATTTGTAGGCATCACTAGGAAATTCACCCTCTTCCCTTTCTATGATTAGAACTAACAATTGGCCAAATCCTGATGATGGCTTTTAACAGTATAATTCACATTCAGCCCTCTTTTCTATTGCCAATGCAATTTAGACCCTTATTACTACTGCTCTGGGGTTTTTTCCCTAATTTATCAAAAACCTATTTCAAAATCTACACATTTATAAAATCTACGTATTTGTAGGTCTTACAAAAGGCAATAAAATTAATATCCCCTCAAATATGCCCTCAAAGTCTAACATATGTAATTTCAATTCTTAGCTGTTGTCACTTAATTGCAATACCCTCTTAATATTTTTTTTAACGTCTCTGGGCCTCACTTTCCTATCTGATTATTGGGGAAAGTGACATTTACCTCACCGTGTTAACAAGAGGATTCCATGAAAAGGAATCCAATAAATGGTGACTGTCGTCATCATTCCCTGGGACACCAGCAACAGAACCAATTTCCTTACTAATCAGGCTGGAAAGCTTACCAAGGCCTCCTATTCTTCTTCCTCTATCCAATTACTGAACCTGCAGGGTGACCATGACCAACGGCTTGTGTGGTAAGTTCATCAGAGCATTAGGAGTCTCCATTCAGCTTGTAAACTCTTGGAGAACGTCAACAACATTGCTTGCTTATCCTTGTCACCCTGAATGCTGGCTACCAAACCCATGATAACAAAGAAGAAATTGAGAAGTGGGTCAATGGGTACTTGGTAGTAGGAGAGGAGGAGGACAGAGAAGAAAGTGGAAGTGGTAAATGTAACAGGGAATCTTCACCTCACCTAAAAAATCAAATGAAGCAAAGATGCCCCTGTGCGCTGAGGTTATTCTTAATGAGCAGTCCTCCTTGGGACACATGGACCGCTACTGAAATCAGATCTTGTTCAGGATCATTACAATTTTCCCATAGGAGGAGGGAAGCAGACTCAACTCCTCATCACATGCAATCCAGAGAGAGTACAATATCAACAGAATACTTTCATAATTCAGTAATTGGATATGCTTGACAATTTTCAGTTAGTTCATTTGCCCCAAAGGTGTAAAGGGTTGAAAATCTTTTTTCCTTCTGCAGCTGAAAATCTCTCTATAAAATGGGGAAATTCAAACCATGTTGCCAAATAGATGACAGCCCTGAGGTCTAGACATGGCATCTCTCGTAAACCCAACGGGCTCTTACTCTGAGTACCCAAAAGTGACACAATTTTATTTTCTGCCAAACATCGGGGACACAACATTTATAAATATTCTGGTTCTAATTTATGACAAACCAGAAAGCATCAGTTAAAAATTTTATAAACACCTTATTTTAAGAGGCTTAAAAAGCTTTCACTGATTTCTTCCAACCATCATTGTCAGAGAATCAGAAAAAGGAGGGAAAAAAAAGCTCTTAAGTAGATACGTTCTAGTCAACATGTGAGGAGGAAGGGAGTCTCAGAGGGCAGGAGGAACTGAATATGCAGACAGAATTAAAAGAAACACAAACAGGAAGGAGGTAGGAAGTCAGGAGAACTTTCAAAACAGGTGTAACAACTTCAGGTCTTACAGGGAATGCAGAAATAAGAGAAATGAAGCTTCTAGGGAGCTTTGCCAGATACACCTAGCAGAGAGAACAAGCAAGGACTGACAAGAGCATCTCCAGTGGGCGGTTCTGTTGATGTGATGGATAATGCTGTGGTAATGCTCCCAGGGTAGTGGGGAGGGCAGGAGAGAACCCACAGACAGATGTGCTGGGTATGAGCATGAGATGGTCAAGGAGAGGATAAAAATGTTACTGTTTGTTGAGAACACTTATGTATGATTTTATACACAAGATCCCCACAACTAAGGTTACTATCATTGTACCCATTGTACAGGTATGGAAATAGAGGCACCGAGAGGCTAAGGGAGAAAGTAGGTTACTATTGAGCAAACATTCCCTTCCTTTCCCCGACATTCACAGGAGAAGAATCCCACCTTTCGCCTTTGATGTTAGACTTGGTCATGTGACTGGCATGAAATGTGAATGGAAGGTAGTGTAGCTTTCTAAGCCTATGCCTGAAGAGGTTTGTACTTTGTCTGCCTCGGAGCTTCTGACGACCCTGAGAAGAACATGCTCCAGGTAACCACGAAGCCTCCACCCGGGGCACCGACGTGAGACAAGTAGGGCAGAGCCCCCTGCCCCCCACCGGCAGGCTTGCAGTATAAACCAGCAGAGTTGTGAGAACACAACACTAGCGTTGCATCCCACTGATACTGTAAGTCACCAGTTTACTGAGGTGTCTAAAAATGATTTTTTGCCGCTTATTAGCCCTTGGTCCCCTGGCTGAAACACAGAAGCCATTTTCTAAACAAATGTTAGTTCTCCTGCTCAGAAAGGAGGGGTGGGTGGAGTTTAATATAGAAACCTATTTTCTGATTTCCACCTCACAAATTCTAAATATAGCACACTTCTTACTTCGTAAGTCTTGCTTCTGAGTAAACTGGATTCTTATAAAAAGTGTACCCCATTTTGCTCTGCTTTCTCGTGGCGGTCTTACAGGCTGTTTTTGTTTTTCTCCCTCCCTTAAGCTGCCTTCCTGCACTGTTATTTTTACAAACCACATTAACTGAAGAAGATTGCATTTTATTCCTTTACATCATTATCTCCCCGAACAGAGCACTTTACTCTTCACCGTATTTTTGTATATCTCATCTGGTATTTTTTATGTTTCTGTTTCCTGCACTTACCTCCATCAAGTTTAGATAATAGTCACAGGCTCTTTGAGGACTCAAAGCTTTTACTGAACATTGTGGGGATTACATCCATAAAAGGCTTGATGTACTCTGCTGATCAAAGAGCTCCTTCTACCACTTGCAGAAGTTTTCATCCTTTGAGATTAAGCCAATAGTTTCAAGGGCAGTGAGTTTTTGGCAGCAATAATCCTTGACTACTCTAAAGTAAGATTGCACCTTTGTCTCAGCCTTGGTTTTCCTGAATATATTTACCAAAAAAAAAAAAAAAATACCAGAAATATTACCATTCATTTCCTTCTGCTCCTGCATCCAACATTCTTGGCTTCATAATTTCCTTTTATGATATAGGCCTGATAATTTAGTATTTAACTTTTCCTGACAAAGTGATTAACAACACCTTATAGGAGGGTAGAAGCTCTCTCAACTTGCAAATCTCCGCAGGCTCACCCTTAACTATCGAGTTGGTTCAGAACACCCTAGCATGGCACACTGGTGCTCCCTGGCTGCCGGACTGGCCCCGTCTTTTGCCACAGGCTCTCTCCACTCATGCCCCAACTTCTTAAAAATGAGCTAACACCTACGCTTACAGTATATACTTTAATTATTTTAAATGATTTGTTATTTTGCTAGTGAAGGAAGAAGCCTCAACAAAGCAAAATATCCTGTTGGTGGCCACACACCTATCCAGGAGCAGAGCTGTTATACCAAAGTCACCAGTCTCTGTCTCCTAAGCACTTCATTCCCACCAAGCGCCTTTGCTGACATCGTTCCCTCTGCCCAAAACACCTTGCAAACTCACCCTTGCAGTGAGCACTTACTGAGTCTCTAATGCCAACTCAACTTTCTCTTGCTACCTTTTCATGACCAGCCTGAAATAAAATTAACTGTTGCTCCATTTGTGTAACCCTTGTCCCTTGCCTAATTTTATTAGGGAAGAAATAAAACACTGTATTTACACCTCCGTTTGCCCCACTGTCCAAAGCTCCCTGAAGGCAGGGGCCTTATTTTTAATCCTCAGAGCTGAACTGAGCTTCTGGCACATTGCAGGTACCCAATAACTGAGTGTTGAACCTAATCTAGATAACAGAAGAGAATCAGAATAGTTATAATAATTACTCGAGAAAAGGAAAGAGTGGGTGAAAATGTGTGTGAATAATGTATCCATGTCGGCGTATAATATACATGGGCTATCTATAATAATATAGGTTAATAGGGTACTGTATAGATAACCCATATGGATTATTTGCAATATGCTGATGGGATAATGATAAAAACTGAGTACAAAGGAATATAGTGGCTAAATATCTATGGAATTTTTGATAAGGCTTTGAGGATAGCTGATCAAATACTTGATAAGCAGGAGACAAGCAGAATACAGGTCACTTGTCAAAGGAAGGTAACTTCTAATTTTCAGAGCAAAGCAATTGAGAAGGGTCATGGGGTCCTTAAGAAAGGTCTTTGGAAGAACAAGGGCTCCCCGTACATAAAACTCTCACAGTTCTACTAGGAGTGGAACTTACAAAAACAACAAAGTTAATGTGTTAACACAAGACAATGTGCCTTCTTGGATTTTGCCACCTACCAACATCCCCTTATATATCATTTACATTTGATGATTAAAAAAAAAAGTTTCACATTTGTTTTTTACTTATAAGGTCAAGAGAGATCAACACACTTGCTGGAAGAACTTCCACCCTTGACAGTTGCTAGTTATTGTCCACCTCATCCATATCCACTATTTCTCTCAATGTTGGCTCTTCCCTTGGGGAATCTTTTAAAGTTGCATCCCTCTGTCCAGCCCTCAACATTCAGATATTTATTCTTCCAGATCTCTACTGACAGCCAAGTCTCCAAGAGAATCTCTATGCTATAGACACTTTGAGAGAATGGGCGAATTAAATACTCAGCAAGAACCAGAGGTCCCCATGATGATGTCTTTACCTTTCAGATATACTTTCTTCCCTTCCTCCCCCTCCATCCTGAGGGGTGAGGGCTAGGGGTGGTGCGAAGGGGATAATTCTAGGTGTATATCAATCTGACCCACCATGGTGAAAATAATCATGCCGTCCTGGTCTCCCACAAGGACCTCTGGAGTAATACTGTCGCATTTCTCTGCCACTGAAAATGCTGCCTGATGTACATTACCTTGTCTCCATTACAGGTTTTAATAATAAATTCAAACGGTCTTTTCAAGCCATTTTCTTTAAAGCCTTGACAGACTTGTACTAGCGCTACTCTAGATAAATGCTTGCTTCATCCCAAAGATATCAGAAAGAGTAATTTCTCTTCAATTTACTCCTGCATTTTGCCTGTTAATTATTTTGAAACATTTTTGCAGTAGATTGCTCCATCCCATTAAAATAAAAAAATCTCTCCTAAATTTCTGAACCACTCCCACCCACCCCCCAATCATAGTTTTTATGCTCCGTGGTTGTCAGTTTTGAAGCAACATTTTACTAACTACAACATTCATATTTAAACCAAAGCAAAGAGGCATCATTTGTTATAATGTTTTTCTCATCTGTAACACAGATCGGGGGTTTCTTTTTCCCTTTATTTTACATTGCCTCCAAGCAAATACATCTGGGGTAAAAAATAGTATCCCTTGCAATGAAAAGGGTAATATACACAGTGCGTGACTGAACGGTACTGGCCAGACAAGATCAATGGCACAGCAGGAAAGCAGTGATGCATCACAGGACCACCCCTGATCCATCAGTCGGCGGCAAGGATGAGGGTGTGCACCGCCGGCAAGCCATCAGTATGCACGTTTTCCTCTGTGACTGGTGCTGAAACATCGGCTGTCCAGCGCCTACCGGTCTTTAGCCAAAGCCTGGTGGGGAGTAACTGCAAGCCATAAACTTGCAGTCCTTTAAAAACATTCTTCATGGATAAAGTATGCAAATACAGCCACCAACACTTCCAAAGACTCTAACTTATAAATGATGGAGCGTTATTGGAGTTGATTTTTAAATGAAAAATTCAGATGGGATGGGAAGGCAATTTTTCACAGTCCCCCATGTGATTCGGGAGTTGATACAGTATTGAGGAATTATATACTTCATGATGTAATAAAAAAAAAAAACATGAATTTTTTTACCACCAACTAGGTTTATGAAGAATGGTGCACACTCCTGCTAAAATATCAAAGTAAATATTTTACTTCCATAGGTGAGGTAGCAAGGCGAATGCTTCATGGGCAGGCACATGAAAGCCTTGACCTTCTTTTGGTTCCTTTACACAGACAAATGCCAGAATAAGTTACTTCTGTTCAAAAATCTAATCAGCACGGCTATGTTGTAGATTTACTCTATGCCAGGCACTGTCCAAGGTTCTGGGAACCCAAAAGTCAACAAAAAAGACCAAATAACTCTGCCCTCATGGAGTCCATTCTAATCCATGCATTTTTCTCATCTTTCTAGATCCTGAGCCAAAAGATGTATATTTTCATTTCCGAAGTATTTTATGTTAAAATTAACACAGTTCAAATTTTATTCATTTTCCTAGAGGGTATGGATTTTAAAAAGCCAATCGTCTTCAGAAGATACTACCCTGATGTCTAGGAAAAGGATATTTAATCTGAGATTCTTTCAACTCCTCATCTGTTTCACAGAATGTGAGGCTGTGAATGAAACCACACAGACTACAGGAAAAGTAAAAACTGTTTTCTGAGTAGAAATAAAGTAGAGCATCTAATGTATACCTCTTATTTTGTACTTTCCTACTTGATATATATATATTTTTTATGACATCCATCTCTGGCTCAAATTCACAGATGAGATCCATTAAAACCCCAAGTTCAGTAGAGCTTTCTTGAAAATTTTCAAAGTGGCAAACAAATTGAGGAGAACTTCTACCTTAAAAACCCATCACCGATGCTCTTGATCAATAGCTGGCATCAATAAATCTTAGATAGACATGTGGGCAAGACTGTTGGAGCCAGGCAAGGATTTTTCTTAATATGGATACGGATGTCACTTAGGCAGAGAGAAGCCAAGCAGATTTGCAATAAGAGGGAAGTGATTATATAATACATCCAAACCATAAATAAACACTCCATTAAGTTATAAAATTCTGTATGTCCTTAGGAGGGCTTCCTATGAGTCACTTAACTTAGAAAAATAAAATAAAAGGAAAGCTCTATTAATCATTTATTTGGCCAAAACCTACTGAATCCTTGCTCTATACCCAGCATAACACATCATCATCATCATCATCATCACTGTGTTGAATTTACTGTGTACCAAATGCTGAGCTGGTTGATGGCATGTCTCATCTCATTTAATCAGTGAGCAACCCTTTAGAAGTTGGGTATAATTGTTACCCTCATTTTAGATGAGCAGATGAAGTAAATGATATCAAAGAGGTTATGTTACCTGCTTGTGGTCCCACAGCAAATTAAATAATCAGGCACCAAATAAGTATCTATCAGTCTCCTAAGACCATGGTCTTTTACCACCCCTTGCTCCAGCTTTGAGATATAACTGACATATAACACTGCATGAGTTTAATGTATAAAATGTGTTAATTTGATACACATACATACTGCAAAACTATTACCACCATAGCTTTAACTAACACCTTTATCACTTCATATAATAACCATTTCTTTTTTGTGATGAGAACATTTAAGATTTACTCTTAGCAACTTTCAAATATATAATGAAGTATTATTAACTATAAGCACCACAATGTACATTAGATTCCAACTTACTCATCTTGTTAACTGGAAGTGTGAACTCTTGGACCAACATCTCCCATTTCCCCCACCCCAGGCCCTGGTAATCAGCATTCTCATCTCAGTTTCTAAAAGTTTAGCTGTTAGATTCCAAATATAATACACGGTATTTGTTTTTCTCTGACTTAATTTCACTTAGCATAACGCCCTCAAGGTCCATCCATGTTGTCTCAAATAATAAGATTTCCTTCTTTCTCATGGTTGAATGATATTTCACTGTGTATATATACATATATACACCCCACATCTTCTTTATTCACTCATCTAATGACTAATACTTAACTTGGTTACTGTGAATAATGTTGTAATGAACATGGGTGTATAGATATTTGAGATCCTATTTTCAATTCCTTTGGATAGATTTCCAAAAGTGGGATTCTATGCTCTTTTTAATTTTTTGAGGAATTTTCATGGTCTTTTCCAGAGTGGCTAACCAATTTACATTCCCACTGATAGGTGCACAAGGGTTCCTTTTCTTTACATCCTCACCAACACTTGTTGTCTCTGTCTTTTTGATTTTAGCCATTCTGACAGGTGTAAAGTGATAGCTCATTGCAGTTTTGATTTGCATTTCCCTAATAATTAGTGATGTCGAGCACCTTTTCATGTATCTATTGACCATGTGTATGTCTTCTTCAGAAAAATGTCTATTCAGTTCCTTTGCTCATTTTTAATCAGATTTTTTTTTCTATTTAGTTGTAGGAGTTTATATATTTTCAATGTTAACCTCTTATCAGATATATAATTGCAAATATTTTCTCTCATTCTGTAGGTTGCCTTTTTATTTTGTTGATGATTTCCTTTGCTGTACAAAAACGCTTTTTAGTCTGATGTAGTCCCACTTCTTGATTTTTTTGTTGCTGTTGTTTGTATTTTTGGTGTCAAATCCAAAATCACATTGCCAAGACCAATGTCAAAGGGCTTATCCCCTCTGTTTTCTTCTAAGAGCATTATGGTTTCAGATCTTATGTTCAAGTCTTTGATCCATTTTGAGTTGATTTTTATGTAGGGTATAAGATGGGAGTAAGCCCATGGTCTTTACTACTCCATTTTATTATTCCCAAATCAATTGCTGAATTGTGGATTCATTTGCATCATCAGCTTTGTATCAGAGTTGAAAAGGATTTTAAACATTATCTAATGAATGATAAACTTCAAAAGTTAGCCCATTTCCTGTGATCAGGTAACCTGTTAGAGGCAGAGATGAAACTAGAATTTGGGTTCTAATACAAGCTTGATTCTACTCTTCCATATGTAACTGTGACTAAACCATAATAATAAGGATAATAGCAGCTGACACTTGTGGAATCTATTATCTTTCAAAACTTTAAGCACTATATATGTGAATACGCATTTAATCTTCACAACATAGGAAATGGATCCCACCATCCCCATATAACAGGTGAACAATTGTGACACAGACAGGTACATAAGTACTAAGTGGTGGAGCCAAGATCTGAATCCTTATCTGCACAGTTCTCAAGCCCAGCTTTAACTACTATACAATTCTGCTCTTGATAGCAAAAGTAAAATTTTCTCAATGTATCAAACTTTAAAAAGAAAAAACCCCTCAGTTTCTCTGTGATGCTTCTCTGACCACCCCAATCCAAATGTATATCCTTTTCTCAACCATGCTTTGAGATTTTGACTCCTCTTAGCCTGATTCTGTTAACACACACACCATCTCCCAACATATCATTGCTTCTGAGATCAGAGATTACATCTTTAATTCTATCTGCTCTTTCCCCAGTACCTCATTCTCATAGTGCACTGATGGTAGTACAGTCAGCAAAAACTTTCAGAAATGGACATTTTAAAAAAACAACAACATAGCAGGGAGCTGACAAAGATAGTTTAAATTCACGTTACTAAATTTGACAGAGGGTTGCTCATGCAAAACAATCTATATCCAAAGTCAGGGAAAATCCACATCTAAATATATTTTACAAATAAGTATTTAACTAATAGGTGTTTGCCTGATTTAATTTAAGGTATTTCCTACCCTATGGACCAAAATCACAACTAGTCACTTGAATTAATAAATATCCACATACTTCAACAATAGCTGCCTGGAATAATGTGTCACGGTATTACAGAAATTTAAAAAAAAAAATTAAGAAAGACCCAACATACTTATATAGGCTAACTATATGTTAACTTATGAAACTCTACAATTCAAATTTAAAAGAAATTGTGTTTGATCATCAACTCCCTTTTACCAAGACAGTAGGAAAATCGAAACATTCTTGCTGATAACCAACCAATCACACAGCTGGGTTAACCCAAGCTCTCCATTTCCTTTTCGGTTGTAATGAGTGATGTCCTTGGTGCCCAGAACCCTGGTTGCCTAAGCTCCTTCCCACCACACTATACAATCTATTGCCATCAGCTCAGTTGTATGTTTAACCAGGAATCTATATACCCATTCTCAAGGCTACATACTTGGCGGTTGTATTCACATGATATAAGCATAACATAAATTGATGAAATAGTGCAAAAAAGAGATCTGTTGCTTCCACTGCTTCTTTGGAAAGATAAGTCCAACTCATGAGAATAAGTGACTTTATATTAGATAAAGGAAACTTTACAAGGTGGGGGAAAAAAACATGGTAAAATTCCAAAGAACCATGCCTTAAATAGTTTTACAAGTGTCCATGGTTTTGTTGTACTTTGAAGAAACTGTAAGCAGTGCATTAGGACTATCATTTACACAGAAAAGTAGAGGTGAAACTCCAAATAGTCAATTCATATTTAAATAGGGTCTAGATTCAACAAAGGATTGGCCAACAGATGCACATTTCAATGTCTTAGTTAAAATAAGAATTTTATGTAGCATTTTAATTTTTTTTCTATTTTCTAAAATTTCTTTTCTGTTTTTAAAGCAACTTTTTGTTGCTTCAACCAAATGTTTCAATTGACCAAATAGAAGTCATAATTGATCTGAGTAAAAGGGCTTCTATAGTACTATATGCAAGCCATGGGTGGCTAGAGGGAAGATGGGCTCTGGTCCTGCACTTGGCTTCCAGAATTGGCCTCATTCTGTACATTCTTAGCCTATTTTCACCTGTGCTAGATCTGAGAGCCTCATGGCACCTCCTCATGTCCTCTGTTCTAGTCTCTTATGCACAAGTTTTTCCTCCCTCAAATTCTTCCTATAAGGCCCCCAAGCACTGTGAATGTCTGTTCCTTCCTGCCCATACACTTGCTATTCTTCCTACACTTCACTCCACCTCTTCCACACCTGGTTATGGGCATCATCTCCTCCTCTCTTCCTGATTCTTTAGTTTTATTCGCATCACCTCCTCTGTTCCCCCTATTATACTGAATACACGCTGGCCCATTTTATGTTTAACCTGGCTGTGTTCATCCTTGGCTATAAGCACCACAAGGATCAAGATCCACGTTGTTTTCATTTAACTATAGGATCCCTAGCATCCAGCATTTTGCCTGGCAGAAAATAAGTACTCAAATACTTAATCAATTTATGGATACACTCATTAACAAACTAATTTAGGTAACTCCAAAATTCCCAAAAGACAGGAATTCTATCTTTTCTCACTTGTGCTTTCTATATGGCACCCTGCATGAAGCCACACTGGGCTGTTTCCCTGTGCTGAAAGACTTGAAGTAGGACCTTTTACATCCATTTCTGAACTCAGCTCTTTATGTTTTGGATACGGGGCTGTAAGGACCAATATCAGGTGACAGGTGCTCAGAGGGATGCCACCCTGAGTCACACGGTCTGAGTGATTTCCCTCGGTGCATCTTCTGTTATTCCTAACCACCAGAACCAACCCTGAGCACCCTGGTGAGATGCCAAATGGCATTCTCTTCTTTCCAGACATCATGTGTCTCTTGACCTGTGCATGTCAAGAACCTCTTCTTTAAAATTCTTAGACTCCTGGAAGGGTTGAAGGGCGTATATGGTCTTTTAGAATGGAAAGAGTGTAACAGTATCACTGAAAAAACTGGCTATTCCAGAGACAACAGGGTTTGTTCAAAACTACTCCTCTTCTCCCATTGCTTTGTGAGCAAGAGAGTCACATGCTGGTCTTAATGCACTGAAGCCAGGTTCATATCCACGCTGCCTGTCATCACATTTTAGATCCTTTATTCTTCCCTATCACTCGTAAGATACTCTCACTCCTGCTTTACACCTGCAGCCCCACTACTGTTCACACTCGGTCACATTTCTGAAAGTTCCAACTTGACCTTGCCCCTTGAGTCTCATTTTATAGAAGCAACAGAGTTAAGAGCATTATCCACTAACCAGTCAAAAGTTTTTTAAATAACCAAATGGTTCCTAAGCTTCTGAGAGGTCCAGGAACAACTAACTCACTGTCCTGGGTCTGCTTCTCCTCCCCATTTAAATTCCAGACTAGCAATTGATATCTTCCAGCCACAAGCTCCCAAGACTGTATTTTCTACCAATCAGGGGGAAATTGGACTTGCTTCATCTCTATTTTTTTAAAGATCTTTTTTGAGATTTTATTTATTTGACAGACAGAGAGAGAAAGCACAAGCAGGGGCATCAGCAGGCAGAGGAAGAAGCGGGCTCCCCACAGAGCTAGGAGCCTGATGCAGGACGTGATCCCAGGACCCTGGGATCAGGACCTGAGCTGAAGGCAGATGCTTAATGGACTGAGCCACCCAGGCGTCCCATGGGCTTCATTCATTTCTGTCACTTCATTCCAAATGGCCTGCTGCCTCTCCACTTGGGAGATGACATATAAATGCCACCTTTTATACAAGTACCATTCTAATTTTTACAAGAAATTTTAGATACATCAAATTCAGCATATACCAAATAATACAGTATCTTAAATAATAAGAGACCATATATTGAGTATTTACTGTGTACCAAGTCCTGTATCCAGAACTTTACCTGCATTATCATTTTATTCTCTCAGCAGTCCTATAACAAATGTGCTATTGCTATCCCATCACAAGAAAGCTAGGTATAAAAAACTTGCCCATAGTCATAAGGAATGTAAATCCATTTATGTCAAATTCCTAGTTCAAACTTTACATCTCAAAGGATCTCCAAATGCAACTGAACAAACAAAATTTATACAGATCTATAGTTCTTCTCTGGATGTTCTTTAAAACACACACACACACACACACACACAATATTCAATGAAGCAACAAATCTCTAGAATTTCCCATTTCAGAACATTTTCACTAAAGCTAAATCTCTCACACAAACTATCTGGCATCTCTTTCTATTTGGTCAACTTGGAACTGAGCTTAAGTACAAATAATGTAGGACAATACTATACATTATATTTAACACTTAAGGTACTTGGTGTTTTCACTGGGATACTATTTTGTTACTTTAATAAATTGCAACCTAGCAAGAGCAACATTTCATGAACCTCTTAGACATAATACCCAATTCCAAGAAGTCATCCTTTCTTGGAAATGTGCAAGTTCATTTCGTTTCTATTGTTTTGTTCTCAAAATTATTTCAAAGACCAATAGGGTAGAACCAGATGGAATCATTCTTTACGTGATGGAGCAGGAAGAACAGGGGGGAAAAAGGCAATTTGACACATAAAGAACCTAACTGAATATTTCACTAATGTTTGATGAATCACTGATGAGCTTTAGCTTTTCCCGCTTTAGATTCCTTCTTGATTGTGCTACCAGTAAGTTTGCCCAAATCACTTGCCTGCTACTAAAGTGTCAGCAGAGGATATGTATTCATGAAACCGTACATTACTAAAAATGACCAGCAATTCTTAAACAGTAGATATAGATACTCTTCTTGAAGGTATTTTCTTGGGAGCAAGAGGAGTCTCTTTCACTTCACTAAATCATTGAAAGAGTGGGCTGAAAAAAACAGTAAGATCTTTAAAACCATTTATCATCTCAAACTTCTCCTTGAACAACTATTTCATATATTTTTTTTAACCTTACAGAATAGGCACAGGGGAAAAAAAATTAACCTGTGGAGATCACAACACAGATGCATTTTTTAATATAGCCACACACTAACCGGTTAATATAAGCAAACCATTTTCTAGTGGATGCTGGAAGTCTTAGACCAAGAATTTCTTTATAGAGAGAAATATAGATCTATATGTAATAGTATTAAATTAAAAAGATAATTTTGTGATGCACACAGAGATGCCTTTAAAAGTTCAGCTTTTGGGCACCTAGGTGGCTCAGTTGGTTAAGCAACTGCCTTCAGCTCAGGTCATGATCCTGGGGTCCCAGGATGGAGTCCCACATCGGGCTCCCTGCTCAGCAGGGTGTCTGCTTCTCCCTCTGACCCTCCCCCCTCTCATGCTCTATCTCATTCTCTCTCTCAAATAAATAAATAAAATCTTTAAAAATAAAAAAATTAAAAAATAAAAGTTCAGCTTTCTGCTCCATGTATCTTCTTTCTGAAAGTTGATTCTTTTTTCCAAGTACTATTATTCTGGTCTGTCATTTTAGGTTATTTTTCCTTCCAGTCACTCTTAAAGGGGCATGATTTTTTTTTAAGATTTTATTTATTTGTGAGAGAGAGAATGAGAGACAGAGAGCATGAGAGGGAGGAGGGTCAGAGGGAGAAGCAGACTCCCTGCTGAGCAGGGAGCCTGACGTGGGACTCGATCCCGGGACTCCAGGATCATGACCTGAGCCGAAGGCAGTTGCTTAACCAACTGAGCCACCCAGGCGCCCCTTAAAGGGACATGATTTGCTCTTTGTTCAAAGAGAAGGTATTTCTTCTCAATGCCTGATTGCTTTATCATCCAGCTGAGGCTCTCGATTCATCTTCCAATTAACAGACCTTTTATACAGTATCAAGAGAACTTCTGGTGGTGAGAGGAGGAAAGGTCTATAGAAAAGGCAAGATCTTCCCAACTGTGTTAAAAAAAAAAAAATAATTCCCTCTAACAGGCAAAGTAGATCACGATTTTTCTGGCCAAGGAAAGACCCTAACTACATTAGATTTGAAGATGGATAAGTGACCACTGCAATGTTTTCTTGATGTGGCCCCAAGATCCTCACCACAGGCACAGCTTAAATAGCTTGGCACTGCCTGGTGACCCTATATGAATTACCATCCATACACTAGAGCAGTGTACTACTCTATACTAATGTACTTAAGTACCACTTAGATAGCTTGTACTTAAGTATCACTTAGATAGCTTGTTAAAACAATTTCCTGAGCCCCAACTCCAGGGATTCTGATTCACCGGGTCTGGATGGGGCCCATGAATTTGCATTCCTAACAAGCTCACAGGTGATGCCAAATGCTGGTCTAAGGACCACACTTTGAATATCGCTCCAGAGCACTGTGATTCCAAAGCACTTGGGGTAAATTGTATCACTCACTCTGCATCTAAAATTCTGTTCTTGGATTATTTCAGTCTGCAGTCTTAAGAAGCATTTGGTCTTCAAAGAAAACATACTGCTGCAATGTGAGTCTGTCCTCTTTAGGATAGGCTAAGCTAGGCTAGGCTAGGCTAAGCTGGAAGGGAAGGAAGGAGGGGAGGGAGGGAAGAAAGGAAGGAAGGAAGGAGAGAGAAAGAGAAAAAGAGAAAAAGAGAGAAAGAAAAGAGAAAGAAAGAAAGAAAGAAACTTAAAGTAATGGGTCTTCACTTGGAACAGAGAGCAAGCTGACTCTGGTTTACAAAGGCCTATCTCATTCCTGATCCTTTGACATTTGAGAGAGATGTGAGCAGTCTATGTCAAAAATGCACACTGCACATTCCCAGGAAGCCACTCACAGGGCCAACTGTAATTTTATTTAAGCCTGCCTGAACTTGCTTTTCTTATTTTTCCCCTGTAGGCACTCATGAGGTTTTTTTTTTTTTTTTCTTCCTTTTCTTTTGTAAGAAAGAACTCAAAGGCAAAGACACAGAGTTGACTTCACCAAAAACTAGCAAACTTTAAAGCAAAAAAAAAAATCAAGCATGTCTGTTTATATCAAGATTCACCCCACAACCCTTCTACTCATCCTCCTATACAAAGAGAAAACTTAAGACCATAATAGCTACTCTTCAAAAATGATTAAATGAAAATAGTCCAAAAGTCAGATTACTGGAAATATGTCTAAGCCCTTTGTGTGCAAATCCATATGGTGGCAGTTGGAACACCAAACACCTAAGAAAGAAAACAGACATACACCTTATATAAAGCAGGGTTGCAAATCCAAATGCCTACAGTGTAAGTAAGGTAATTTAATGGATGAAGTCGGGAGTAAGGGAAGAGAGAGCACCAGGGACAATGGAGAACTTGAGAGTCCTGGGCTTATGAGCTGCTCCTAATTAGCTGAAGTCCAATTCTGATATCAGAAATACATTTTCTGTTATTCCTTCCAGTCCTATTTCTTGGATTTTAAGTTGAGTTACAGATACTATGTTTGAAAAGTCACAGGAAAACTGGATGAAGGTTAACTTCCTCCAGAAAAGGTTCATCCTAGGCTGTGGTAGGCAGCCTGGGATGGGTCAGGTTACCTTCATCCAACTCAGGATTGAGTTGACTCAAAATTGGCTGATATTTGAAAGATTTGGTCTGCCTCTCTTGCTCACATCCTTGGATGTAGTTTGAAAGCCCATGGTGTTCACCAGTCTCCCTTGTCTTTCATGGATGTTGAACTCCAACAGTTTTACCCTTAGCAATGGGAGACTGTCACATTGAGCGCTTTGCCTTTTCAGTGATTTGCTTTCTAGCTTCCTAGCTCCGTACCCTGCATAGCACAAAAATTAGGCAAATGCCTCCAGGGATGAGACTGCCCAAGATCAGGCTAATTATCTAGTACCTGCCTTTTTTCTGAGGTCTCATGCTCTCAACTCCCAGCTGCTTTAGCATCCCTAAACTTTGATGTTTGTCTCTTCTGCCTTATGAGATTGCCAAAAAATCTTCGGCCTTCTCTGCTCCCAGGCTACAATCTTTAGTCTGATTTCTCAGCTTTCATGCCAAACCAAAAATTGGAGAGATCCCTTGAGGGAAAAGCAGGTTATGGAATGCTGGCTCACCACTTTATAGTGCCCTATGCTCTAGGAGTCTTGGTTTTCTTGGCAACTCTTTAATGTCTTCAAATTAGGTGCATTTCAGACTTTGCTTAATTTAGCTTCTCTACTGTTTTTGAAGAAGTGTTGGTTTTTCATAGACCACCCCAATTTAGCCAGAGGCAAAAGTCCCCAGGTAGGTTGTTGATTGGTTGGTTGGTTGACTGACTGACTGATTCTTTTGGAGATTACAAGGTTAAAAGGAGTGGAGATCGGTCTTGTTCACACTGACTGCAGTGAGTTGTATTTGGGTTTTCAATGCCTGAGACTTCTCAACTGCTGCTGTTGCCATAGATTTGTTTTCTTTCAGGATCAAAGTGGGTACTTTCATATAAAATCTTATTTTTAATTCCTTCTCTGGCAATTCTTTCCTGGATTCTTAGCTTTGCCTAAGTATACCTACAATGGAACCAGCATTCTTGAGCCACTAAGATAAACCCTCCTACTCCAACATCGTATGAACTTCTCATTCTACTCGTTAACGAAAAATGTCCAAGGCCAACCACAATAGATCCTCATGAACCATACAACATTGAATCCTGTGCACAGGGAAGGTTTTCGACATCTAAAATTCCTAGGAACTTCAAGAGCTTCCCCTTGGTGGAGTCACCAGGCTTTGGTGTGGCAGCCATGGGCTCCAGTCCCAGGTTAATTTAATACAGTAATGTAACTACTTCCCTTGGAAATAATGTGTTTATTCTGAAATTTAGGAGTTAACTTCATATTTATTTTTTTAATTTTTTTTATGTTATGTTAATCACCATACATTACATCATTAGTTTTTGATGTAGTGTTAACTTCATATTTAAACACTTAATCCACATGAGCTATGCAGCAATCATTTTGGTAAAAATTGACTACAAATGTTTATATATATATATTCAATTTCAAACAAGACATCAAACTAATACTTTTGGTTCAGTGATCTCTTTTAAGACAGATATGTCAAGCAATTTTTGTATTTTGTCAGCAGCCTTAAAAGAAATTTCAAATAACCACAAATCATTGTTACACTTTAGAGTACTTGAGACACTCCAGATAAATATTTGTTGATAGATGGACAGTAGGTGGAGGAATGGTTTCATCTAATATGTAATAGAAGAAAGTGACAAGACACCCACCCTTATGCTTATCAGGGAACAAGATGAGAATGCTCTGGCAGAATATCACTCTTGTAGTTGCCAGTAATTGGCCCCACTTGAAGCAAAGAGGAGGGATTTAAATAGAGGCACTATCTGACTTAAGCCTTCCTGTATAATGCAGAGCCCTGGATACAGACAGACATAAGACACATGGTAAAACAGTCAAATTATTCCCATTACCATGTGCCATCTCCAAGTGTGGCTTCCTGGGAATTCATCTGCAGAGTGCAACAACAAATTCTCTTTATCAAAAATGTTGAAAGCTCTTTGAGATTACTGCTCTGTTAGGACATCTAGCCTAACGGGCATGGAGCTCTTCACCATGTGGGTAGCTGGAGAATGTAGCAGCGGGCTCAGGATAGGACTCCACAGTGAATGCAAACTTCAGTTCCTCTAGGACCGTAACAGACCCCATGGCAGATCCCTGCTGACAGAGCACTTGTCTCTTCTGTAACACGCCTATATAAATAAGAGAAAATACCCAAGCATCCAAATGATGGGGATAATGAAAGACATCAGAACATAGCACGTGTCCTAAACTAACTCCTTAGTTTTCACAATTATCTAGTTTTTAAGACTGAGTGACAAATAGGTAAAATAAATAAATAAACCTTAGGCCTATAAAGCAAACAAGAAGTAAATAAAAATGACTAACATGGAGTACTGCATCAGAAGGTATCAAATGGCCAAAAAAAAAAAAAGCATTATCTGTATATGGCAGGCACTGTGCCAAGGATATTACTTGAAATCTGTCCATCTTCACGACAACTCTTCAAGGTAAATACTCTCATAATCCTCATTTTGATAGATGAGAAAAATGAAGCACAGAGCAGCTTAGTAATTTACTCCACGTAGTAAGCGGTAGAGAGTCAACCTGAAACTAGGTCTCAGAATGCCATATCACAAACCCTTAACCACATCCCTTTACAGGCCTCCTGGACTGCATTGATCATCTTAATGTCTCGCTGCTTATTCCTTATACTTTAATAATGTGACTATGGATTATGGACATGTGCCTTTCCTAGCTGTCCTTAAATCTGAGCTAAATATAAAACTAATGACATCTTGGGAGCTGTGATTCTTCCCTAACACATTTTGCTAAGAACATGGCTTATGAAATCTTTATATCTAGTTGAAATGTGTTTACTAAGTCTTGACAGGAAGTTCATTCTAGGGGGATATTACACATGGGCAATGTAAATTGCTCTAAGGGCTAAGAAGCCTTCATTCCAACTAGTTTTTTGCTGCCAAGTAATAAGTAATTTAATAGATTTGGAAAATGAAGCACCTGGTCTAACCCCTTTCACAAGTTACTAGGACTGCATAAAGATCAGTCACTCTACACAGATTTGGAAAATTCCCCATCTGACACATGGAGTTGCCTCCCTCAATGTTGTTGCAAACTGCACATTAGTGTTTAGACCAAGTATCTCTGAAGAGGCACAAACCTGTTCCTATGGCCTAGTAACTCCACACTGCAAATACGCATTTTGATGAGCATTTCCGAGCGCTGGAGGAAGGAGAACTGGGACCCCAACCTGAAGGCCAGCATCTTGTTCCTGGCTTTTCTGGCTCACAGCTGTGCCACCATGAGCAAGTCACACTATAAGCTTCGGTTTCCTACTCCATAAAAGATGCCAACCTGCCTCATGATGTTCTTGTAATGGTGGTACCTGTGAAAACACTTTGAAAAACTATTCAAACCAAAGATCAGATATGTGACATATATACACATACTTACACACAGCACCAAGGGCTAAGTCACGCATATCAACCAGATGCCAATGGCTAGATGATTAACCAGGTAGAAGACAGAAGTCCACTAAGCCACTCCCCAGAGGAAGTGAGCCTGTGAGGAGATGCCTGGTTGCTATGGTGATGGGAAAGGACAGAGCAGTCCAGGCAGAGGGACAGGGAGGGAAAGGAGGACACAGGCCGGCTACAGAAGCAGGTTCTAGAGAGCCTTCCTAATGAGCACTGAGTAAGTGTGGACTTCTGGAAATAGCAGCAGACAAGAATTCACTCATTAACAGAAAATAACCTGATATAGAAAGGCTGTGTGCCAGGCACCATAAACCAAAAATACCAACATGCAGGATCCTGCTTGATCTTAATAACAAGCCAGTGAAGGTATGCCTCCTATTTACTGATTAGGTATCATAGGCTTTGAGCAATTTATTGTCAGGTCCATATAGAGAGTAAGTGATAAACCAGGTTCAAACAGGGTCTGTAGAACTTGTTTGAACCTGGAGCCATGCTCCTTGACCACCATGCTATGCTGCCTCTCTAAACCATTGTCAGGATACAAACCAGCACATCTTTCAAGCTGTATTTCTGTAGAACAACTTTGTGTTTAAATACATAGGGAAAAAGTCAGGTATGGTATACACTCAAATGTTCACAGCACTCTTTCTGTCCAGTGGGATCACAGGTGACTTTCTCAATACCCTTAAGTATTATCTGACTTTTGTAATCAAAAAGAGAAAGCAATTAAAGAATTAAAATACATCTTTATTTTTCCTTCCTAAGGACAACTCTTATTGGGGCACCTGGGTGGCTCAGTTGGTTAAGCAACTGCCTTCGGCTCAGGTCATGATCCTGGAGTCCCGGGATCGAGTCCCACATCGGGCTCCCTGCTCAGCAGGGATTCTGCTTCTCCCTCTTACCCTCCTCCCTCTCATGCTGTCTCTCATTCTCTCTCTCTCGCAAATAAATTTAAAAAATCTTAAAAAAAAGAAAAAAAGGACAACTCTTATTTCCAAATGCTTTAGGTCATCTGTATAAAAAAAAAAAAAAGAAAATGAGGAAGTCAAAGGGACAGTTTGTTAAGGGTTAAATATTATAAATTTGATAAATTTGATTAATAGCTTAAGTATCTGTGGTATAGCAGAAAGCCACTGAAAACACTGGAGTGAACCTAGTCTAGCGAGGGAGGTTGGGCTTGAGGTTCATGATGGCAGGGGTGGGGCACCGGCATAAGGATGGGGGTCAGTGTGAGTGCTTTACAAAGTAGTCCCCACTCCAAGACTTTCAGAGAGAATTCGGGGAAGAATCACTAGTCTAGGATCCACTGTACTGGTGGGAATCAGCAATCCCACTTCTAGTATGTTGGCTGGGAGAAAGGCTAAGAATCACTGATACAAAAAGAGATAATCAGTAGAAGGCTATGCAATTAGGTAAGACAGTAATGGGATAAGGTCAAGGAAAAGCAGGAAGGATAGATATAGGGAAGATCCATACTTGGAGACTAGAAAAAAGATAAAGGGAAATGGCAGGGGGTAGAATAAGCAGAGGTGTGGGTGGGAGGGTATTAATAAGAATATTCTAAAATAAATGTTTCTTATAATGGAAGAAGGCTTCAAAATGTAAAACTACCTGTTTCAAAAGAAAATTTTCATACAACAGGTAAATCCTTACCTATATTAATATAGAAAATGAAAAAGCCAGTTTCCATTTAGTATTTAATATGTGGAACATTGTAATCTATTTTGGGGAGGAGACCACATAGGCTATTGCAATGAGATTTATAAACAGATAAAATTTCTTTCAAATGAATTGTTTCTAATAGTTTAGAGTTACAATGGATACTTGTTACTTGTATAATGAAAACTTGTTTCTAGGAGTTCTTAAGCCAACTAAGAACGCCATCACAACATTGAAATGCTTTGAATTAAACATTAGCAAGAGAGCAATTAATGAAAAGCCTAATAATCTTTTATTACTGTCCAAAAAAATCATTTTCACTTAGTTTTATCTATCTGGCAATGTTGAACTTAACCTGAACCTTGTGCTCCCAGGAAATAGCCAAGGTCAAATTCTTACCCTTTTGTGTTTTGGGAAACGTCCCAAAGTACAGGGACCAATCTGCCCTTGGAGATTCTGAGACCCACATCTACCCCTCCTCATGACGCCCTTATTTCATAAAACCTCACAATTTTTACTTCATCTTTGACAACAGCTGCATAGGACCCATGCCATGTAAGTGTCATAACTGACATAAACTGTCCTCTATTGTTGGACATTTAGCATGTTTCCAATTTTTCACAACTACAAAGAAAGCTACACCAGCCATCTTTGTACAAACAACCAGCCAACCTCAACTCTTCTCCTCCTTGAGACTTCGCTCATGAGTGAGCATTCCCCCTCTTGTAAGAGCCTGAAAAAAATCATCTCCTGGGCGCCTGGGTGGCTAAGTTGGTTAAGCAACTGCCTTCGGCTCAGGTCATGATCCTGGAGTCCCAGGATCGAGTCCCGCATCGGGTTCCCTGCTCAGCAGGGAGTCTGCTTCTCCCTCTGACCCTCCCCCCTCTCATGTGCTCTCTCTCTCAAATAAATAAATAAAATATTAAAAAAAAAAAATCATCTCCTTAATAGTCTGGTACAACTTCTCTTTAACATATTCAGCTGTTAAGAGGTTTCCAGAAAAAAATATAGCAGGAAATAAATGAGACCATATCACAAATGCTTGTTCCACGCTTTCTCAGGAAACATATAAATGCAAAAAAATTCACAAAGAATATTTAATGTCAATTGATAATGCTGATGCAAAAACTCCAAGAAAGGAAATGAGATTCTATGAACAATCTCACTTTGCCTGAAGATAAATTAGTACAACTGAAAATTATTTCAAATTTCTTATTTGAATGGCAAGGAAAATAATACTAAGGAAGGAAGCCGGACTCGCTATAATCAGGAAACACTCCCAATTTAGCAAACCACACAGGTAGCACGGGACATTTCACAAGGGCCAAAATGGTTGACCAATTCTACAGTATGAGAAGAGAGAAAAATCACAGCTTTGGCAAAGGAACGAAGTCCTAACCATGAGGATGACTTAAAGACACAGGATTCCAGCCCAGATGGGATTCAGGAACCACCTTGCTCCAAATTCCAGCAGGTTCATGAATCACAAATCCCAGGAACAATTCAGTGGGGCAACTCCAATCCATGTTTCAAAACTTGTGATTTTCTACAAGTTTATTTTGCTTGGAGAAAAATCATTAAATGTATCACATTTTATTTCTACACTTCTGTAGGACTTCTTGTATAAATGCCCAAATCTGGGGGTGGGGGCGGTTGGAGGGGGTGGGATATTCTAACCTCGTGTCATTTTAGCTTCTGCATTACTGACATGATGCTGCAACTCTTAAGGTAGAAAAGTTTGCAGGGGAAGCAGCTCCACCTGGTAACAAAACTGCCCTAATTTGGACTACGAATTAGCAACCTATTTCCCTGAGCACTGCAACAAATGAAGCAGACACTTTATCTCATTTAAATCTTGGAAAACTCTCCAAGGTTCCATTTAACAGATGCAAAGGTGAGACGCAAAAAGGCTTTATTGTGTGCCTAGGATAACAAAGTTGGTGGAAAATGGCAAATAGTGATTATTAAGGAAGGATTCAACATGTAGCACTGTTAGAGTCAACGACATTCAATTTTGTATGAGACCAACAGAATGTGGCCAAATAAAAGTACTTCATGTGACCGGCTTAATGAATTCAAAACAATGATTAGTAATTTAACACATCAATCTTCTGAATGTCAATGGATAGCTCTAAACTGCTGGGGAAAAATTTTTTTTTAAATAGTGCTGGAGCTTGCTTGCAAAGTTTCTTGAGTTGATTAAATATTCCCTCCAAAATCTTGTTTACATTATTAATTCACTCAGCAACCTCTGTCTTCAGAGAAGTGTAAATTTCCACCTGGTCCCTGAAGATTTAGCACACATTTTTAATTAAAATCGTCTTGAATAAATTGAGTTGTTATTCTTACAGGCTGTAATACTAATAGTATTAACTCCAAATAAGACAGAAGAAAAATAAAATAGGGTCCATTAAAAGTATGCACACATAGGGGCCTTGAACAGTGAAACATTTATCTAAACTTCATAAAAAGATCTGACTCCAAATTATGAAAAAGGGACCAGTGAGTCATTTCTACAGTTTTCATGAATGATTCACAATAGTAAAAAACGTAAAGATGTGTCAAAAGTTTACAAGTTCAAAGTACAAACTGAATGCTTCCTTTAGGAAAAGCTAAAACAAAATTAAACACCATGAGAAAGTAAGCTTTTCTCTCTTATGATCTAAATGACAGTCACAGAATTATGTGCATGATACAATTATATGCTGTCATGAACAGTTTAATTATTATATGCCCGACCAGTTTTTTTCTTAAAAAAATCAAGTGCCCTTCCTCATCTGAATGCTTCTAACCTAACTTTGCCATTCTTCCACTATATTCAATTTTCTATGGACACAGAGGAGTGGTCTGTCATTTAAAATGATGCTACTAAAATTCTCTCACTTTACTTTCAAGCTCTTAAAGGCTAGGTAGCATTTTGTCAGTCTCCACCATGCCAAGAGGCTGAACTCATTCATTCTTTCTACTGCTTGAATGCCTCCTTCATGCCAGGTACCGGGCTAGGATATGAGACATACACTGGAGGCCATGGGATCTTACTGGCAAGTAAGGAGACTGGAAACAAGCAGGGAACTGGACAACAGAGAGGCAGTTTGGGGTCAGCAGTGTCTATGCGCTCAGACTGCACAGTCAGCCCTGGTTTAAATCCTAGATGTGCCTTTGGGTACATCATCAAGGTCTCTAACTCAACCTCTTCCTCATCTGAAAAATGGAAGTGATGAAAATCCCTACCTCACAGATTTGTGAGGATTAAATGAGAGGATACAATGCTTCTAATTTAATTCCATGGCCCATAGTATATGCTCAATGAATATGACCTGCCATAAGGACGCTAATTATATTATTACTACTTTTTGCACTATAACAAGTGCCATGAAGACCTATGTAAAGGATGCTAGTAAGAGCACCAGGAAGAGCAAATCTCCCTAGAGTAGTTCAGTATGAACAGACAGACTACAGAGGACAGCACGCCAAGTAACGAGTCTTCGATATCTAGGAGAAAAAAATAGAGTGTTGTTCAAGAAGAACTCTCAAGAGAAGATGTCGTGTTCGTTTAGATGACTATTTCATCTTAAGAAAGCAGTCTTCAGCTACTGATCAAACCAGAACCCTAGCCATGCTGATGATTATTATCATCAGCAACCCTAAATTCATTTGCTGCATCACATCTTGGCATGCAAACGCTCATTTGTTACAATTATCCCTTCAGTTTGACATGGAGAGAAAGCAACCATAAAGCAACTTCTATTACCCTGGGAAGCTCCTCTAAATAATTAAAATTCTAAAGCACTCCTCAAGCTGAAAGTAGATCAGCCCCTCATTGAGGGCACATTCTATTAAATAAGTAGGCTCATGTTTGTTGTTCTTGCAACCCAAGTCCTTGAGCTCACAAATCCCACAGCACCAAAAATCATTATTTTTTAATCTAATTTAATTTTTTAGGTCCCAAATCTATCTTCGGGAAAAAAAAAAAAAAAGCCGCCATTTCTTACACACAACTTAGGCCCTTTCTAGGTACTCGTCATTAGGCTAAGCTTATAACATACATGATCTCATCTTCCATAGTTTTCCAGGGTGATGCTACTATTACTCAGAGTTTTAAAGGAAACTGAGGCACAGAGAGGTTCAAACCCTCACCCAAGTTTCATTAGCTCAAACATACTATAGCTATGATTTGAACCCAGCTTTCAAGTCAATGTCCATATCCACTATATTACAGCATAAGCACCTTGAGAATATATTTTCTTTTTTAAAGCAATATTTACATTCCAAATGCAAATGAAAGTCAGGTGGGGGTGAGGTGTGGGGCCGGAGTAAATAGGTGGGAGCAGGAAAAGGAGGTAAATGACTCAGCCACTGCAGACACATGTTTAATTAGAATTCACGTGGGCTCCAATTCAGGTTGGATTTTCATGAAGATCAGACAGGATTCTCTTTTTCACCGAAGACTGAACTCCATTTTAAGTCAGGGTCTTAGACAACAAGGGCTACTCACTTCCTAGTAGACTTTGAGGACTGGTTTTCTTCCCCAGTATTGAGCTTCAGACCTACCATCTTCTCACAAGCCTTTACAAGGGGACAGTCTACTCTTCCCCATGAAACAGGATGAAAGCAACTTATCTACATGCAAGTCTCCAGAACCAACAAGTGAACCAATTACCAATGAAAACAGGCTTGTTGTAAGCATTAATTAAAATGAGATAATATTTTGCTTAATTAGTGCAGTGCCAGGCATACAATAGGCATTCAACATGTTTGTGCCATTACTAATAACGTTTATGGATATTATGATTCCTAAAAAGAGTTCTTTAACTCACATGGAAGCAATATCCTATACCACATGCCCTTTTCTCAAGATTATGCAACCTAATAGAAATAACTAAAACAAATGATTAGCTTCTGCAAATGAGGAATCCTGCAAATGACTGCTCTGTTTGACTTGTAACAGCCACATGCTCAACTGGAAAATTTATTTTGATAAATGTTTGTCAATAGGGAAAAATGGGCTAGGATAAGGCTGGCATCAGAAAACGGAAATTCGTAAGGAGGAAAACAATTTTATTTTAAAGGATCAAAATCCATTATTAAATAAACCTGCTTACCAAATGCAGCTTAAATGAAATACCACCAACAACTGGGTAAACTATGTCCAGCAGTGGTTGGACTCATGCAATGAACTGATCAATTTAACTGGTCAATTAATCCAAAAGATGACCAGTCCATATGCACGAAGACGGTACCAGGGAGCCAGACTAACAGAGAGTTGCCATTTAAAGGGCCACCAGACTCAATTAATTCACATTTGATCAGATTCCCTGGATAATAATGGCTCACAGCTGGATTTGTACAACACAAAACACACAGAGGTGCATTTAAATATTAATAATTTTTTAAATATTTGAAAAGGTGTATCTTTTTTACTTATCACATAGCCCAAGGGAAACAGAAAGGTTGCATAATTCCCGGATACCTCAAATGAGGGAGGCTCCCAGTCTTCACTGAAGTTCAAGAGCATTAACTTCACACCTATGCTGTCATACTCACCCCTGCCCATCTCCCAAGACCAAACCTGACTTGCTACCTTCCCTTCCATGCTGACTTTAGACACAGCTATCAGTTTTGCTAAGTCGCACTGTGGGGGGACACTATGTCCCTTCTTATTAAAGACAACATGAATTATGGAACTAACCTACTTACTCTCTTGCCCCAAAGATTTCAGTGTTTAACTCAACTTCCCCATAATTCACTGCACACAGCAATTAAATTAATGGCAGTGGTGGCAGCATAGAATCCTTTAAGCCCCTATGGGCTTGTTCCTTTGATTAGACCAGATCAAGGAAGCTGCAGCTATTTGCAGGCAGATTAGAGGGGCTCCCTTTTTTATTGCCATCAGGGCTGAAGATTGAAAGGTCAGGTGTGTTGACATCTTACTCATCTCCATCTGTGATAGTTTACACTGAGATTATTCTTAAAGAAGGTTTTTAATACAGTAAGAGGACCATATGGATCAGGAGGCATGAAGGCGCCCTCATACATTTCAGGCAAAGGTACCAAGCGGGTTTATGCCTATCTGCTTCATCAACACACCCTGACTGCCACCTCCAGGTGCCAATAATGGATGCAGGAAATCAGCGTCCCGATGCTCTGTGAGATAGGATGGGGGCCTTCAGGGTCATAAAACATTTAATTATGCTCTTCATGGTTTGGGGACTATGTTGCATTTTATTACATTTTAACCTTTGGTGGAAAGAAAACACTTATTATCTGTTCATCAGTCATTCCCAAATCTAGCTCAATCAAAATCACTTGAACTTTTTTTTTTATATTAAAAAAACAAAGTTGACAACCAGCTTCCCAAATCTCACCCCAGAGCTGGTGAATAAGTATCTCTTGGGGATTTGGCCCAGGAATCTCTAGTTTCCAAGAGCCCCACTAGAGGTGGTTCTAGTAAAGACCCAGTTCAAGGACTCACTGGTACATGTCACAAAGCCAAAGTATAAGAAAGTTTACCTGAAAAGAATAAATAACAATGCTCAATGAAGTTGAACAATGAGTAGGTGAGGATAGTCAGGCTGCCTGGGATTAAAATCTCCTTCCTCCACAGTGAGCAGGGTATATAAATTACTGAATCTCTCTGGGTCTCATTTTTCCTCACTTTTAAAATGAGGTTAATACCACCTCCCACAGGTACCTCTATGGAAAGCACTTAGCATGGGCCACAACTATATTAAGCTACCCAAAACTATGAGTGATAATTATTTTTTAACCAGATCCCAGAAATTCTAGAAAACAAAGCTCATTGTATCATAGTAAACAAATTTTCCACAAAACAGAATAGTCTTTTTCCTCTCATTTAATTCTTTACACTTAATACTATACTTCCTATGGGATAGGCTGAAATAATGACTAAATTCTAATTTAAAGCTGCATTACTTAATAATTTACTTAATTCAAAGGCACCATCAATTCACTAATAGCTCTGTCGGAATTAAAGAAGGAAAACAAGTATGTGATGATTGCAAACTGCATCCCAATTTCAGAAATGTTAAGATGTACTGGGGTGAGGTAGGGCAGGAGAATCTAATGCTATCAAGAACCCAGGGAAGTCTGTATTAACAAGCCTACACATCCCCAATCACACATAAAGTTCCCCCGAGGGGTCATCAGCAGAATGAGAGTCCTACAAAATATGCTGGAGTCAAATCATCTGGAAATCACTGCCTAACATTGCCCTCCTCCTCACACCCTCTCTTCACATAGATTCATGATGCATACTCACATATTAAAATATCTGAAGGTTGAGAAGTGTTTCAACAGATACACCAGTTGAACTTGCCTTGAACTTTTCTGCTGACCCTTTGGGGAATAAACTTTCTCAGTACATATTTTGATAAATGTTAAAGTAAAGCCAAGTTTCTTGGCTATAGTAATTATGAATATCTTTGTCCAAATATCTTGTCTTGTCAGAGTAAAAGGCCTATAGGGAAAGAAGCCTGATGTCTTCAGACTAACAACAGGATTCATAGCTTCCTTCCAAGGATAATAAGACCCTTTCTTGTTATTTATTAGATGGTAAAAAATGAGCCATGAGAAAACAGGGAGAGCCATTACTTTTTCTGAGGAACCTTATAAGTTGAGAACATTACTGAGCATTTATATTGCATGATAATTTGACAAAAAGACATTTTTAGTTTTAATTATCCCAATGATAAGATTAAAAATCCAGGAACTGTTTATTCAGATCCATCTTGGTAAAATAACTACGTTCAATAAACACACAATACAGATAGTTTTAATTTTACATGTGGGCCAGGAGGATCCATTTCTCCCAAAACATGTATCATCCCATATGTGCTGTGATTTACAATCCCCAAAGCATAAAGTTTGAATTGTGAGTCTTCTGTTTAGGATTCATTGGAATTCTAATCCTATAGTCACACTAAAATAGATGCAGTCTAAAAGAAAATTCTCCACATTTTAAAGCCAGATGGCCCATATAAGCTAAATATTTTTTCATTCCTTGTTCAGAAGAAAATTCACGTTGAAAGTAGTGAATTAATTTAAGTAGACATGAATTTAAGGGATCCTTAGTCATCAATCCCAAACTTAGGACTCTATTTAAAGAAAATGCATTTTTTAATGAAGTTTAAAAAATAACAAAAAAGAATATATATAGAAACCCTGGCACAGAAAACTTCTTTTAAAAAAAATCCCCTAATGTTCATGGGGAAAAAATAAAAAAAAAAAAATTAACAATTCTCAATTCCATGGTATGACCAAATTTTTTTTCCTTCAAACTGAAAAATGAGATCTTTATTTGAAATATTTCTAGAATCACCAAAAAAGGTCTAATTATTTCAAATTGTCTAATAGTAAATATGTTATCGAAGAGTGAGCCTTAATCACAATTTTCTTTTTGATTAAAAAATAACAAAAATCCAATTCTAGCATTTCTTTTCTTTTTTTAAAAAAAAGATTTATTTTAAAGAGAGAGCCAGCAGGGCCCTGACACAGGGCTTGCTATCCTAGGACCCTGAGATCATGACCTGAGCTGAAATCAAGAATCAGAAGCCTAACCACCTGAGCCATCCAGATGCCCCCACTTCACCATTTCTAGTCTTAGACTGATAGAAACCCAGGACTTGGATTGTATTTTGCAACATTCTCCCACATTCTACACTTACATTTTCTCTTCTATTAATACAAATATATATAAATATACATAGAAAGACTCCCCAGCAGCCCTGAGAGACATTACCATACTGCATGAGTCCGTTAAATGAAATCAAGAAACTAATAAAAAGGATAGCAACGTTCTTCTCATATTTAACATCTCTGTTCTTTAAAATGAAGGAGGCAGCCATACAGTAGCCTTAAAAATGCCATATAGTGGGATCTTCTCTCCAGCACTCTAAGAACTGTTCAGTTATACAAGACAGGGCCTCTTCAAATTATAGTTGACTCCTGAACAACATGAGGATTAGAGGCACTGATCCCCCAGGGCAGTCAAAATTCCACATGCAACTTCTGACTTCCCAAAACTTCACTACTAATAGCCTACTATCAACCAGAAGCCTTCCCCTAAACATAAACATTCAATTAACACAAATTCTGTATATGTATTATCTACTGTATTCTTACAATAAAGCTAGAGAAAAAGGCAGTGTTAAGAAAATCATGAGAGAGGGGCGCCTGGGTGGCTCAGTCGTTAAGTGTCTGCCTTCGGCTCAGGTTGTGATCCCAGAGTCCTGGGATCGAGCCCCACATCGGGCTCCCTGCTCAGCGGGAAGCCTGCTTCTCCCTCTCCTACTCCCCCTGCTTGTGTTCCCTCTCTCGCTGTGTCTCTCTCTGTCAAATAAATAAATAAAATCTTAAAAAAAAAAAAAAAAGAAAATCATGAGAGAAAATATATTTACAGTCCTGTACTGAATTGAGTGAAAAAAATTCCATGTATAGGGGCTCGTGGCTCGCTCAGTACAGCATGAGACTCTTGACCTCAGGGTTGTGAGTTCAAGCCCCACATTGAATGTAGAGATTACTTAAAAATAAAATCTTAAAAAGAAACCCATGTATAAGTGGACACGCACAGTTCAACGTTGTTCAAAGGTCAACTGTATTCCCTACTTGGGATAAAATGTTGGAAGCTTTTTCCTTCTGCACATTACCTGTGTATTGGTCCATTAGGCATTCAAAGTCAGTTTCTCAACAAATAGTCTTAGAAAACAGACCATTATTTTGTTTAAAGCAAAGGTCTTCAAAGGCAGTCACAGGTAGGCTGAGGATGGGAGGCCCCAAACAAGCCCAAGCTAGAGCACCTCTAATGGAATCAGTTTGATAAACTGAGTTTCCATGTAAGATTATAACTTAAAAAAAAAAAAAGGAAAGTGCAGTTTAAAAATAAAAATCTGAAAACCACTAGTTTAGTGGAAGTGGGACACGCATGCAAGATAGGACTCACCCCTGTATCAGGGTCAGGATCCTGGGTAGGATGACCCATTTGCTGAGACAGTCCTTGTACCCAAAGGCCCAGAGTAAAGGGCCACATTATAGAAAGTGCCCTGGCTGCCAGGGAAAAAAACTAGCAACATCTGTGTGCCAAGAGTACATCTCTAAATCCTATTACTGACTCGAGTACTGATTCAAACAGAGGTTGAAGCATTCACAGTCTGCCTAATGCAGGGTCGGCCCACAGTAAACACACACACTGAAGGGGTACCTATGATGGGCCAGGCATCATGCCAGGAGCAGGAGGACCTTGCTGAACACAAATAGCACAGCCCCTGCTACCCAGAGGTCAAGTCTAATGGAAGAATGGTCATTAATCAAATATTAAAAAGAACTGCCACATAATGAGCCCCTGCTGGGCATCAGGTGCCATTCTAACATCAGCTCTTCTCATCATCACCACACCTCTAAGAATGAGATGCTGTTACATCTCCATGTCACGGAAGAAGCACTGAGACACAGAGAGATCTCAGGGCTGCTAAGAGGCCAAGTTTGGCTTGAGGCGCAGCTGAATGGCTTGAGATTCCAGGCTCTTAATCATCAGACCCTCTCTCCTGCTAAAACTCTGTAATCTCCTAGGGATTAGCCCTAAGCAGGGAGAACAGACCACCATTGCAGAAATGACATTTGAGCTAAGAGCTTCAGGAATGGCAGAGAAGAGGGAAGAGGTCAAAGCACCTGCAAAGGACTGGTGGGGGGTGGGGGCAGGGAAGGGCCCGGTGAGCACAACATCCAGCCCATCAGACGGCACAGAGAGCTGGCGAGCACTGGGGACAATGGGTGGCAGGAGGTAAGAGGTGAGGGGTATGTCGGGACTATGCTGAGTAGGGCCCTGTAGAACACTGTAAAGCACTTTTGTCTTCATCCCTAGACTAATAGGAAATCACTGCAGGGAGGTCCCTCAGAGGTACAGGTGTTTCAAAAGTCCTCTCTGGATGCATCCAAACACGAACCATGAGAACCTTCTGACCCTGTCAGGGCTGACACGGCACAATCTTCCCCAGAGACTGACCAAGACAAGACCAACTCTGCTCTGGATCATTCTGTACATTCCTGAGACATGCCGGCAGCCTGCCATGGACCAACCACCTGAACATTCTGCCTGGGGCAGGGAGAGGGAGGTAGCAGCTCCAGCTAATCTCTTCCGGAGTTTCATCAGTGGGACAATACATCACCTCCTCAGACTTCAGCATGGAAGGAGAACTTTTAGAACACAAACATTTAAAAATGACACTATTCTCCTCAAAATCTTTTCTTCATTTTGTAAGTGGTAGAAGGAGACAGATAACCATATCACATTACTGAATACCATGGGACATTTGTTCACACTTAAAAGTATTTAGGTGTTATTTCATGTAAATGTTGAGAAGAAGAAAAAAAATCTTGTTTTTCTTATCTCTTGGGAACCAGGTTTAGTTCCAAAAAAAAAAAAATCTGCAAATTGACAGAAAACGATGTATCTGTACTTAATTCAGTGTATATGGATTTAATCACATAAGACTAACCACTGAACCCTGACCATGGGCAGAACTCTGTGGAACTCAGTCTTTTAATCAGAAGTACTAGCCCAAAAACTGCAATTCACTGATAGTGATTCAATACACATCACTCTGCTCTCCCCACCATCCTTTCCTCTATTCCTCCCTTACCAAAGAGAGGTAGGAAACTTCTACTAAATCCAGTATTTCTCAGGGGAGGAAAAAGCATAAAATCTTGACTCCTAATAATCATGATCTTGCAAAGCCATCCACACCGAGAGGTTACAGCATGTCTAGAGGGATGGCGTGGTTATGGACATGGCTTTAACCCAAAGAACCTAGACTCTGTCGAACTCTGGCTTTGAGCAGTTGACCCATCTGGGCTTCAGCACCCAGAACCATAAAACACTTAAGGTAACAATATCTATCTTACACTTGGGGTGAGATTAAATATTTAGCACAGGACCTAGCACAATAAAGGGGTGTGAGAGGGTTTTTTTTTTAATTCTCTTATTATTTTCCACAAATCAGTGTAACTTTACTTAAGAAAATAACATCCACATTGGGTTGGACTCCTGTCCCTTCTAGCAAGACTGTTGCAAAAAGGGATGTCAGACGTTTCTTTTGTGGGAGATCATATCATTAGCCCTTTATCTACAGAGTGTAGGTGTGTCACCAGATGTATTAACTTCCCCTTAAATCCTTTGAAAGTATAGAAGGAAATGGACATCAAACTACCTACTTAATACCCAACACCATGGCAGAACAGAGCCCACTAAAAGATCCTCTTGTCTCTTGCTCAAAAAGGCATGACCCAAGGAGAAGAAATTACCAGTTCCCCGCCTTTTTTTAAGTAGGCTCCATGCTCAACATGGGGCTTGAACTCACAACCTTGACCCTGAGATCAAGAGTCATATTTCTACCAATTGAGCCAGCTAGGCATTCCTCCCCCACATTCTTGACATGACTTTAAAGGCTCAGGTTAAGTTCATGTCATCAAATCTTCCCCTGTCATAAGAAAGTGTGGGCAGGGGGAGGGAGGCAGAGGGAGAGAGAGAATCCCAAGCAGATTCCACACTCAGCACAGAGCCCAATGCAGGGCTCAGTCTCATGACTCTGAGATCCTGACCTGAGCCAAAAACCAAGAGGTGAACATTTAACCCACTGAACCACCCAGGTGCCCCAAGAAGAGCCATGTTTTATTTTTTTTAAAGATTTTATTTATTTGACAGAGAGAGACACAGCGAGAGAGGGAACACAAGCAGGGGGAGTGGGAGAGGGAGAAGCAGGCTTCCCGCGGAGCAGGGAGCCCGATGTGGGGCTCGATCCCAGGACCCTGGGATCATGACCTGAGCCAAAGGCAGACGCTTAACGACTGAGCCACCCAGGTGCCCCAAGAGCCACATTTTAAATAAAGGGGATAATTTGGGATTAATCCTATTTTTATTAACTTACTAAACTAATTTTATACCAAGATGGTATTGTAAGACTTCACCTTTTAAACAGTTCATCCTTAGGCCCATTTATTTCTTCAAACCAAATTCCCACTCTTTCCATGCTGTAAAGTTTTATAAAATGCTCTGCTTTAAAAGCAGTCTAGTCTTTGCTGCCTTTCAACTGTACTTTCTTTGTTTTTCACAGAGAACAGAAAACCATTGATAATCCCTGAAGAAACTTCTGACAGGATAGGAAAATGCCTGATGAGTCCAAAAGCCCCCAATCCCCAAGACATAGAGGCAAGAGAAGTTGGGGGGCAAATTTAAATACAATTATCATATCTCAAATTGCAAGAAAAACAAATGTCTCAAACACCATTATTCATTTAAGTTTTTTGACAACCCGACATTTATCTCCTTTGGTCTTATATTATAGAAATGTCTCTTATTATATTCATTTTACAGAGACTGAGTATTTTTAATACTAATGAGATGCATGTTCCAGAGTTGATCCTTTTCGTTAAAAAAATAACTGAAAAAGCTGAAGCTATTATGTTGATTGTACACCTAAGTGTGTTACAGTAAATGATGCAAAGGAAATTTAACAAACAGGTAAATGCACTTGAAAGTGGTACTTCTTTGCTCTCAAAGTGCTGGTCACAAAATATGCACCAATGCCAAAATATCCATCCTCACACAGATAGCCAGTTTCTTCGGTAAAGTTCAGTTGAAATCGAACAGTAATTAAAGCACTTAATTTGTATGAGCACTGTTCCAAGATTAACTAAAGGGCTGAGGGGAGCTGGAGGCGGGGAGATCAATTAGGAGCCCATTAAAATATGATAGGAAGAGAGACAGAGCGCGACAACTCTGAGCTTGGGATACAGAGTGGAAATAGTAAAGAGGGATGTGAGAGAATGAACAGGACCCGGAGAGACAATATGGAGAAGAATATTTCAAGGCTTAAAAAAAAAAAAAAATGCGGTGGTGGGAAGACCATTAACACATTAACCGACAGAACAAGTGGAAGAAGTCGCGGTTTGGTGGGAACGAATTCTCCTTTAGAAACACAGAGTTGAAGGCACTTGCACATGAAACCCAACCTCACAGGGAATTATGAGTAACAACACTGGAACTGTATCAGGGGCAGACACGTCATTTTGGGAGAAGGTTATGGAACCTTACACTCAGAACAGGAAAAAGTCATCTCTGTCAATTCCGATGCATTTTCCTCCCTAACGCCGGCAGGGACACAATCCGGACAGGTACCATGTCTGCTTACCACACTCAAGAGAAAGGAAAGAGACGAGACTGACAGAGGGCTGTGAATGTCAACCCTGACCATAGCAACACCAAAGGCGAGACTTTCTTCTGCTATAGGAGGCCGAAATAATTTTCATCATTAAGCTTACTTTCTACATCCAGGGGAAAATGAACATGTATTCACATTATAGTAATTTGAAAAATTCAGAATTAATGAAAAAGTAAGCCTCAGAATCTTAAGTCAACTGAATATAGCAAACGAAGATGGATGAAGCTCCCAAAGAGCTTCAGTCATGCTCATATGTAATTAAAAAAAAAAACAAAAACAAACAAAAACACACTGGTCATGTTTATAGACCAATTTTATAGGGTTAAATTAATGGTTTTGGAAAGTTCTGGAAATTCCACAATGTTCATTTTTATATTACAATTACTGCACTGATTAATGATTAGATAAGAAAAGCATTAACCACATCATCAAAACAGGACAAGTGAGGCACAAGAGGCTCAATTTTACAGGTGCAACACCCAACAAAATACAACTCCCAATTTTTAAATTAGCATTATTGAAATAGCAAATATAGCGACTGTTACAATGAACCAAGTTATCTGCCTTTTCCCACCTCTAGAACTTGGCTCATGCCAGAAAAAGATACTATACTCCTTTGATATAAACCAGTCACTTGTGGGAAAAAAGGAAAATAAGAGTAGCAACTGAGTGTGTGTGTGTGCCAGGTACTGGGACAGGGACTCTGTGTTCATTACTCTTTCAAACTTCACAGCATCTCTATCAATTAGGTATCTTGTGATGCCCATTGAACAGACGAAGGAATTAAAGGTCAGGGAAGATTAAGTAACTCAGTTACTTAAATATATTCCCCCTTGGCTAATATGACATATGCCAGAGGATCTGAAAAGCCTTTTTTCCTAATCGATCATTTATTTATGTGCAAAACAGCAAATAAACATTAAACTCAACATGAAGAGAGCAGATTTAATACTGTGGTTATTACTTTGAAACCAAAGCCATACAGCCTCACCAGAAAAACCACACCAGCAAAGCACCCAAGGGCTGAGCTGGAGAAGTGTGTGCTCAGAACGGCAGTCGGCAGTGGAGGAAGTGGATGGGCTGTATCCCGGATCCCGGGTGGTCTGTAAATAGTGACAAGGTGAAGGGAACCAGTTTTGTGGTCATTTACATACAGACTCAGATACCAACTTCATGGGCTTGTCCCAAACAGCTCATCTGCCCAAACCTCATGTTCTTCTAGTGTAAACAAAATGGGAGTATTAATGCCATCAACCTCCCTGCTCTGTGGTCAGTATTATGTAGGAACATACACACACTAAGCACTTAGCGTAAGAACTAGCATGCAGGGGCTCCTGGTTGGCTCCGTCGGTCGTGATCTGGGGGTCCTGGAATCGGGCCCCGTATCAGGCTCCTTGCTTCTCCCTCTCCCTCTGCCCCTCCCCTCGCTCATGCTCTCGCTCTCAAATAAATCTTAAAAAAAAAAAAAAATCTAGCATCAATTCACTCAATAGTACAGCTGTCCTCATCATTATTGTTTGTGGTAGTAACCACGACATCAAGGTGGTCACAGTGGCAGGTAGAGAAAACAACAACAACAACAACAAACAGAACTATGAAGTCAGTCACGGCAATCTTCATACTCCAAGCCTCTCATTTAGGTGGTATGGAACCATTTGAAAAGTTATTTAACTTACCTTGAACTTTATTGTTCTTGGGGGTAAAATATAAATTAAAATACTCCCCTTGTAGGAGACAGAGAAATAGAGTCAGAAGTACCATATGAAGACCCTAAAACATAGGAAGTTCTGATGCTGTTAGCATAAAGATGCTTTAAACACTAAAACCAGTCAAGAGTTATGGGCCACAGAGGAAATAAATGCAAATGTTAAATATAAACAAACACAGGCTTAGATAAAGATGGACCTTATTTGAAAAGATAATGGCAGTAAGGAGAGGGTGACGATGGTGATAGGAAGAGGGAGACTAGTGCAGTAGGGAGAGAGCTCTTGTCTCCAAGGTCAGGCAGAAAGGAATTTCTTTTCTAGGGAGAGGCAAACAAATCTAGAAAGACCCAGGCTTAGGGAAATGGGATGAACATACAGCATGACTGAACAACCAGGTAAAGGGTTTCCCTGAGGTCAGCCATTTCTCAGGAGCTGTTCTGCATTCCAAAGATCAAGGACAGGGCAAAGTTCATAGGCCTGGGAGAAGGTGAGAAGCTTGGCTACAATGTGGTCATTGAATTTAAGTCAACAAGTATTCGGACAGAGGGTAGGAACATTTCAGGCCAAAGAGGAGAATATGGGGGGGGTCTATGTCTGGCTTCTCCATAGGTACCGGAGAGGGGCACCCATTAGTCGTAGCCTTCTGGGCAAGAGTGGTTCTTTGCAAGCCTTTTCCCTGAACACAAGGGTAACATATTCCTTTACCTATTGCTGTTTTCCAGGAGCACAGAGTTCAGGTAAAGATTAGCATTACCAAAAACAAAACTATGCCTATAGAGTTCAGTACTTTTAAGGAAAGAATCTATTGTGATATCAAATTCAAACAATCACTTTCCTTTTTCCCATAAAAGTAAGAAATATGAAGAAAGTTAAAAGAAAGTCTGTCATTAACCCATAAAAAGGGGAAAGACAATTTTCACAGCTTGAGGATTTTACATTTTTTTTTCATTTCTTTGAATGCAACTTCATTGTTTAGAATGTTTCACACACAATCTTGAACATAACAAAAATCAGAAAAATGGCTGGTGCCCAAAATGAATACTACAAAGAGAATTGGCAAATATTTCATTCCTGTCATTATCTACTCCTTTGCTTTGAAGAGATGCAGAAAGGGAATTTGAATGTTTACGTTCATCTTTGAGTTTCTAAAAGAGTTAGGTCTTCTATTATATCTTCTTTGATATCATTAGCTTATGCCTACTGAATGTGTACTATCTTGTGAGGTATTACACTAACCACGTTATGTAGTAGTTACTATAGGTCTCTGTGCAGAGCCCAGTAAGGGCAGTACTGTTGTTAAAATATTTCATAAAAATTTTGCGATCCACAACTACGGCACAGAATACTACATTATTATTCTGACATATAGATTTCATGCCAAAGATTAACTGATGTTTTATATCTATAATAATCAGTATAGACAAACAAATATAAACACAGAGAATATAAACATGCCTGTTTCAGGAATCAAGTCGAGGACATACTAATCATTTTTATCTTGGTGGGTAGGAGGCTCAAAGTTGGATTTAATGATCAGTCTACAGTGTAAAAGGACTTAATCCGGACTTCCCTAACAAAAGTACAGTACAAGATTCTTCTACTCTGTTCATGGTATGAATGAAAGGTGAACTATCTTGGTTGGGTTTGAGTTCTGTAGACTCACTTCAGAAAGTTGAAAGTACACACAGCACACAGAAGGACAAAGGTTCTTGGTCAGGTAACAGGTAAGAATTTGGACCTCATGGTAGAAATAGAAACAGCAACAACGTAGTGACAAATAACAGTAATAACAACAATTAGAGCAACAATAAAACTTATGGCCCTGAGGTACTGATTGCTCACGACCTGCCAGGCACTGGGTGGTCACTTATTTTACTACCAAATTTAATCCTTCCAACAAGCATTAATTTTGTGATTCCCATTTAGACATGAAGAAATAAGATGGAGAGTGAAGGTTACACAGCTCCCGAGCATGGGAACCAGGAATTGACCCCAGGTAATGTGAATGCACAGCCAGCGCCGTTCACAATAATTGGGTTTAATGACCTGGGTCCTGTCCTGGTCGATAATCAGAGAATAATCTTAGTCAACAAATTCAAGAGTAAGGGAGTCAAGCAGATTAGAATGAACTTCATTTATTGAAAACATATTAGGCTTTTATATGATGCTCTCATCTCCAATCCATGATGCCTAACCATGATTATCATAGTTCTTAATGCCTCTTTCAACAAAGAAACTATACTCTCTAAAAACAGTAGAATGAGATCTGACAAAAGCATTAGAAAAATGATGATGCTCATAGTTACAAAAGCAGCAACAGCAACGAGAATGCCATTAAAACCACCACCATCTATGTTCCAGGCCCTATACTATCGCATGTAAGGCATATAAAAGGCATTACATAAAGCCTTTCCTCCCTACCTTGTTGCATGTTCCTTCACTTACCCTGCAAAATGTTTATGTATAACAGTCACTCCACTTTTTTGCGTTAGCAAATGAATGAATAAAAGAAATAGAGTATATTGAAGGTATAGAGAAATTATTCATAAGACATGCTCAAAATTCCCCATGACACAGAGAACATAATCACACCACATATCAAATCCAAGCCACATGCCATGGAGTGTGCTATTGAAATAAAATGTAACTATTGTTTTGGGAATAACACACAGGATCCAGTAAAAGACACTGCATTAATCATACTGTTTTCCATAGAACTTTTCTAAGGTTGCCCAGGACAGTAAGACTGTAGAGCATTCGTGATGAAACTGTCAAAGAGGACTAGACTTGAGGGACCTTTGGGAGAAGAGAGATTTGAAAATAATGTACTGCCCTGCCCATGATTCAGATGTGCCTGTCTCTGCAAGTATGACCACATTATTGATTCTCCAAGGAAGAAAGGAAATATGACTTTGTCCCTTAACTGACATCAAAGTTATAGTGCTATGCAACAGTACCCAAAGCACTTGCAAATATTTTTATTCAGATACAAAACCTGAGTGTCCTAGAAGACATAAAGCTAATTGATCCAAAATGCAGTGGTCAGGAGGCACTGAAAATCTGTGGTGGGAGGTTGGGGCGGGGGGCATAGTAAATATTTGAAAGAGACAAGTCACTAGAATCAAAGGCTTTGAAATTCTCTGAAAAAAAATGAGGGAGTCAAAGATATTTTACCTTTTCGTACACAGACCCCAAACTGTGATCAGTAATGGCCATGAGATCACAGAAAAAATAAATAAGAAGTCGATCTCTAAGGTGAAGACATAAATATTCCAAAGAACAATTTCCCTATCATAAGTCAATTGTCTAAGACTTTTTGACCAGCATGAAGTAGCACAGTAGAGAATATATTTCTGTGCACCCATCAGGGAATATTCTCTTTATAATGGCTATCTCTACAAACTAATATATGCTGTCAACTCTAATGGGAACTGAGAGAGGTACAATTTCCCAAATATGATAGAAGGTACAATAAATATTTACAGAATACTTCAAATGAGAGTGTATATAATCAAAAATAAAAAGTAGATTGTTCAAACCTGGAATCTCCAATAAGAAATTTTATTTGGTTTTGTTCGGTAATTAGAGGAAGAAATATCAAGTCATATGTCAGATGCAGTTTAGTTTTTTTTAAGCATAATCTAATCATAGAACAGAGGGTCACAAAGAGAGCTAAACAGATCATAAAAAGCATATATTTCTATGCACTACAAACAATCACAATACCTTGAACAATTCCCCCAAAGCTGCCTAACATCAAACATCAGTTACTTTAGAAATCCATCAGCAAATTTAGGATGCCTCCAAAGGGGCCTGACAGGTTAGGAAAAGAAAGCATTGTATACCATCAACTCTTTCAGCGCTGTCTAAAGATCTATAGGTCAGAGAGGGGCAGGCTCTGATGTTTCCTCCATTAATTATTTAAGGTAATATTCTGGATGCAAGCAAATCCTAACAACTTCAAATATAAACCCTTTTATGCTTCAAAGATATGGTTTCAATAAACAAATGAAAACGCTTCTCCAAAAAAAAAAAAAAAAAAAAAATACGACGATGCATATTTTATCTTTCAGTAACCTCCTTTTACCAACAAATTTGGATTTTATCATTTATTTTGGGTCAACTTACAACAACAAATGAGAGCCTTTCTCTTTTTTTGCACACACTCTACCCTTATCACCCATCAGCCAACCTATGACTTAGTTATAGCTGATAGAAAGCTTTTGATAAATAAGTTTACCATAACTAGTAATAATGACGGAGTTTAAAGGTTCTTTAACCTAGTTTTGTTATTTTATTTTTATTATGGTGAATTTCGAGCATATACAGAAGTAGACCAGTTACAGCAATCTTGACATACCTACAACCTTGCCAAAATGACCAATTTATGGTCAATCTTGTGCCATAGCCAATCTTACCCTAATTCACTCCCCAATCTCATTTGGAAGCAAATCACAGTCATCACATAATTTCAACTTACATATTTCTATATGTATCACTTTAAAAAAACCAAGGACTTAAACATTTTAAAAAAGAACCTAGGGCGCCTGGGTGGCTCAGTTGGTTAAGCGACTGCCTTCGGCTCAGGTCATGATCCTGGAGTCCCGGGATCGAGTCCCGCATCGGGCTCCCTGCTCGGCAGGGAGTCTGCTTCTCCCTCTGACCCTCCTCCCTCTCATGCTCTCTGTCTCAAATAAATAAATAAAATCTTTAAAAAAAAAAAAAAAAAGAACCTAAAAAATTAATAAATTAACAATATTAATGTTTTAAAAGTCTTTTAAAATACCTAAAACAATGACAAAAACAATGTTAACTAGTATTTAAATTTCCAATTTTCTAATAAATATCTTAAGTACAAACTTAGTTCTTAAAAAAATCATTAGTATCACTAATTATTGTTTAAGCTACTTTTCAAAACGTTAATTGAAATGTGAGTTAATTGAAATCACTGTTCTATTGCTCTTTCAGAGGGATCACAAAATTCAAGTATGGATCGTCAGGTTCCAGAAACATTAGGAGGGACTGACAGTCAAATGATTTCTAACCAAGTAACTGTACCGCTGGCAAACTGAGTCACCATAAACACCATGTAAATGATAATGAGTTAATATTTGCTAAGGACTTTGTGTTCCAGATCCTTGGGCCAATCTCTTTCAATTCAACTTCACTGAATCCTCACAACCACCCCCTGGAAAGGTTTGATGGCTTGAGCAAGGGGCACCCAGCGAGGAAGGGACGGAGTAAGGGACTTAAGGAGGCAAGTCAAACCACCCGATCTCCTGTCACTGACACTGTACCCAAGACTTGGGGGACACCAATGTGGGAACTCCATGAAGGGAAGCAAAAGCAGGAAGAACATTCTGAGCAGGTTGCAGAAGCTACTTAAAACAGAATGAGAAACTGATGCTCATGGCTGCTGTTTTATAATTACCTTTCTTTTTTTTAAGTTTAATTACTGCTCAGAGTTGGAAACATAAAAGGTGGAAGTACTGTGCAGGCAGGGGATCCATGCACAAAAACAACAGTGAAGAAGTCTAGGTTCTGCTCACCTCCTCTGTCACGTTCCTTCAAGAGGGTTCTGAAGACAATGCAGATCTGCCGTGTGGCCATTAATAGGCACAGTTACATACTTCTATAGGCTACACGTAATCTATTTTGAATTCACCTCTCAATTATTTCATGCCTGGAGTTTTCTGTGATGCCTGCCTATCTCAAACTTGCTAATGGAGAGAAGCAAGCCTATCGTAAAGTCAAAACACTTCATCATCACGTTTTATAGTACAAAAGAGTCAGTCCCGAGTTTAACTCATTCTCTGACAATTCAGAGATGATAAAGTCTTAATGCCAAGCCATTTATACGGCAATCTTGATTCCTATTTCCATCTCCCCTTTTCCATCATCCCAAAGATATAACCAGGTAACCAAGTTCAAATTCATTACCCAGAAAATCCATTTCTGCAACCAAAGCAAAGGGAATGTGGATGGACATTCTAAGTGACTGTTAAAAATACCAAGTGATTACAGGTTCTTTATTCAGATATTTACAAGACCCTCTGTGAAGCCAACATTCTGTAATCCAAATGCAAATGTTCTGTGAAGGAAGGAAAGCCTAGAAAGAAAACCCAGACAAGACCCCTGGAGCTGCTCAAAACATAAAGGTGACAACAGGTTCATTTGATTTAAATACAAAGCTTCGCTAAGTGATCAGAAAACCAAAGCAATGTTGTGGGGGGAAGGGGAGGCAGGTGGCAGGCTTGCTGAACAATTACTTAGTTCCTATGATCGAATTAAAAGGTTCTATTTGCGATGCTCAGTCTATCAACATACTTACTAAGTCCCAGTTATGTTTCCCAGCAGTGTTTTAGGCATGGTAGCTCAATCCTAGCCCTAGGACATGTTTTGCTGTTACTTGTTTTCTTTAACTTATGCATTTTAGGGAACCTCATACCAAGATTGAAAGATACTTTTCCCTTGTATCTTATTTTTCCAAGCGACCTTGTATTTATTCAACATTCATTGTAGGGCCATCAGATGTAACATCTATTAAAGCATAGGGCATCTAGAAGCTTGCCAAGTTGGGGGAATGGGATCTTGGAGGCCCTCTGCAGAGCAGGGGGTGAGTTCTATGGTTGCTAGGTCACAGGACAGTCTAGGGGAGGACCCAGGACAGCTAGAACAACAGGCTTGGAATCATTCCTGGGAACTCAGGGCAACAGCTATGTACAACAGAAATATTTCGATATTTTAATAACCAGTATGACTAAATCAGCGTTTATGACTACACAGAATCTTGGCAGCCCTGTGTTGTCTAGTACAGTATAGATAAACAAGTCAAAGTCCCATATGCAGGCAGCTCTCTAGACAATATGGTACATAACAAATGAATACCATGTAAGTTTTATATAAACAGAACAGGTTATCTTGGACTTTTCAAAAGTTCTTGTTGAAAACATACCAAATAGCTCATGTGTAAAGACTCTAGAAAAAAGCTCTTCCAATTTACTTTCTCCAGTACAGCAAGCATTACTATTCCATATATGATGGCTGTTTTGTCACAAATACCTAACGATATTTAACTCTCATTCAAGTTGAAAAGGTCAAAAGATCTAAAAAAAAGACCAGGTAGAAGAGCTAGAAGTAAAATCGAAGTAGAAACTCTGCGTCAACTTTTTGTGTCAAACATGAAACTATAAAGATTTCCCTGAATAATTTGAGTGACTGCATATAAAGTCTAATCCACCTTGAGTAGTCCCTCCATTTTAACTCATGGATCCCACACTTCCTGCCAAACAGAGGACTTCCGTGGTGGGTCATCAAGGGTTGGACTAGATGATGTGAAACGGCTTGGGATGTCAAAGAGAGAGCAAGAACAGTGCTGAGAGGAAAAAAATAAACATGTTGTCAGCATGCATAATATACAACAAACAACACTGGTTAGGAAAAAAAAAAAAGAATCTTATCTTCCTCCAGTAAATATCATTATTAATCAGTTCCCTCCAGAACACATACAGAATTCTAACATAATGCTACCTATTCATTTCCACCTCTCTTTCTCTAAGGTACGGGTCCTGATTGGAAAATCTGAAAAATCAAACTCAAGATACAACTGAGTTACATAGCAAATTACCCTTAGAAGGCATAGAAAAACACATGCAATCTCATTAGAAAGTGTGTGCTTGCACTTTCCATTTCTTAGAAAGCAATCAAAGCCCTGGCTTGCAACACTGTCCAATTTAATGGAGCATTAGTTAAACTCTCTTTATCAGTGTTTGAATTTTGAAAAACACACTGAATTAAACAAGGACACCAAAACTATGATCAAATTGGAGTTTTCTTGAATCTAGTTTATACCTTTGGTCCAGACAATATGTAGCATCGACCCCACATACATCAACTAAAGCCACCTGTGCCCACTCACTAATCACTCACACCTGTTTCTACCATTCTACTGCTCAGATACTGACCAGAACATCTGCTCACTTCAGATAAAGATTCTGCACACATCTAAATTACATAATGGGCTTTTAAACCATTATTGTGAGAGGAGAAGCATTCAATATGCTTATTTTTGAGGCTTTCTGCCTAATTTTCATTAGCTTACCCTAATTTCTTTCTCATCTTTGGGAAAAGGGCCTGTGCCTATTTTCATCACCAAAAGATGGCCATGCTCACAGATAACCAGAAAGTTTGACAACTACTTCTACTTCAGATTTCCCAGACACAAAACAAGGGGCATCAAACTGAAGTCAGCTCCTTGCAGTTTTTATTACTCTTAGCAGTCTCTCTCAATCTCTCTCCTTCTCTCTCTCAGAGAGAGAGACTGGGTCTCAGTTTCTTCAAATTTAAATAAAAGGTGGAAAGTAACCCTTCCAGCTTTCACATTTACTAAGTTTACTTTTAACCAAAATGGGCAATGAATTTCAAAATATAAAGACATGGCCAAATCCTAAAACTATGAAACAAATCAAGGCAAAGGACAATATTCTACTAGCAATTAGGCAATCACAGGCTAAGATGATCAATATTCATAATGCTTTTGTGAACCAACACAGGTAAGGTTTTAGTCGATCTTACTTGGTTGTATGTAAAAGGCCCCCAAAATGGTAAGTTACTATTTTCATAATATCTGGTAGTTAAAATGTTACATGAGACACCACTACTGTCTCCCCCTCACCGTACCCCCCCCCCCAAAAAAACCTCTCACTTTAAGCAGGTAACAAAAATGTGATATAGGTATCATAAAATGAGCCAATAACTACTGAACTCAAATTGTGTACCAGATGTGTATTTTATTCTCAGACAAAAAGTTTTATTTATTCTTAACAACCCATCACTGATTTACCATAATTATTCCCATTTTAGAAAAACCGAAACTGAGGCAGAGAGAGCTAAATCTATTTTCCCAAGGTCCCAACCCTAAGTACTCAAGCCCAGAATACTCAAAACCTCTCATTCTTACCAGACTTGAACAGGGAAGGAATTCAGGCGGGGACTTCAATCATGTCTCACTTGATTTGCATAAAGACAAATGTGACTAAGGTTTTACCTCTTCTCTTACTAATGTGCTCATATGGGTATTAATAACAGCTAGCATTTACTGAGCACTTTCTTTGCTCTAAACCCTTCACATGATTTAACTAATTCTCAAAACAACCCTATAGAGTAGATACTATCGTTACACAATTTTATAGGTGGGGCTACAGGTAGTAAGATGTTAAGTAACTTGCACAGGCAGCAATCTCAGGCCTCTCATCAAGGCATTCTGGCCCTGGGGTCCATGCTTTGACCCCTGCACTATATTATCCTCAACCTCTGAAAATAAAAGATAATTACAAAGCAAAGGAAGAGAAGTACAAGATGCTGAGAAGCAATAAGCTAAATCTCCAAACCTGAAAAGCACACCTTGCACCCAAGCCCTCCTTACATTTCCAAACTCAGGATTCCCTAATGATTTCTAAGTGGAAAGCAATCTGTTGGGTCAACAGTAAGGGGACAAAATCAAATGGTGTCAAGTTGTTCACTAGAAACACGTAAAAAGATGTATTAAAGCAGCACACATCTGAACGGGAAACAATAGCCTACTGAAATATCATCTTAAAATTAGGCAACAGCAAAGGAGAGTGCATTTACCTTCCAAGAAAGAAATGGAAATAATTCATTAATGAGACAATAGAGTCAGCCAAATTGACACATAGTTTCTTGCCTCTGGTACATACTCCCTTTTCTCTCAACCAGAAGCCCTACAGAAAGCAAGATTATAATAAATATGCTGACACAACTAACCTTATAATGTTTTATACCCAAAGCTATAATTATATTTTCTAATTGTATACTGGGCAAAAGAAATGCCAACCAGAACAAAAACAGAACTAGCTAGAAACAGTCTATCAGAATTCTCAGATTACAGAAAATGCCTATGAAACACTATTATCTTCAGCCACAGCCAGAAGTCAGACAATCAATTCATATAACATGCCAGCTTAATAAAATCTGCATACAAAATTTATGAATGCAGTAATATTCCTTTTTATCACAAGTTATTAATGGTCAATTTAATGAACATCTACAGCTGGAATGCTTTGGTTCTGTATGATATTTTAATCATCTTTAGTCATGGATTTAAATGTATTTCATTTTATAACCATCAGCTATTCAATAGGGTAAGAAAGCCCTTCATAAGTACTGAGATATTTGGGGTAGCTTACCAATTTCCTCTTTATCATTCTTGATTTCCTTAAAATTTTAAACATAGAAACAAAACTAATGTTCCATTACAATCATATTTGCTTTAATGTCTGTTAGAACACAAAAGTTTCCCTGAAGTTGTACTATACATTCAGTAAGTTTCAAACCTCCTTCCATTCCCTTTTCAGTAAAGAACTTCCCAAACTTGTTTGCACAAAATAATCTTCCTCAAAGCCATTTGGAATTTAGAGGATGGAGGAAATAGGGATATTTTTAGGTAAAGAGAACATGAAATTTTGACATAAGGACAACAGACACAAGGACAAAAAGTACCTAAGGTATGAATTTTAGATTTAAAATACTGACTTTCAACAATACATAAATCTGTAGATGGCAGGCATTTTCCAAACTTCTCTAGTAAGTAGGATATGAATATATCCAGGAAGATCATGACTCATTAAATTTCATTTTAAGCTTCTTGAATCTGCCTAAATTTTCTCATCTTATCAGACAAGCCAATATATGCTTACACTGTGAGGTTAAAGCAATGAACTTATGAAGAGAACCTGTCAAATCAAATTATCAACAAGCAATAGTCCCACTATTGGGGAGTATCTAAGCTTCAATGTCAATTTTAAAGAAATGTGCTTACATTTGCATTTTAATTAGATCACACCTTCAACATCATACTAATTTTGGTTTAATGCTCTATCTTATTACCATTTCCAAAATGACATTTTTAAATGCGGGTATCAAGGAAAAAACCTCTACTTTTATTTTGACAAAACTCATAAATATTGAACTTTAAATAGTATGAACAGAAATATGTGTCTAAAATTCTAAATATTTAGAATTGGATTTAAGAAAACCTTCTAAGAGCAAATTATTTGAGTCTTATTTAAGAACATAATAAAAGATTGTAAGGAACATGAAATTTAGGTTCTTCTGAGTGACAAAAAGCTAGACATCCATGCTTTAAAAAAAAAAAAAAAAGTAAAGGTCATTTTGGTTAAGGCTTTCCTGAAAAGGAGTACCTAGGTGGCTCAGTCTGTTAAAGCAACCAACTCTTGATTTTGGCTCAGGTCAGGATCTCAGGGTCCGCATGGAGTCTGCTTGAGATTCTCTCTCTCCCTCACCTTCTGCCCCTCCCCCCACCTCCCACCCTACCCCCAGCTCACACTAACTAAATAAATAAAATTTAAAGACTTTCATTATAATTCAGATATGATCTATGTTGTTTCTTTGCAGGAAGTGGGAGGAACCAGACAGATTAAGGCTGCTTTCTCTCCATTTTAAAAAATATATACACTTAAATACGTGTTGGCTGTGATAAAATTCATCAATGTAACCTTTCTTAAATGAAAAGTCCTGTGTTACTTAGTACATTCGTGATATTGTGTCACCTTTATTGCTTTGTTCCCAGAATGTTTTCATCATCTGAAAAGAAAATCCAGTACCCATTAAGCAGCCATTCCGCCCCTACCACCAGCCCCTGGCAAATACTAATCTCCTTTCTAGCTCCATGAATTTGCCTATCCTGAATATTTTATATAAATAGAATAAAAGAATAGTGGTCTTTAGTGTCTGTCTTCTTTCACTTAGCAAATTGGTTCAAATGTATTTTAAGTAAAAACACTGGTAAAGAAGAAACAGACAAGTTCTTCATTTCTCAATTTTTTCCCACTTTCCTTGTTCCAAAATTATTCCAAAAAGTGTAAGAGGCTTTGTGTTCACCTTTTTACAAGGTAAAGAAATGTAAGTCTCCATTCCCTAATTTTTTCCAAGCAAAAAGTCAATGACAAATATCCATTTAAATTAAAAATCCAGGGCATCTGGGTGGCTCAGTCAGTCAAGCGTCTGCCTTTGGCTCAAGTCATGATCCCAGGGTCCTGAGACTGAGCCCTGCATTGGGCTCCCTGCTCAGTGGGGAGCTTGCTTCTCCCTCTCCTTCTGCTGCTCCCCCTGCCTGTGCTTGTTCTGTCTCTGTCAAATAAATAAAATCTTTTTTAAAAATTAAAAATCCAAGCCATTATGGACATAATTAGATTCCATAAAAGCACAAAACAAAACCTAAAAATATGGAGATCTACATCATGTTCATGGCTGTGGAAACCCAACATCACCAATATGTTAAATTTCCCTAAATTAATCTATTTATTCAATGTCATTCCTTTAAAAAACCTAAATGGGTTTTTTTTTTTCCATAGAATTTGAAAGTATGGGAAAAAAATCACTTGAAAGAGTCAAGAGTGAAGATCAGCCATACAATGGGATGAAAAGTAAGGAACGACTCACGCTTCTAGATACAAAGATACCCTTTTTAGCCAAAGTAATCAGAGAACTATGTAATGGAAACTCAAAACAATGGAACTTCAACAGGCAGGAAGGAGACCCAGACATATATGTTAAGACTGGGGAAAGAATGAACTGGACACTGGTTATTCATCTAAGGAAAAATGGGTTCATAATTCATACCACATATAAAAAATATCCAGATGATATCAAGGCATTTATGAAAGAGAGAAAAACTTTAGAAAAAAATTATAGGAAAATACTGTTATGAGCTCAGGATTGGGAAAGATTCCTTGAACTAGATCCAAATGCACTGGTCACAAATGAAAATATAATTAAATTTAACTACATAAAATTAAAAATTTTTGATTATCAAAAATTTTTTTGATTTTGCATACATACCCCCACTAAAAATCCAAACCAAAATTCAGATTGTATTTTGAAATGCATATAATCACAAAGAAATCAAACAAACATAAATTAGTAGAAAATAATGACCCAATCGAAAAACAGGCAAAAGCATACACATAGGTAAGTGACGAAAAGGGACATCCAGAGAACAAATGAAAAAAATGAGGGAAATGGAAATTAAAACAATAATTAGATAACATTTCATACCCAGCAAACACTTAAAAAATATACGAATACTATTAGAATCACCTGGGTGGCTCAGTCTTTAAGCATCCGACTCTTGATTTCAACTCAGGTCTTGATCTCAGGGCCGTGAGTTCAAGCTCCACCATGCCCAACATGGAGCCTACTTAAAACAAACACTAATATGATGATGTATGAAGACATGGAGAACAGGAATTCTCACATCTTGCTATGGAAATTTACTGATAAAAATCACTTAATTGGGATAGCAAAACTATTCTCCAGAAGTTGAAGAAATGCATTCCTTCCAACAAGGGAATTCCACTGCTAGGTAAATATTCCCAGATTGATGCACTGGTGAGTGAACTTTTAACTTTTAATAAGTTAAAAACACTCATTTTTTAAGTGTTTGCTGGGTATAAAATGTTATCTAATTATTGTTTGAATTTCCATTTCCCTCATTTTTTCATTTGTTCTCTGGATGTCCCTTTTCTTCACTTACCTATGTGTATGCTTTTGCCTGTTTTTCAACTGGGTCATTATTTTCTACTAATTTATGTTTTCACACTTTTTATGTTTGATTTCTTTGTGATTATATGCATTTCAAAATATAATCTGAATTTTGGTTTGGATTTTTAGTGGGGGTATGTATGCATCTTAGTATATCCATGCATCAAGAATATCCTTGTATGGTCGGCTCTACAGGGATATTCATTTTACATTATCTTAATGGAAAAAAATATCAACAATCTAAATAAAGGGAATAGGAAATTAACTTGTCATATATTTAGACAATACAGCAAATGGAAGTGAAAAAATTAGATCTTCGTTCACCAATGTGACTATACCTCAAAAACAATGCTGAGTGAAAGAAATTCATGATGTACAGAACACTGTCTATATATAAAAAAAATAAACAAACTTCACTCTTTTCTTTGTAGAGATGCAAACACACATAAGAAACATACAAACCTCAGCAAGCAGGAAACATACCAACTTCAGATTGGTAGATACTTCTAAAGCCGTCGTTCTCAAAAGGGGATGTTTTGCCTCTCAAGGATATTAAGCAGTATGTGGAGATATCTGGGCTGTCACAAGTAGGAAAGGGCATGTTACTGCATCTAGAACATAGAGGCCAGAATTGCAGCTAAATATCCTAGGACAGCCCTCCACAAGAAAGAAGTATCTGGCTTCTAATGACAATGGCATCAGGGTTGAGAAACCCAGCTCTAAAAAGAGAGGAAAGACAGGGAACCTGGGTGGCTCAGTGGACTAAGCATCAGACTCTTGATTTTGACTCAAGTCATGATCTCAGGTTCCTGAGATTTAGCCCTGTGTTGGACTAGAGTGTTTAGCGTAGAGTCAGCTTGAGATTCTCTCTCTCCCTCTCCCCCTGCCACTCCCCCTGCTTACACACACACACACACACACACACACACACACACACTCTCTCTCTCTCTCTCTCTCTAATAAGTAAATAAGTAATCTTGGGGCGCCTGAGTGGTTCAGTCCGCTAAATGACTGCCTTCGGCGCAGATCAAGATCCTGGGGTCCTGGGATAAAGCCCCACATTGGGCTCCCTGCTCAGTGGAGAGTCTGCTTCTCCCTCTCCCTCTGTGTGTTCTCTCTCTCACAAATAAATACATTTTTTAAGAATAAATAAATCTTTAAAAGATAAAAAATAAAAAAAGAAGAATTAAGATGAGAATTAGGAGCGTGGGGTACATCTATAACATTTTATTTTAAAAAAAGATCTGAAGCACATATGCAAATATGTTAATTTAAAAAAATCTGTGTAGCACATTATTCCAGGTACATTTTTATATTTGAAATATCTCTCAAATTTAAAAAAAAAATTCATAATTCAACAAACAGATAATTTCTAAATTTGATGGCGTTTCCGTAGTTCTTCCGTGGGCATATTTCTGGAAATATATATTTTTGGAAAAATATCCTCACACTCATGATCAATTTTATTTGCACATTTCTTTTTCTTGGTGTTTGTTCTATACAGAGCTATGTAAGTAAGGTTGTGGAGGAACTCGGGATTTGTCTATTCTATCAGTTTCAGGCAAGAACATTCTAAAACCATACCAGAGACAGCTAACTGAGGCTTTCCTGTTTTTACAGCATACTGTAATAATTCCAGTCAATTGTCTGAAGAGGCTGATGGTCTAACTGGTACACCTGCATCACACCTGCCGCCATCACACTTCCCTTAAGGAGAGATGGCTCCTGATGCGAATTTCTCCCAGCCTTATGGATTCTGGGAGTTCCTTGAAACTGCTTTGAAATCAGTCAGTGCACAATTTTATTTTTTCATTTAGTTCTATAGTGCAGGGGTTGGCAAACGTGTTCTGTAAAGGGCCAGATCGTCAGTGTTTCAGGCTCTGCGAGCCACAGGGTCTCTGTCACAACTACTCAACTCTGCCAATGTGGCCCAGAAGCAGCCACAGACACACATAAAGGAATGAGGGTGGGTGTGTCCAAGAAAACTTGAGTTACAAAAACAGACAGGGGATGGGATTTGGCTCCATGCCATGGTTTGTGCACACCTGGAGGGTCAGCAGAAAAGATACTACCTTAAAATGCTACTTTAAATTGAAGGCATCTCTCAAATCTTCTCTGGAGTATAATATTGCACATATTTTCATTAATATAGAAATTTTACACGGTTAAACATGAATTCAAAAATACGAAACAATCCCATAAATGACAAAAATGTTCATTTTTTAGATTCACAGTGTACAAACTTCTTTCTGGAACTATGTTTTATGATCTGATTTACTAAATTACTAATTATAATTGGTTCCATTTGTTTAAATTATGCTATTAATGATTCTTTGTGGCAAAATAAATACATATATCTTATCTTCAATTTGACTACAGGGTTGGAATGATAAGGACAGTAAAACTATACTCACTGCACAAATAATAGCTTTCTATTACGTTTGCCATTTCACCTGAATAATTCCTTATAATCATGAATAATGATGTTATTCAACAACCTAATGATATCATGGTATGTAGCTTCAATCCATCTGTCTTTGTCAAGAAGGTCAAATATTTGTATTCCACTGCACTAGGCAAAGTTGAACCAACAGTTAAACAATATCATGCCCCTTAATTATTTCTCCAAATGAAACCAGTAAGTACCTTTCTGCATTCTAGAATCTATGCACTACACATCTGCTTCAAAGAAATTTAACACCTACTCATTCTTTACCAAAGTTTAAGCTCAACTTAAAAAGAATGTTTTAGGGGCGCCTGGGTGGCTCAGGCATTAAGCATCTGCCTTCGGCTCAGGTCATGATCCCAGGGTCCTGGGATCGAGCCCTGCATTGGGCTCCCTGCTCCATGGGAAGCCTGCTTCTCCCTCTCCCACTCCCTCTGCTTGTGTTCGCTCTCTCGCTGTGTCTCTGTCAAATAAATAAAATTTTAAAAATAAAAATTTAAAAAAAATGGTTTAAACTCAAAGAAAAATCCACAGGACTATCTAAGGATATTCTTAATTGGTTGTTGCTGGAAACTTACTCTGCAACAGATGTTTGTAACAATCAAAATATTCCAGGAACTTTCATATTACACAGGAATCTGAAATATGCAGTGTGAGATCTTGACATTGGTATTGAAGGTAAGAACAAAGCAAAACAAAAACAAAAAAAGCAACACATGACAGATCTGAACTACAGCATCAATAAAGAAATGCTTGATAGTGTTTGCCTTACAGAATCTACAAATAACTATATATATTCAGATACTCTATATATTAAATAACTATAAATACATGCCAAATGGCTGATGTAGATGGGCATGCCTCATTCACTGTTCCTACAGGGCCTCTGTAGACCTAGGCCCTTGCGGATGGAGGATGGTGAACCCAGCAAGGTATGATGTGGAGACATCTAAGTGACACTGCAGCACAAGAATCCACATGCATGTCTCCTTCCTTCTTTAAATTTCGCCAAAGATTTCTCACTGCCCTAAAATCAAGTCCCTAAAAAGTCTTATTAATCCGGTTGCAGGCTCCCAGAATTTTCCCTCTTCCTCACTAGGCCTCACCTTCACAGACTCTGCCTCTGTTTTTTAAACATTCTTGGGCATGAAAAAACTGGTTTCTGCCCCAGGGTTTTTGTTCATTCCCTCCACCCAGAATTCCCTGCCACTGTTCTTCACGGGGCTGCTGTCTCCTTGTTAGTTCCTCGATCACATGTCACGTCCAAAGAAAAGTCTTCCCTGACCACCAGGAGTAGCCCGTTTTATTTATAATATAAAATCATGTTGTTCATGATTGATGGGTTTATGGTTATGGGTTTCATCTTCTACTCTCAACCTCTGCGCACAAGAATAAATGTAGGACCCTTATCTGTCTGTTCATAATCCCATATCCAGGGCCTAAAGTGGGACTAAAAAATTAGTACACAACAAATGAATATACTGATTCATTCACAATAGACAACTATGTGTCTAATGTGAGGTCTGCACAAGATGGCCCAAGGGCCAAACCAGGCTGACACCTGCTTTTGTAAGTGAAGTTTTATTGGAATACGGCCATACTCATTCAGTTACCTATTGTTTAGGGCAGCTTCCACATTACAATACAGTTGTATTTGTTATACAGTACAGTTGTACTAATTGCAACAAAGACCACGTGGCCCAGGAAAGATTTACTATCTGTTCCTTTACAAAAAAAAAGTTTGCCGACTCCAGGTCTAGCGTGCAATAGATGTTCTGAATATGTAAAAATAATAATGTCCTTGCCTTCAAAGGTGTTACAGTCCTTTGAGCACTTTTATTCCAACATTTCTGAATCAAAATCCTACAGCCAAAAAGAAAGCTCCTTCAAAGTTGTAATCGCCACCTAACAAGAGCTGTATTTGGTGCTCCATTCAGTAGGTCAGCTGGTTGAAACCTTGGCAAGGAGCACCCCAGAGCAGGTCTGGAGCAGGTGAGTGAAAGCAATGGTGCGGGCGCCTGGGTGGCTCAGATGGTTAAGCGTCTGCCTTCGGCTCAGGTCATGATCTCAGGGTCCTGGGATCGAGTCCCGCATCGGGTTCCCTGCTCAGTGCAGAGCCTGCTTCTCCCTCTCCCTCTGCCACTCCCTCTGCTTGTGCTCTTCTGTCTATCTCTCTGTCAAATAAATAAATAAAATCTTTAAAAAAAGAAAGCAATGGTGCAAAGACAGATCTGGAGTTACACTGTTTAACACAGTTGCCACTAGGATCCGTGGCTATTTAAATCAATTAAAATTAAGTTAAAAATTCAGTTCCTCAGGGGAAAATTCAGTTCCTTGGTCACACTAGCCTCATCTCAAACACTCAGGAGCCCCATACACCTACTGTATTGGATAAAGCAGATTTATAAGACTTTTCCATCATCATAGAAAGTTCTAGTGGACAAAGCGGATCTAAAAGTTCCCCCCCCCCCAAAAAAAAAGTCCCTCCAACTTTTCAGGAGTAGCTTGAGTTCCTTCAAGGCTGTAAGGGAAGCCACAGATCATATGAACACATCTCCTAGGGAGCTGACCCTTGAACAGCACAAATCAAAACTCAACTATGTTTAAGGAAAAAAAAAAAATCTGAAAAGTACTGCATTCGGCTACACAGTTCCAAGATAAAGTTGCAAAATATAAGAGTAGAGACCCCAGGATCAGGCTGTTCAAGTTAGATCCTGGGTCTACCTCAGACAAAGAACGTAACCTCTCTCAGGCTAGTCCCTTATTTGTAAGAACAATAACAAAGAAGCCTTTTTTTTTTTTTTTTTTTGAGTTAATGTACATAAAGCAGTAAGCATGCCTGACCCCTAGGAAGTACTGTATAAACACTGGCCTTTATTATTTTTTAACATCATCCCCGGCAGATAGCACAGGACTTGGCACCCAGCAGGTAGCATTCAAGATCTGCTGAACCGAAAATGAAATGAACTAGACTCTTTGAGCCAGAGGCACTAACAGGTCAATTGGCAGAGTTAGCAGGCAGAAAACTTACTCATCTGAGAACAAGCCATTCTGGGAAACAAGCTGGTCCCTAAGAAACTACTTCTCATCACCCTTTACAAAGGATGACAAACTAATATGATCCAAGGAGTCCGATTTCAATATACATTCAACCTTTTTTGATAACTTTTATAGACAGCCACTATTTATCTTGAGCTATAGACATATAAACACAAAATTTAAACAATTCAAGCTATTCAATAATTCAAGATGCCATACTATAATACTCCGTTCTATAGATATTTCTTTATAATTAAGAAATCCCAACTAAGCCATATTTTTACTACCCCTCTCAGTTATGATTAATTTCTGCATTTTGTTTCACTAAACTTTAAATGTCACTGTTGGCCAGATGCGTGTCCCAAATATCAGGGATGATTTTTTTTTTTTTTTATTTAATCCAATTCCTGGTTCTTACATTCAACTTTCTACCGTAGGCTAGAGGAGTCAAGGCACAGTCTAGAAATCTGCTTTTTAACAAACAGGTGATTTTTAATAGTGGAGTCTCAGTTATTTTATTATTATTTTTTTAGGTAGGCTCCATGCCTGGTACAGAGCCCAATGCAGGGTTCAAACTCACAACCCTTAGACCAAGACCTGAGCTGATCTAAGAGTCAGATGCGTAACCGACTGAGTCACCCAGGTGCCCATCAGTTATTTTAGATCAAGATTTTGTATACCCATAAGAAGAAGAAATACAAAGCAGTTAAATACTTTTGCAATCAATTTTTTTTGAGAAAGTAATATACGCTTTACTCACATTTATTCATATGGCTGTATATTATGTGTATACACACACCATACTTGTAGATACAAAGCATTCAAAGAAATCTAAGACATAGCTCCTTTGCCATCAAGGAGCTTCTTGGATCAAGTGTGTACATATAATGTTATATAAACATGAACAATGTTAATATGTAACAAATGTTGTGATGATACATGATTGAGAACTCAGTGAGTAGAGGGTAATAAGATTTCAGAGGAAGAAGCAATCAAGCTAGTCGAGGTTGCCAGTAATGTAAAAAATGGCTGCTTTGGATCAGGCAGGAAAAAAGTGATAGTAGATGTTAAACTCAGTGGGTTTCCCAAGACCTTGTTCTTCTCTTGAAAGGCTTCAATTTTAGAACACAAAAAGACTAAAGCAACAACTACAGCCTTCCCAGCAGCCTGGGAAATATTACTAAAAGGCTTCACAAGGTAGCCAGGAGTACCGCTGACCCCTGAGCAACACAGGTCCATTTATATGCAGGGTTTTTTTTGTATTACAGTACCATAAATATGTTTTCTCTTCCTCACAATTTTCTTTTTTTAAGATTTTATTTATTTGTCAGAGAGAGAGAGAGATACAGAGCACAAGCAGGGGGAGTGGCAGGCAGAGCGAGAAGCAGACTCCCCGCCAAGCAGGAAGCCTGACGTGGGACTCAATCCCAGAACCTCGGGATCATGCCCTGAGCCGAAGGCAGACGCTTAACCAACTGAGCTACCTAGGCATCCCTCCTTACAATTTTCTTAATCACATTTTCTTTTCTCTAGCTTACTTTATTGTAAGAATACAGTACATAATACTTATAACATTCAAAATAAGGGTTAATCGATTGTTTAGGTTATTGGTAAGGCTTCCAGTCAACAGTAAGCTATTAGTAGTTAATTTCGGGGGGGGGGGCAGAATGAAAAGTTTTATATAGATTTTCAACTGCATAGGGGACTGGTTCCCTGAGTCCCCCCATTTTTCACAGGTCAACTGTAGATGCGTGTGAGCGGTCACCAAGGAATGACAATGTGGGGCACCATGCACTGAGCCATCATGCAGCCCCTACATCTAAGAAGCTGCTCCTGGAAGACCTTGCACAGTGCAGAATGCCCTTGTCTTTCCCTGGCATCTGTCATGAAAAAACCACTGGCTAGTCTCCTCACTTGACATCTCATCAAATACTTCATCCTGAAGTTACTTTTCTCATGGTTTAGGTCTTACTCTTCCAGTGATCCTGCAGAGTTCTGGAAAGATGTGGGATGCATCTTATTTCTTGACAAGGCCCCAGGTGCAGGCGCCTAGCACAATAATGTAATGCATCAAAAAAGGGGTCTTGAACTGACCATTTAGAAAACCCTTATGTAACACCTACTACATACCAGACATTGTGTTAGGCCCTGAACAGAACAGACAGCTAGGTCACCGCCATTGGTACTGACTAAAGTCTCATGGTAGCTGAAGACAGCCCCGGGATGTAGGAAAACCCATGGAATGGTACACTTCAAATTAGGGAACCGTATAACATGTGATTTGCCAATAAAGCTATAATAAAAAATAATGGCAGAAAAGCATGGCCACTCATTAGCCAACCACTGGGTGAAAGTTGAGGGGGGAAAAGTACATCTAGAGCTTAGCCATTCCTATTTAGATGGATTGTGACACACTCGTAATACTTGGTGGCACTGTACCCAATTATTAAGAAAAGTGGAATGCTTCGAGGATGCAACAAGACAACAAAACCAAATTTATACAATACTGTACACAGGTATTAGAATCAGAAGCATGGGGTAAACTCTCGGTTCTCCTCCTTACTATAGGCCTTTATCAAGTTACTACACTAATAATCAAATAAATGTAAATTAACAGGACACCATTTTCATTTCTAAAACCAGCATCTATGAGGAGTACTATTACCAGTACCGTTGGCAACGGCAAATTGTTTTTCCTACTCTGCTTATAGTTACGTAAATTGTACAATGTTTGCAGCATGACTTGCAATAGTGAAAATTCAGCAACATTCAAAACCAGATGAAGTAAATCAATTATGGAAAATCAAATCAATGGAATATTATGGAGACACTGAAAATGCAGTTATGCACTGTTGGAATAATAAAGAAAATGTGTGATTAGAAATGAAGGAATAGGGCATTATACACAGGGTATTATCCTGGTTTTACTTAAAACTGTTGAGGAAAAGATGAGAAGGGAACATCTTAACAGAATAACAAGATTACACCTGGGTGTGGAATGGTCTTTTACTTTCTTCATGATTTTGTGAATTTAAAAAAAAAAATAGCATTAAACTTTTGCTCATTTTATTCATAACAAATACATGTAGTATTCATTTGTAAGAAGTGGGAAAATGCCCTATTTTATAGGGTGCCACATTTATATCGTAAAATGAAATTAATTTTTCTATACAGATAGTTACATGGCACAAATGATCAAAATAAGAAATCTAAGTTATATCCTCAAAATATAAGCATACCTGCTAATCCAACCATATTCACAGCCACCAATGTCAAGGGTTACACTTAAAAAGACTTGTTCAATAAAGCTGCTGAGTAAGTAATTTGAAGTTCTTTATTACCCTAACCCAAACATTTCACATCACAGCCATTCCTTAATTATAAAATAATTATTTAATACAGTTAATAAAAGAACTGTCAAATACAATATTGATCTGAGGAGTCTCCCGAAGCTTTTAGAGCTTCAGGGATAGTACATAATTTCTGTACTCAACCACGACTCCAAATGTGAAAGTAATTAACAAAATAATGAAGGAAATTAATTTGAAAGAGAAAATATGCTTTAGAAAGATTCTTCTTAAAACAATTGGTGAAAAAAAATGATTTTTTTTCCCTAAAATCCTATAACTGTTAGCTATATAGCCAGGTAGGCTTTTCTGCCCTGTGGTAAACCCAATCATGGAAATCAAATCTAGCAGTGATTTAATTTACAATTATTTTTCAAAGTTTGAAGAAAAGGAATAACTGCATTATGGTCAATGGGCTGAACAAATTCTGATCCTGGAGTTCAGGGTGGATATCAAAGTGCTGTATGCCAAGATGACTTCATGGGGATAAGCAAACAGGTACCAAGGGGTCTGTCTGCGGGGAGAGCCTGCTTCCCTACTCCCCATCACCCCAAGAAGTTTACAGTTCTAGTAATCCTTAGATATTTGTCAAAGCTATTTTCTCCCTCCCTACTTATATCATGGGCTGTATAAACCAGGGAGGGGGAAGAAAACAGACAGAAAGCTATCTGAAACCCACTATATATATAGGTATATATGTGTGTGTGTGTGTGTGTATTTTTTTTTTAAGTAAGTAAAGGGGTAAAGCAGGTCAGCTACCTAGAACCAGGCTTGTTCCAGTCCTGTGATATGGTCAAGTGGTTAGGAAATTATTTTTGCAATCTGAATGGCCTTATTCCTATCAAAAGTCCACTACTTACTAGCTGGGTGAATTTGGACCAGTTACATTCTTAATGCTAGGGGTTATTTCCTGAATGTAAGTCAAGACCAGAACTAAGTAAGTCAGCTTTCAGTAAGTGGTAGCTATTAGGATTATTGAATATAGAAGTTTCATGGAAAAGATATAGGTCTGTAAATGTTAGTTTTTAGAAATAAAATTCTCCCTAAAACCCATTTTAAAATGTTTTACATCAAAGTCACAAAAAATGTTTTTGGCTGCTTCTAACTAATCTAGGTCCACATTCTCCCTCACATTGACACTTGTCACCTTTAGTTCTCTCTTATGAATGAGATCATCTCTCAAGGTTTCCTCCAGCTCTATCATTCCATGACAATCAGACTGGATGGGGAAAACATATTATCCGGGCTCTGGTTTTGATTGCTGTCTTTCCTGTGGTAAATCTGAGAGAGCTGCCCAAATCCCCTGCTGATTGTCCTGGCCAAGACGGTGATAAACTTAGATTTCTGCCATCCAGTGGCATTCACCTGCACGGACAAAGGGTTCTTTTCAAATTATGAAAACTTCTCTATCATCTTCTTTCTTCTAATGTTAATAAACTTTAATTTGGTGATATTAACCCCAAGGTTACCAAGTGTGGCTTCCTCTTGCCAACCCATATCGGCTTTTTATAGAGGAGGCCATTAGGCCATGTGCTAAAGTCAGGTTTGATTACTTCTCATTCTCAGCCAATTTCAAAACTATGACCAACTTGATCATTAGTCTTATTCTCCTAAAATTAATCAACAAAGCCATGAGCAAATGTGAAAGCTTGATGGTATTTTCTAATCATACTCTCCCCAGTCAATAGAATTGAGCTATGCATGCTCAATTCAACAGCTTCTTTTTATATAGTGAGTGCTAATGAAGTAGTCCTTAAATATTTGTCACATGACACACGACTGATGTCTTTTTCCCCTCCCATGGTACTTTTTTAGGTATGGTGGGTAAGTGGGAAGGGATAGATGTATCCCATGGGATCTATAGCAACAGGTCTAAAGCTCATTTTACTTTGTGAACATCAACTCTTCAACACTGGTCATCTAGGAGAATTTATGATATATTTCCTCTCTCAGAGGTGTTCTTTGTGTTGAGCAAATCCATGGCTTTTGAGCCAGTACTAGAGGCGGACATTCCTTTGTCTTAAAATCTTAATTTACCATCTATGGTAGATGATAGTATTTACAAACATTCATTCTCCCTTCCACACTGTGGGCAGAGGGTAGGGTGGGGAGTATACTTCTCTGTTCCACTTATAATAGGATGGCCATGTGACCAGTTTTGGTCAATAGAGATGAGTGGATGTAACATATGGCTGTTCTCAGCAAAAACTTTAAATATGTACATGTGGTCCCGGCTGACCTCTTAAGCTCCCGCCTTCTAACACGAGATTGACAACTTCCAGACAGTGGCTCCTTCTTTTAGCTGGGACAGAGAGAATAATACAACAGGTAGAACAGACCAGACCTGGCCAAGTCCAGCCAAGCCCGGCAGAGCCACAGCTGATCTACAGAACTGTGAGCAAAACGTTAATGACAATATTGTTGTAAACCACCAAGATTCTAGGATTGCTTGCTACTCTGTAAAAAGCTGACTGATCACTATCCCTAAATCTTAATCACTTCATTCAGTAAGTAATCATTGAGGGCTTACACTGATTGCAAAACACTGAGCTAAGGTTACATAATGAAAAAAGAATATACACTGTCCCTGCTCTCATAGCCTAGAGGAAACAGAAATTACCTGATCACCTTAGCACATGTATAATCACAAAACAGGTAAATGCTAAGAAGAAAAGGAACATAGTGACATTAGAGTATATAATAAAGGAAGGTGGTCTAGACTGGTGTGTCAGAAAAGCCTTTCTAGAAGAAGGGATACATGAGTTGATACTGGTTGGACAGATCATTCAATTTTATATTCCTTGCAGTCAGATGTTCATATAGCACAAGTGTTATCAAGGGGAAGAGTCGGTGGAAGAACATTCCAGTCAAGGAAAATAAAAAATATAAAGCCCTCATGGCTGAAGGAAAGATGATTTGGTAGAGGAGAAAAGGCTAGTATGGCTGGAGCATGGAAGGTACAGAGAGGACCGACAGGAGGCAAGATTAGAGAGAAAGATGGGCCATGTTCAAAAAGTGAGTCTTTATCCAGACTGCAAATAAGAAGTCATCCAAGGCTGTTCAATGGGGGATGAAGTGGGAGATTCTGTGATCAGATATGTGTCTTGCAAAGCTCTCTCTGGTACATGGAGAGTGGACTGAAGAGAAGGTAGAGTGAATGCAACACAATAGTCCAGGTGAGAAATGCTGGTAGCTTAGTTAGGGTGCTGGCACTGGAAATTAGAAAAACAGATGCATTTTTTAAAATTTAGGTAGTAAAGCTAGCAAGACCAGCTCTGTGAAAGATAGTATTGGATGTGAGTGGGGGGATATTCTGTAACATCACCGTCTATGAAGACACACATCTTGCCCTAAAGAGGAAATATAAGAAATAATGTCTGGGATTGTGGGTTTGATTTCATTTATCAATTTATTTTTGGTTATTTTAAAATACCCCATAATGGTAGGTAAATTAAACTCCCTGCCACCAAAGTTACAGATGGAAAATTTTATTACTGATGAATACATAAATCACATTTGTGACACTTGTCGATCTCAGGAAGGAACTTCGGATAAGTAGATGAATTTCAGTATAAATTAATTTAGGAATTCAAGTTGAGTTTTCTTAAAACTTGGATCATTTTGTTTTTAGAAAATATGAAAACATAAACATAACTATATAATTATAATAATCATCTCAATAGTACTATAAAGTATTTCCATAGTACTATAAAGTACCTCAAAGACTGCTGCCTGAGTTAGCCCAAATTCTACTCCTATTTCGTGAGATTTAGAAAGTAATTATGAGGCTTTTTTCTTGGGTGTCCTAAAAGCTCAAGGAGTTCCAACAGTCTTTGGAGTAACAGCTCATGAAAACACAATTTAGAACTGAAATAGAAAACTATATAGCACACCTGTCATCCTGCCTAAATCCTATATACTTAGGTTTTTTTTTTTTAAATCCTAATTCCACAAATGGATCTGAAAGTAGTGAAGGATATGATAGAGCAAAGATGCATGCAAACGCACACGCACACACACCCCCACTTCTATTTCAGGATTCCCTCCCCAGACCCACAGAGCAGACATTTGTAGTATTCACCAGTTAAGCTTCTATTCCACCCCAATGTTTTTTAGGATACCTATCTTCACCCAGAGCAAGCAGTCCTGGTAGGCTGTCACCTGCCCCAGGCAAGAGACCCAGGCTAGGCCAGACAGATGGTCTGCTCTGGGAATTTGACTCTTGGCAGTTCCGCGTGACATGGGGACACACATGGTGGGGGCTGGGTCACTGCAATGGCAGCATCCTGAGGAGACGGTCCTCTCTGCAACCAGGATGCCCAGAGCTGCCCTAATTTCATTTATTTGTGAGGCCTGGTACTTTTCATCTTTCCCTTTTCATTCTGTGATCTGCTTCCCACAGCTTTCCAACATGCTGCTTTTATACAAGTGGACACCAACTCTCAGGACAATTAAACTGCCCAAAGTCACACAGGTAAGGAATGGCTGCACTGGGATTCACAATTCTGATGGTCTGATTCCACATCCGTGATCTCACACATTCACTATACTCCTTCCTACAATCATATTTCAAATGGAATTTGAAAATGTAATGTTTATTGCCCCACCATACCAGTTAGGACTTAGAATGAAATGTAAACTATATCTGCTGTTTTGCTATTTGTAAGTGACAGATGACTTAAAAAGCATGTCCATTTTAACTAGTCCTCTAAACATATTTACATTTTCATATTACCTTCAGATAACTTTTCAGTGGCTATACTAATCCAGAATGAACTTCCATTGTCTGTTGACAATGATCAGTTTCATTTTCAGAGAACACTGCCCAATGAGCCCCTTTAACATTTGGAGACAGAGATGGAGAAGTTGTATTTGTTTCATTTTCTTACAGATTCTTCTTTCATTGAATATTCCATGTGCCTGGTTAGGAGGCCTTCCTACCAATTCAACCCTTACCCACATTACCATTCAGAAAGATGCCAGTGGGGCACCTGGGTGTCTCAGTCAGTTGAGCGTTTGCCTTTGGCTCAGGTCATGATCTCAGGGTCCCGGGATCAAGGCCCGCATCGGGCTCCCTGCTCAGTGGGGGGCCTGCTTTTCCCTCTCTCTCTGCCTTCAGCTCCCCCTGTGCACTCTCTCTTTCTCTGTCAAATAAATAAATAAAATCTTTTAAAAAAAGGAAAGATGCCAATGAGTAAAACCAACCCCAATAGCATCAGGCTACATCTTAGTGAGATTGGCAACAAAGAACATCCATCCCCAGAGTCACCAGTACTCTTATTCTGTCCCTTTTATGTCTTTGTCTCCTGACAGTGAATGCAATGACAGGTCTGGTAGCAAACATATTGTGGAACTCCTAAAACCAAGGCTGGGGAATGAAGAATGCAAAAGACTGAGGATTGCAAAGGGAAACCAGGTGCCTGAGCAGGCATCTTGGGGAGAGGGAAAAACTGAGTCAGCACTATAAACCAAACACGGTTAAGCCAGGATTTATAGGCAATGTCTGCAACACATAATTCATCTGCAATCCAAATCCAATTTCACATATTCTGTAAGCCCAAAGTATTCCAATTGTTGTGAAGTTTCTATAAGAGTTTGATTAGAACAGTCATGCTTTTTTGTTCTCCTTGCAGGGATTTCAGGACCCCAATAAGAACACCGCTCTTCAACATACTGTTTTTATTCCTTGAATTTGGATAGAATATCTCCTCAGTATAATGGCGCTGTTTTGGCCTTTTACCTCTCTCACTTTTTGTAAAGCTAGTCAAATACCCACCCTTCTGATAGGGTCAGTACCAATGATCTGGACTGGGAAGAATTTCATACAAAAAAAAAAAAAAAAAAAGAAAAGAAAAGAAAAAAGGAGGAAGGAAGGAAGGCAGGAGGGAAGGAAGGGAGGGAGACCTCATGGGGGACACTCAAGAACAGACTTCTGAAACAAGGATACCTGGGTTCAAGTATTAACTCTAGTATTTACTAGCTGAAAGGCTCTGGGCAATCACATTACCTTTCTGAATGTGTTTCTCTCACAATATGGAGAGTAATACCTATAGAGATGATTGCTAAGAATTCAAAATAATACATTTAAGGTTTTAGCACAATGGCCCACAGGAATCATGACTATACTGCCATTACTAATAACTAAGAATATCTATGTACATTCAAAAGTGAAACAAGAGAATCATGATCTCTAACCTCTCAGATTTTACATTTCATGCGATAGACACAATGAGAAGTAATTCCAATAAAGGATGAAAAGTGTTCTGATAGGAAAGTTAAAGGTTGCTACCGGTAACTATTTTTTATTATTAAATTTTTAAAAGTATGTAGAACACAGAGGTTAAGAATCTGGATTCTAACATCAGACTGTCTGGGTTGGAGTCCCAAGTCTGCCATTATTAGTGGGACTTTGCATGAGATTTTTCATTAGTGAATTAAAAAAGATAATGTAACTATCTTGAAGCATTTTTATGAGCATCAACAGAGAAAACATGCAAAGTACAGTGCTGGACACATGGCATTACCAGAATTCCATCAGTACTGAGCTTTACAGAAATGTTTGTGACCCTTCAGAATGTCTCCTTCTGAGCGTACAAACATTGTTTTGTGTGTTTTGAGCCAGTCATGTTGTAACTAAACTAAAATCTAAGATATCTCTAAAGATACTTTGAACTCAGACCACTCAACTTTGGATCAGAAGTGTTCAAACATTGGCATTGCAATTTTGAAGTTATTCTGAGTGTATTGTAAGATTGCAGAGTAAATGAGACAGAAAGTACAAATATGAAAAGGAAGAATGTAAGGAGGAATCCCCATAATGCTGGATTTTAATGGAGGTAACAGGATGAACACATGATTTCAATCAATTATATGCATATATACATACATATTTTCTAATCATTTCCACAAAAAGGGCCTAATAACAATGTAATCCTGGTAGCACTGAGCACACCTGGTGCCTAGACCTTGGTTTCTAAATATCATTCTCTCCTAAAATGAGCCACGTCTTTTAGGAAATAGCTAATTCCAGGGCTGAAGAAAGGACAAAATGAACTTGGAACATCTTGTAGCAGAAAATAAGAAAGTGCTCAAAGACTAACAGAGTCATGTCAAAAGGACATAGGAATCTGTTCAAGGGGCATTTGCTGCCAAATCTGATAAACTTGTACTTCAAAATTCTGTAACAGTAATAGATTATAACACCCTGAAATAAAAACAGTCTGAGTCAACTAGATGAGAGAGAAACAGAGACAGACAGAAGAAGTTAACAAAACAGCAAAAGTCAAGTTCTTCTTTATAGAAAGATGCCAAGTAATAAATGTAGAAAAAAATGATAGAATGAGATAGCCAACATTCTGTAAGCCCCATATTATAAGTGACTCGTGCAAAGGTCAGCAACAGATGCTAAAACTAAACCACTGCAAGACATTTTATTAGGGAATGAGATATTCAGATGAGAATTAAAGTTGCCATAAGCCTAAGAAAGATTGTTCTGTAGCCATGACAAGTCTCTAGAAGCCTCTAGAAACAAACTGAAGCCTATTCAATTGACACTCTTGCTCATCAACCAGTGACAGTCCTTTGTTGCTTAAAGTCAACCAATCAGTACAAACTCAACACATCTCCAAGTACCAACTAATAAAGTGACCAGGACAATTCTCCCTTATAATAAACTCAGCTTTGTCTTTTTATTTCAGACAATGAGTGATGGCCTGCAGTATTACCCCATTGCATACTAATTAAAAAGAAAAAAACTTACAACAGGATGATCTGACAGTCACCACCTAACCAAGTGGTCAAGCCTGGCAGTTCCAATAGCACTTCGGGTGGCCTGACGTGGTGTGCCCTAGTATGAGGCAATGCTGAGCAGACAACATCACCTAGTTGGTGTCCTTGAAAAAAATGTCTGAGCTCATCTGAATCATGAGAAAACAGATGGCTCAAGGACATGGAATGTTACATGGGACAACTGGCCTGGAATCTTCAAATGACTTAATGCCATGAAGAATCAAGGGAGGTAGGGAAGTGTTATAGATGAGACCTATTAAGGGAGTTTAATAACCAATTAAAATGTATGAGCTTTGACTGGATCTTGCTTGTATCCTGGAGAGAAGCAGCCAAGTGAGGAAATCCAAGTATGACAAGTAGGAAGAGATCCCTGAACCAATACGGATTTTCTTGGAACAGTGGTGAAGTTGTGCAGAAGAATGCCCTTATTCTCAGGAGATGCATGCTAAATTATTTAATAGTGGAATGTCTTGATGACTGCAGTAGTATACTGTTGGATGGTTTGGCCAAAGGGAAATATCTGACTACGGACAAACATGGCATGTGTATATCAAGAAGTTAAAGCTGATGAATCTTGGTGAGAGAGAAACAGGTGATCACTGAACTCTTCAACTTTTCTGTGTGTTTGAAATCATTTTATTTTTATTTTTATTTTGAAAACTACATTAATACAGTACATTTGGAATATGCCAGATATTTTCCCACTGCCCCAATTTCTCAATAACAATCGAAATAAATCTATTGTGCTGTATTTTTGTAAGTCAGTTCATATCTTTTTTGGCAGAAAGAATGGCCCAAATAAGCCAACAAAGTCCAAAATATTTAATTTGCAAAATGATTTTCCTCCTACATTAAAAAAAAAAAAAAGACAAAACTTTTTCCATTAAGAATAGCCAAGATAAGTTTTCCTTTGGAGTTGAAAGATCCTCCAGTCTTTATCACAAGGCATTTTATCTCCAGTGTCAATAAGACAGCCCAGAAGTCTGTGAGAGAAGCATCTTCCTGGATCCATCAGGAGACATGGAGGTTGTCCTGATGCCTTCATAAAGACACACCAAGATGCTAAGGGCCTCGGTGGACTCTGAGCATTCTCCCTGTCTCCCATAATGACACCAGTCTTTGGTTTGTCATCTGAGTTGTCTCTTGTGGGAAGACAAGACTTAATCTGTCAGAAGAGCACGTGAACAGAGACTGCCTGGCTGGATAAAATGCAGCTGGTTACCATGTCCCTAGGGGGACGGCACACTGCCGCAGACAAGATGGAACAAGGCAGACAAGAGAGGGGGCACCTCAGATGAACAGGCAGACCAGCGGTGCCTGCAGAAAAACCTTTGACCTGCAGCATAGGATTGCAGTTTCAGAAACATGCCATTAGGCAAGGGTAATACGATCGTAGCGTATCCAGCTGAAACTGTGAAGAGAACATGGTCCCTGGAGTAGGAGATGCACAGACTACGGCTGACAGGAAGGCTACAGAGCCCCTGCACATCCAGGAAGCCCCATCTGGTCCCCAATACAGAATACAAACAGCGACCCCCCACATGGTGGGGAAGGAAAATCTATACATTTACGGGACATGAATTGCAAACAACTGAGGGAATTCAGTGAGGGAGGACAGTTTTAGTATTTATGGATTGACAGGAAGAGAAATACATTATGACAGCTAGCAACCCCAGCCCAAAGGGAACTCACCACACAAAGAAAAAAAAAAAAAGTCCACATTCATAGACCTGGCCCTGAGAAAGAAAACAAACTAGAAAAGGAAATTTGAGCTTTAATAATAAAATGTTCACAAAGAGCAGGAGAGAAAATTCAATAAAACTTGTGGAACACAGAATCACACCTGACTCTGCTAGACTCTCATAACTGCACAGAAACTTCACCATACAGGTAATCTTTGACCCCTTCACACAGGCTGGGGGGCCGTCTGTGCATTTTACATCTGTTAATGCACAGGATGCTCATAATGATCCCATGATGGAGATACGATTACCCCATTCTAAGCACGAGGCAACTAAAGGGAAAACATATTAAATAAATCCTGGGGCATGCTCCTAGTGAGGAACAGAGCTAGGATTCACACCCAGGCCTCGGCTGCCAAGGGGATGGCCCTCAGCCCCATGGCTACAGCTTCCCAGCGTTCCAAATCACCTCCGCCTTTAGGAAATAAGGCCCGCATCTTTGGTCCCTCTCTGAGTGAGAATTACAACAGAAATAGTAGAAAAGAAGGGAGAAGCTATAGCTGAGGCAGAGGAGTGGGGAAGCATAATTACAGGGTTCAGAGGAGCAGCCCATGAAACGTTTGGTCTCCATACCCCTTTAACTGTTGGAAAGTATTGATAATACTTTGATATTGATATGGAGAGTACTGATAATACTACAAACCTACAGCATGTTAAATCATATTTTATGATATTTTCCAAAACAAAAAATAGTGGAAAGAGTAGCAATGTTTTACAGTTTTGCAAAATAAGTAAGTCATAAGGATGAAAAGCATAGCATAGGCAATATAGTCAGTAATACTGTAGTAACACTGCAATATACTCAGTAATACTGTAGTAACTGCAATATACTCGGTAATACTGTAGCAACACTGCAATATACTGAGTAATACTGTAGTAACACTGCAATATAGTAATATGCTGTAGTAACACTGCAATAGAGTTAGTAATATGCTGTAGTAACACTGCAATATTGTCAGTAATGCTGTAGTAACACTGCACGGTGACAGATGGTAACCACTTACTGTGGTGAGCATAGTGCCATGTATAGAATTTTCAGCTCACTATGTCCTACACCTGAAACTAACATAACATTGTTTGTCAACTATACTTCAATTTAAAAAAAAAATATGTAGATGACACCGAATAGCTCATGTTTATGCGGATTCTATCTATTGATACTAGTTCGAAATTAGAACTGAGAAAATTTAAAAATATTTAATGGTTTACTTAATAAAACTACAACATATTAACATAAATCAGATTTTATGATAATATTTTCCAAAACAAAAAAATAGTAAAGAGTAGCAGTGTTTTACAGTCTTGCAAAGCTCTTATGAATGGCTTGATGAAAGACAAGTGCATTCTCATTTCTACTTCTATTTTCAGTCTGCCCTGATAGGTCTTTTGGTCAAGGTATAGGGAGAAAAGCTGTTCTCAGACAGATAATGAGGTTGAAGAAGGGAAGACCTCACAGATTCCCTGAAGGACCCCAGGACCACTGGTTTAGACAATGGATGCTGGAGGTGGACCATTTAGATTTACACTATCTGGGAAAAGCAGTCTCTGACTCCTTCAAAGGGCTGTCAGGAAGATAAAGTGAATTTTTAAAGCATGTCTATGAAGTGCTAGGAACTTGGTGATAGTCGACTAAAGAAAAAGAAAAATCTTAAACATACACACACACACACGAAAATATATATTTAACTTATCTCAGGATAAGAAAGACTTTGTAAGCATAAATGAACTGGAAAAACTCACAAACAATAAACTCACAAGTTGATAGGCTTAACTACAAAAAAAGATTAAAATTTTTATGTTAATATCATAAGGAGATCAAAATAGGAATAATATTTGCAACAAATATGACAGGCAGAGGGTTAATTCCTAGAAGACCTCAAACTCAAATAGAAAAAGCAAAGGACATTAACAAATAACTGATAAAAGTAATTCATAAATACATTTAAAAGCTCACCCTGCTATTGATTAGGTAGAAACAATGACATAGATAAATCAACTTGGCAAAGGTTAGGACACACTCAAAAATCTCAAATTTTTAAAGTTGATGAGCGTATAGCAAGATGTATGCTACTTGTGTATTGCTGACCTAAAGGAAATTTGGTAATATTTGTCAACTGAAACAATGTGTAACATTTTATCAAGTGATTCTAGTTTAAGAAATTTATCAAGAAGAGGACCAAAACTCCTTTATCAAAATATTCATGATATAGATTGAATGTGAATACCAAATTATAGTAGATCCATACAGTACAATATTACTCCATCATTAAAAATCTCAGGGTTACATAAATATTTAAAAAATCAGAAAACGTCAACAACAGGTTAAAAAAAACAGGTTATAAAATTTTTCTCTTTTCCAGAGGGGGAAAAAAAACAGGATAAAATGTAGAAATAAACTGAAATTTTAGCAGGGGTTATATCTGGATAATGAGATTATAGATGGTTTTTATTTTGTATAATGGGCAAATATTCTTATAATTAGAAAAATGCAAGATTTAAAAACTTGTTACACTTGATATAAACTAGATTATTTTTACATAGACATAATTTAGACAAAACATTTATTTAGTCAAGCAATTCATTAGCTGGTTACTAAAAGATTTCATTAAGAATACCAGATGCTGGGGCACCTGGGTGGCTCAGTCTCGTTAAGCGTCTGCCTTTGGCTCAGGTCATGATCCCAGGGTCCTAGGATGGAGCCCCGCATCGGGCTCCTTGCTCAGTGGGAAGACTGCTTCTCCGTCTCCCACTCCCCCTGCTTGTGTTCCCTCTCTCACTATGTCTCTCTCTGTCAAATAAATAAAAACTTAAAAAAAAAAAAAATACCAGATGCTTTGAATATGAGCAACTCCTCTCCTTTGTAACATTTCAGTAGTACTAGAATTACATTAGTGCCGAGTACCTACTGTGCACTGATTATATCAGGAGGGAAAGATGATGGGGGCGGGGGAGGGATGATAAAGGGGGGGCAAAAAAAAAGGAACAGTTTCATTTGAAGTTGAATAAAAGAGAAGCCTATAGTCCAGAAAGCCAGTCAGCCCAGACCCACACATTTCCAGCATGTGTAGGTCGAGCACCACAAAATAAAGGCCTCACGCTTATCAGCAAATTGTTAGCAATCTCATCGCCCTGAGGATTGTGCAGAGATGCTACACTTAAAAAAAAAAAAAAAAAAAATCCATTAAAATTAGTTCAAAGAGCAAGACCCAAAGAGGGTCGTTTTTCAATGCTATGTGCGGAGAAGAGAGACATGTACAGTAACTCCCATTACAGTTAATGAGCATTGAGCATCTAGACTAATCTAAACCCCCTGAGAATTTAATTTAAAACCACCATGGCAAAGACACTCTAAGTCATGAATGAACTCCGGGATTGTTCACTTACCTACTCTTCCCCAGGCACTAAACACAGTAGAAAATAATATGTATTTTTTTCATCACACCTCAAAGAAAAAGTAAAAGGCTCACAGAACATCAGATTCCCATCAGTTTAAAGGTTTATTTTAAATCCTGGGTACTATTTTAATGCCATTTTTAATTAAGCAGTTTAAAATTAGGTCTGGGTTATTTCAGTTGCTATGTGACATTCTTATATCCAGGAATCCAGAAAGTTTCCTTCAGTTTAAACTTCAGTTGACAAATTTAGGGCCACAAATAAATGGTGCCCTTCACCCAAATCCAAGCCCTGGACCAGCCTTCAAAAGTACCAAGATACTGGACAGTGAAAAAATGTAACTATCATGCCAGGCTTCCATAAGCCAAATCCATCCAATCATTCTTCTGCCTTTCACCTCATCTGAATTTAGTCTTCAAACCAGTCCAGGAGGTGGTTAAGGGTAGTAACTGTATTTTCACATGAAGAAACAAAACCAGAAAGATTAAATGACTTGACTAGGTTTCCCCAAATTGAACTAAAATCCAGTTCACCAACTCCTCATCCAAAGCTTACCGGCAGTTCTGACAAATATAACCCAAAGAGGGGAAAGGAAGCAACAGACTCCAGCAGCCGAACTCCTGCTTCTCCCCGAACGTTCAATGCCAGAGACAGGACAGGACGAGAGCCTCGATAATCATCCATCACTAGTTATCATTTCCACGGTTTGAGTTCTGTGGCAGGTCAAGGAAGGCCTGTGTATGGAGTTGAGGAAACCGGTATGTGAAGGTCAGAGGGAAGTATAACTCCTGATGGGGACAATGGCTGGTACAAAGACCTAGCAGGAAGAACAAGTTCATGGAGACAGGGGCCAAAAATCCAGGTGGTCCCGGTGAAGACTGGAGGTTGTATTCTAATTGAAGAAAACAACCACTCAAAGCCCTTGAAAGAATAACCGGGCCTAATGCCTACATTAAAGAGACCATGCCCACCGCTATGTGATGTGTAAGGGCAGGGGAGGGAGATGGTTGGATGGCTTTGTGAACAAGGTAATTAGAGATGATGGCTGTCCAGGCAGGACTTGGCAGGAGCAGTGGAGATGGTGAGTAGTAGACTCATGACCTATTTCTGAGGGAGAACCTCCATGTACCTTGCAAGGATGTTGTGAGAACGCTGTCAATTACATATACCAGCATTTTCTTAGGACTCTCATTTCTGGTATTACTCAAGTTTCTGCATTTCCTAAGCAATCAACCGATTTTACCTCAAGGACAGAGACTCTTTCCTTTCTTTAGGTTGGTGCCAGAAAGCTCAGGGCCAACATTGTGACCCATCTCTAACAAGTATGTATTTGTTATCTATTTCATGCACTAATTGCACCTTTGGCTTCATCTGACTCTCATTTTCTTCTTGATTTTTGTTTGCTCTTATTTTTAAAGCACTTAATCTTGCGCTACTTGATTAGTCAACTGAAGTCTTATTTTTAAACATTCTAGGAAATAAAGAGACAATGTAGCGTGGCAATGTCTTGGTTGCTATACAAATAATAATAAACTTAAAGGTCTTCTCAAAGGGATTCATCAGAGATTTCTAAATAAGTACATGTGTAAGAGAACCTGTGTGTGTGTGTGTGTGTGTGTGTGTGTGTGTGTGTGTGAAGCCAAGGAGACAGGTCCATAAAGACTTTCCTGAAGGAATAAGGAAATGGCTGCACAGACCCCCCCTGAGAAGGCAACACAGTAACAAATCTTGGAAATCAAAGCTTACCAGCTGATGAGGTATCAAATCCTATGTTAATTTCTGACATTTAGGAGGATATAAAATATCACCTCAGACAGAAGGCTCAGGCAAGAAAGAACTGATTTTACCAGCCTGGCTGGAATCCCATGGAAATCTAGGAAAACTGCTTGTGGAGGAAGGGGGGTGCCTTTTTTCATGCTCACACCACCTGTTACTTCTCTCTCTTCCAGAGCAAGCCACTTTGGAATGATTAAGTGTTAACTGTGCATCCAAGTGTGAGTGTGTACATGTGTGCAGGTGAGTATAAAATCTAGGTCAACACTCTCTTAACCATTATACAGCATTGCCTGGTGTGATAATTTATCACATCGTTCCATTTGTTAATGAGAACTCTGGTCCCTCTCTCTCTCTCTTTTTGTTAATTAGCTTTAAAGCTAAAAATTCCAGGTAACCAATAATAAGGGTTACTCATTTAACAAATATTTACCAAATGCCTGCCATGCACCAGGGATGGTCCGGGGCCATGAGGATGCAGTCTTGAATGAACCAGACAGCAATCCCTGCCCTTGCAGATCTCACACTTTCCGTCTGCCTGTGACACCAATAATAAGTTACACAGTAAGTTACAATGTTAATGCTACAAAGAAAAAGCCGGAGAGGTGCTGCAGTTTTCAGTAACAGCAAATGAAAGCCCATCCTGACTAGGTGACGTTTGCATACAACTTGAATAAAGGTCTGAAGGAGATGAATGAGCTCAGCATACATACATCTGGGGGAACAGCACCCCGAGAAGAAGAGTTGCTTCCAGAGCTGTGAGGCCGGAGCGTGCTTAGAATGTTCAAGGAACAACAAGGAAGTGGGTGTGGGAGGAGCGGAGTGTGTGTGGAAAGTGTATCAGTCTCCTGTGGTTGCTGTAACACATTACCACAAACTGGTAGCTTAAAAGAACAGAAATTGACCCTCTCCCTGTTTTGAAAGTCAGAAGTCTGAAATCAAGGTGTTGGCAGGGCTGTACTCCCTCTGTGGAGGTTCTGGGGGAGAACATGTTCTTTGCCTCTCCCAGCTTCTGGTGGCTGCCAGCCTTCCTTGATTTGTGACCACACCCCTCTCACTTCTGCCTCCCTGGTCACATTAACGCTTCCTTGGTTCTGTGTAATCCCCCTCTGTACCACTCGTACAAGGACACTTGCCACTGGATTTATGGTCCACCCTGAGGATGACCTCATTTCAAGATTCTTAATTTCATCTGCAAAGACCCTTTTCCATGTAAGGTAATATTTACCAGTTTTAGAGATTAAGACAGATGTATCTTTTGAGGGTCACTATTCAAATCCCTAAGGGATGATGAGTAGATGAAATCAGAGAGTAATGGTTGGTGGTGCGGTACAGAAAGAAGAGTTTATGTAGGAATCTTGTAGATCACTGTGATAGTTTTGGCTTTAGTTGGAGAAAGCAGAAAGCCATTATAGGGACAGAAGCAGAGACGTGACATGGATTCAACATGTGCAATGGGATCACTCCAGCTGCTGTCATGCAATAAAGTCCAGTAGCATTCAACCCTTAGATTGGTACTTCAACTCAAGTGTGTGCCATATTATGATTAGAATTGAAAAACAGGATGAGGGGTGCCTGGGTGGCTCAGTTGGTTGGGCGACTGCCTTCGGCTCAGGTCATGATCCTGGAGTCCTGGGATTGAGTCCCGCATCGGGCTCCCTGCTCGGCAGGGAGCCTGCTTCTCCCTCTGACCCTCCCTCCTCTCATGTGCTCTCTCTCTCATTCTCTCTCTCAAATAAATAGATAAAATCTTTAAAAAAAAAAAAAAAAAAGAAAAATAGGATGAGTAGAACTTGGCCTTCAGTGGCTACTACAAGCTACTCTGAAAATCCTCTATGCATCCCATCAGACATATGTGTTGAATAAATGAATGTTCTTTTACCTAACTAACCTGTTTTGAAACAAAACTAAATTTTTTTCACATAAATATTTCTCAATCATCTACTATACTCAAGATTCTGTACCTAGGAATTAAGGCAATCAACAAATCACATACTGCTATCTCACATGGTATTAAGTGACAAATCACTTTTTTTTTTTTTTTTGGAATTTATGTCATCACTTTACTTGTGTAAACAGTGATTGAAGAATCTCAACTCAGTGGGGTCACAGACATGTTGCACTCATATTCTTTGCTATTGCTTTTCCAGTCCTGCTAATGTAGAATCCCTTCCCAGCCCCTTTGCAACATCTTTGACAGAATCTGTAACTTCACACTCGCTTTTCATAATTAAAAGTATCCGTCTGGGGCGCCTGGGTGGCTCAGTTGGTTAAGCGACTGCCTTCAGCTCAGGTCATGATCCCAGGGTCCTGGGATCGAGTCCCGCATCGGGCTCCCTGCTCTGAGGAGAGCCTGCTTCTCCCTCTCCCACTCCCCCTACTTGTGTTCCCTCTCTCGCTGTGTCTCTCTCTGTCAAATAAATAAAAATCTTTAAAAAAAAAAAGTATCCGTCTGGTCTCAGATTAAAATTTCATGTCTTACCTAAGCACAACCTTGACCATTTAGAGCTCTCTTCCAGCTTCTTCCCTATCCTGGGGCTAAGCCACTCTGACTTTAGAGGCAGAGTGGTCTTAGGTAACTGGTTGTCAGCAGGTGACAGGCTGGTGTCCCTGGTCTAGCTCCAGTTCCGTCTGCTGGAAGCTCCTGAAAATACGGCGGTCTCGGCAGAGTTCAAAATTGATGGACATGTTTTTTTTCTCTGGAAAGGTATTCAAGTTCCACTCTTGAACTTGAATTCACTCCATCTGCTTCTGAGGGTCCATTCAGAGGACAGCCATGTCTACCTTCATAACTTTGTCAGTGGTATATGACCCAATCACACTTCTGGATAGGCCAATACCTCAGTTATACCGATGTCTATCTGAGCAGCCCCATGGCAGCTGCCCACCACTTTGACATTCATAGTTCTGTGCAGGACCAAGGGACCTGCTGAATTGCTTATATGTTTCCTCCAAGGGCTACAGAAAACTGGGATGTGGTAGAAAAGTTGTTCCCATCCTCTTCCCAGGAACATTATCCCTCAATCCCTTTTTGCCCTGCTACTATAGACCACTCCAAAAAGCCTCTTCCCATCCTCACCCTATTCAGAAGCAAATGAGAGGGAAGCACGGGTCTGTGCTCGTGTGCAATCCAAACTCTACAGAGTAAATGGGAAGCTCTCCTCAGGAGCCTATATTGTGTCTGTACCACACTCCTATCTGATAGCAGTGCCCACAGCTCAGCACCCGGCCAGGGAACAAGATGGTAGCATCCTTTTGTTGACATCATGCAGCTCAGGGCTTCCAGCTACATTCTGCTCATGACTTTCAGGAGCAGTAGGAGTAATCACTCCAGAAAGAGGGAGGAAAAGAGTCTCTTAGAATCCTTCATTCCAACTGGCTGTACCTTTGCCCTCACCAATTCTCCTCTTACGGAGTCTGGGAGCATGGAAACTCAGTTCAGCTTGGTGGGTCTGGTTCTGCTGCTGCCTCTTAGTAAAGTGAGCGTGGGTCTCTCTCATATACGGGTAGCTCTCCAGCAATATGGTCAGCCTTTCTGTTTGGGCCCTAGTTGCTCATATTCTAGTCCCATTGAGTATCTGTTCTACTTCTGAATTTCAAAGACCTTACTGAAGATACAGCTCCCTGAGAAAAAGCTTCTAGGGGTCATTTGGTCTCCAAACTGGATAGAAAATACTAACTAGTATTCTACACGTCTGCATGAGAAATACTCTAAAGATTTTAATGTAATTTCGGTTGATTTATTTTATCCTGACATATCTTATTCAACAAATTTTAAAGCAATCATCTTTGGTGAATGGAAAGGGATTGTAGTTTACTGTTAAAGTATTAGCACTCAACAGATAATTCTTAGTTCCAACAAATCTGTTGAACTGGAAATGAATCTTAAAGATGAAAAGATCTCTTGATAACTACAGCCATTTCAAAACCTATTAGAAAACACAAAAATTAGAGAGCCAGATGAATTCCACTCCTCCTGGACTCTTTTTCCCTAGGAGCAAATTACACTGCTAGACAAGCCAAACTGCCTGGTCCCCCACACCAGTACCACAGAATCAGGCTGAAGCCTTTCCCATACCCAGAAGTCACCAAGGTTAGTCCTGTTCTGAAATGATAATGATAATTACCCCTGAACAAAAGAACAACCAAAATGTCAGTGAGAAATATAAAATGGCAGAGTATACATTTACAATAATATAGCCCTAGAAAGTAAGAGGTTTAAGACTCTGGAGAAAATAACTCCTTAGAACACCTAAGCAATGATACAAATAGGTTTGCTGCTCATGGGATGGCAGCTAGAGGGGGTGGAAAGAGGATGGAATGAGGAACAAGAGTCCTGGGTGAAGTAGGCCTGAGACTCAACCTTCCCATTTCAACTGCTCACTTGGTTAACAAGGACAAAACAAAGCAGTGACTCCAACAATGCACCACTCATCCTAAAATATTACTTAAATTTAATTATTTCCAAAGTATTTTTAACAAGATATTAATATGTTGTATGTGTATATATACACTCTTGACCCCCATTGCCTAAACACACACACACACACACACACACACAAGAAAGGCAGAGAACACTGCCTCAGTCTCCTGCTAGAGCTAAGCTTTCCCCTTAATTGTTGTGTGACAGGTACCAGTTCGTGTAAGGAAGGTGGTCATTTGAAACAAAGAATTCTGTTTTTAAATTCATTGTTGAATCTATTATCCTGCTAGACTCAGTGGTATTGAAGAACACATACCAGGTTTGAGCCCAAGGGTCTCACGGCGGCTTCTTCCTATCAGTCTTCATCTGTCTACCACCAGGGCTGTCATCGAGACATGTCCACTGGCACGTCTATTCCTGTTGTTAAACTACCGAAATACTTCTGTAGGTACCACCCCCTGAGTGCTGCTCCTTCCTCTTTGCCTCTTCCCAGGGGCTCTCCAGACCTCTCCACATGCAGAAATTAATAGGTTGATGTCTGACACAGCAGAGAGCTTCCAGGAACTACCCTGACATTGGTCAGTGCCATGTGTCCTAATCGTTTGCATATAAAAATAATTCCTCGGCCTAAGATATATCCACCCACATCCTGAGCCCCCACTGTGGGTACATCTAAGCCAAACCAAGACTCCTGAAGCACATTCAAAGCCTGCAGCAGAAATCCCAGGACACTAATTTAGAACACAAAACTAGTTCAGATATCTAGTATTGTAGAGAGTTCTTAGGATAAGGCCCATTTAGAATTTATGCCCAAGAGCTATTTGCAAATTTATAGTTATTTTTTTCAGTCAATTAGTTTGAGACAAGAAATGGAAGCTAAGTAAATAAATTAGATTAATTTGCAATAAATATAAATTATGCTAATTCTAAAAACTGAACATATACAAACTATGTATATATAATAAACAAGGAATATACGTAAGACTCTATTAGCAAAAGAAAGCCATCTTGACTTACTGTGTTGTAGAAAATCCATATTTATTCATTCAATAGATTTTAACAGTTTTGATATGTGTTTGAAAAGATAAGATAAACATTAACTGCCTACTGATGTTCTAACAAATCTATTTTCATTCCAAATGGAAATTAGAATATATTTTGCATTATTTAAGTTAATGACATGACATTTCTTATGAATAATGATGTATTATTTCATTCGTTACTTCTAATTATGTCCTGTTATAAGTGCAAGGCTGGCAACACCATGACTAGCCTTTCCCTATTCCTCACAATCTGATGACTTGCACGGGAAGCAGGTCAAAAATATGCCCAGAATATAATGAACAGAGTTCAGTAATCGTTAACCATAACAGCTTAAAATTACCTGACGAAAGTTTCACACAGAAATAAATAGAAATGGGAAATGGCTTGCCATGTTATAGGATATTCTTTCTTGCAACTAATAGGAGAGAGATTCTACTTGTTACTTTAATACATTTAATTAGCATCCTACCATTTGCTACGGCTGGAGAGCACCCCTAATTCTATCCTCCCTGCTCTCCACACTCACACACCAACAGAGCTATATTTTATATAGACAGGCAGATTGTAAAGATATCTTTTTCCTGTTGTGAAAGTGAATCTATAGGCTTTGTGCAATCTGGAGAGAATGTGGGAACTTCCCAAAAGCTCAAAAAGCCAGTTGTATTTCTTATTTCCCTCCTTTAATACATGACCATGGTCAGACCAGCCCATCTCACTCCATTCACAGCAGGGCCTGAAGCTAGAAGGTAAATCCTATTAAGAAGAGTCAAGGTCAAGGAAAATCATCCAGAACTCAGTAATTAAGAACAGGGGCCAAGTGAACCACAAAGCCACTGCATGCATATCCTCATCAGTCAGCAAGGAGCCAGGGAGAGACACTGGACAGTAGGAAGAGGCCAAGATGAGGTCTAGAGACCAATATGCACATGCTTTACGCACCCTGTTTCATGGGTGAGTCACCTTTATTTGAATGGGTCAGGACAAAGTATATAAAATCTGCACATTTTTCTCCATCCAATTTCAAACGTTCCCTGCACACATACAAAGCATCTATTAATTCCTTCAGTGTCAGGTGCCAACAATCCATCATTCTGTCTACAATAAAAACAAAGATGCCAGTCTCAGCTCCAGGAACAAAAAATAAACCTGGGAGAGGAAGAGCTTGGCAAGGAGGGCTCCTCTTTTTCCTCTGGTACCCATGACAGTGACTGCCCACTGACCCTGCATGCGGCCTCAGAATCCTCCTTAACAGTGTGAGCTCACTACCAACTGAAGAAGAGGCATTTGCGATAAAATGTATTTGCTTTCTGTGCAGTAATTCCTTAGATGACAAGTGAAGACGGATGAGGGTCACACAAGGTTTGTCTTGCAGTGGGGGTTGCCAGGATCATCTCTGGTGGGTTCTAGACACTGAAAAAAGAGGTCAGTCAACTTAGTGAATGATAAAAACATCCAAGAGCCTCTTCGGTTCCTGCTGACCAATGCCACTGAAAATGGTTTCTAGCTACTAACCCAAGCATAAGCAAACATTTATATGGAAACCTTCCCCACAGAAACCGGAGAAAGAATGCTCTAACTGAACAATCACTACTACATGCAGAACTCGAACACAATAACCTGCCAAATAAAGGAAAGAAAAATATGACGATAAGAAAACCAACTTACCCCACTGCAGCTCAGGACAAAGGACAGCAAGATTGTCCTTGAACATCTCTCCAAGCGTAGTTTAAACTAGCTAATATACAACAGGCCTGCATAGGGTGGAGGGGAAAGACACGCTTAGGGAAATTTTAAGAAAGAAAAACTATCTTTAGTAATAAGGATATTAATATAGTGCTTGTGCTCATTTTATTTGCACAGGAAGGTTTAAAAAGAAACTCTTTTGAGAAATGAAAGATCATCACATCACTAATAACTGCAGTTTCCTGAACAATTAAAGAAATTCACAAGATTACAACCTACTCAGGAAATGACAAATATTTCTGATTTTTATGGAAGAAACTAAAAGGGCACTTTTATCTATAGCATCCAGTCCGTAAGAAGCACTGTTAAGTAATGAGGCTATTTTTATTATTTGTTCATTCACTTGAGGAGTACTCAAGATGGCAATGGTCTAAAAACAGCAAACTTGCTTGTCCAGAAAGGTAAAATTGTATATTGGAAGGCATTTGCCAGAGTTTTCCTTTTTATTTATTAAAGTGGGACCTTAGAGCACAATTTCTATCGTGCCAAACTTTTGTTTCTAATATTCAGCAGAAATATCTTTCAAATTCCATAGTCAAATTCTTCACAAATATACTTCATAAGGCTGTCCTCAATGCATCATCCTAACACTGGACTTGATAACATTCGGTGTGCGACGCTCCTGTTTGGAAAAGTCTGTTTTTTTAATAACTGATTCAATAAAGTGTTGACAAATGATTTGTAAAATATAGTATGGCCAGTGAGCCAGGTTTATCTCTGTCATTACATGCTGCATTCAACCCGTTCACAAATGTTGCCATGTCCCCCTTACGTTAGAGCTCCTTATGCCATTCTGAATAGCAATCCAAAGATCAATACAGAGTCTGCTGAAAACAACAGGACATAACAAATGAATAATTTTATTTACAATAAAAAGTCCCAGTCCCTAAATGGATTCCACTAATGCTCAAATCCATTGTTCATGCTCAAGATGGGAGGTAGACCTAGCATAATGCAAGGGAATGGGGTTCGGAGAAGTATTAACCACACTGGTTCAAATTTCTTTAAGCCACGAACAATAGCTGGACTGCACTGAGGTACATGAATAAAATGTTCACTGCAGAATTCTGAAGATGCAATCTCCAAAATGCTTCTATTCTCTCACCAAGACACTCTAAAAAGCATTTTCCAGTAACAAGAAATTAATGGATTAAAGACATTCTGATATATCCTTCCAGAGTGTTGTACCACAGAGGCCAAAGCCTATTCAATCAGCTTTAAACACTGTTTGCAACAACAGAAGTATTTGCTTTAGGTGGGGACAAGGAGGGACTGAAGTGGGTCTTTTGAGAATGAAGCAAATACTCTTGCTTCAAAAGCTTATCTTTGGCCCTTGATCTGACAGTTCTTTTCCTCCTCTGAAAGGTATGAAAAAGTCAGTGAGCAAAGTCATAAGAAAAAAAGGGTTGGGGAGAGGGAGCAAAATGTTAGAGAGCATGCAAGTTGAAAGATGACATTTACAAGTCTCATGAATGGCACATTCCCCAAAGGCCACCTGAATACTCTTTTTTAAAAGAAATCATCATAAATACAAAATAAAATTTTCCCATTTCCATAAAAATGCCAATATATTGCCCTTAAGATGCAGACTTGTCCATTGAAAATTAACATGCCAAAAAAAAAAAAAAAAAAGAATCTTTCCCCATCTGCCATCAGTTAATTCACCACTTTTAGACTTAACTCTGTATACTTGTAACACAGAAATATAAACAAGATTGCAACTGACAAGGCAGGAAGGGAAAGTTTAAAAAATTCAGCTTGAATAGGATATTAAAAAACCTGGAATAAAATGGGAACAAGATTTGGCTGGTGTTCGGGAATACTGAAAAAGCAGGATTTCCATGCACCCTTGTTGCCCCCCTTCATTGAAATTATCTATATGATCCTTATGTTTATCATTTCATTTTAAATTCGGTCAAGATAGAACTTTGGATGCTGAGGAAAAACAGATGTGCAAGAGCAGGTCCTGCCGCACCCCTTTCCAGGAACTAAGGACTTAGCACCAGAGCCAGCAAGAATGCACATAGTTCTGACTTGAGGCAAACTGGTTAAGTGTTTGGCACCATGCCTGGAACAGAAAAGGAGCTCAGGAATAAACTGCTTCATGAATCAACATGCAAATAAGGAGCCAAGGGTCACAGAAAGGACTGAATATTTTCTTCCTGAGAGGACAAGCCAGGTATCAAAACATCTTAGCTGTACTGAAAAAGGATGGGAAGGAATCCCGGTGCAGAGACAGGCAGGTTGGGGGGGGTTAGGGGTGGGGGGAGGGGAGGGTCAGGGGAAACACGGTGAAGGGAAATGCAACATCTCTTTAGGAAATAGTTGGAAAGGGGGAAGGCTGAGTCAAAATAATGAAAATCTTTTAAAACCATGCTAAGGAGTTTGGACTTTATCCTCAGGAAAAAAAAAAGTATATTCATAAGTGGTTTATTTACAAGGGAATAGGAAGGCAAGAGAAGATGGGAGCCTTGAGGTCTAGGAGGTGTGGGCCCGAGTGGAGTCCAGGAGCAGACAGGGTGCAGGGAGCTGGAAGACCTAGGAGACCCACACCAGGGGGCTGATCTAGGGCAGACAGAAGAGAACACTGGGGGAAGATTAAAGCCCACTGCAGACATCTCACCATTTATTTTATGAAATGTTAGTGGGCAGAGCTAGCCACAGCTTCAATTCCCAAATCACAAGACAAAAGAGTATCACTTTCTGCAGGCGAATGAGTAACATATGAAGATTCTTCTCACAGTTATCACCTAACTGAGTTTACAAAGGTAAAGTGAAATTAAAAAAAAAAAAATCACAAAATCATCATATAAGAAGGATTGTCTGAATACATTATCTATTGGCCCTGAGACCCCTTTAAACCCTGCAGATATGAAATAGCCTCAAAAAGTATACAGATTATAAAAATGTCTTGGTTCTGTTATCCCCAGAAAGGGTTGGCTCCTTGTTGCTACTTTCCAAACAAACTCAGATTTGTTCATTTTAATACAATATCCCCTGCATCCCTGGCATTTACTCAAAGATAAGAGAACTGACCAGGACCCATTTCCAAAACGGCAAGTCCAGTGCCATCTGGAACAAAAGCAGTTATCAGTCACTAACTGTTCACTGCTCAGAATAGGCATTTCCCTAGAAGCAGACACCAGAACTTTTCTTAAGTACAAACATGCGTATGACCCACGTCTTGTATCACACATGCCAAATGGGTTAAAAAGACCATGAGAAGTCAGGTTTCTTACTGTCAATATATAAGTAAAAAAAAATAATAATAAGAAAGCTAAATTCAATCCATTATTAACCATTAAAAAGGCAGTACAACTCGGCAACCTCACATTTTTTCAGGCCAAGGTATTAAAATGCATTCATCTAAAATCACATTTTCATCCCAGGTCCCCTCTTTGATACAAGATAGAAGTCAACTAAAGCTAGCACTCTAAAGATACCTTTGGCATTTCAACCATTTTCTTCTGATACCGGAATTGTCAAGCATTTTCTTTAAAAAAAAAAAAAAAAAAAAAATTCCTCAGAGGAAAAAGACAACCAGAAACTTGCAGCAAAATCAAATGAAAATATAAAACGCTTCTGTTATTTTAAGAACTTCACAGTCTCTTAGAACTCTATAAAATTGGTATACAATTTTAAAATTGTTCTTTTTTAGAGGACCTTCCTGAACCATTCTAGTTCTTATTTTTACTTCAATAGAGGAATATTTTCTAATATTATTTATAATGTAGACTATTTTTAAAAGAAGAGTTAAATATCAAGTAGTCATTCACATATCATTTAGTAGTTTACTGCTGTGATCATTAGTTTTATAAATTTACAAAATTTATTTAGCTAAAATTAAATTCAATGAATTTGGGCATCTATCATAAAATCACAATTATCTTTCAATGTATGTTTTCTTACTAGTATTATTTTCAATGTACAACAGTTATATGGCCAAGAAAGATTATTCCTAAAGTTTTCAAACATCCTGAAAACTCCCATGGGGGATATATATATATATATTTATATATTATTCTGGAAAAAATATAATATTTTTATAATATATATTTTTAAATATTTATAACATATAAAACCAGTTAGTCACTAATATTACATATAATATATATGTGATGCATTATATAAAATATTAATATTAAAACATATTACTAATATAAATATGATTAATATGAAAATATATTAATATAGAATATTAAAATATATAAATATATATAAAATAAATAATATATATCTTATTCTGGAAAAAATCTCAACATATTTATAGACTTATACATTCAGAATTATGGAAACATTTATTTCAAAGTAAAATCACATTGTTGTGTGGAAAATGTTGCATTCTACATAGTAAATTAGAGGGAAAACAAAAAAAAATTCTAGAGAGTCAGTACAAAAGTCATATGCACACAGTCATGAGTGATACTTTCAGCAACATAAAAATAACTCCAGAATATTTCACCAATTCCTGCTTCTCCCATGGCAAAGAATAAATCTTCTACTGAAGTCAACAGGAGAAAAGACTACAACTCAGTGGTCAGAGAGAAATAAAACAACTCTAACACCAAGGACACTGAACAATGATCTAGAAGTTGCGATGCTCTCCAAGAAAAAAAAAATGCTATTTCAGACCCTAAAATGAAAACAACTGTTTTGCAGGTATATTTGTGTATGCATTTGCTTGAATGATCTCTAAGAGGTAAAGACACCAAGTCAGTCTCAAGTCTTCATGTAATACCTTATTTCCACATCACAAAAGTGCCACCCAATTTCTCTTACTATTATTATTCACAATTGATAACTGAAAACAAAGCACTCATGATATTCATTGGGCCCCTTTAGACGCACCTATTTATTTACACAGCTTTGATAGTGAAAAGGTCAAGTAAAAATTCACCTCCAAAGCCACGGTTGCTAAGCAACTCTTTTCAGAAGTTCTGCAACATTGATCAAGCATATTACTGGTGCCACCAACTGGATTCGGAATAAATGCAACATCTTACCTGGTTTCTCCAAAGGGAGAGGAAGGTGGATTCCTTGTTTACCTTTGCGGAAGGACATGGGAGGCCAACGCTGTATTCCTTTGGTCTGTTAAGTTCAGAGGCTTTTTATTTTTCCTCTCTTAAAAAAAAAAAAAAGGATACGTCCTGGTACCACAGGTTTCCTATTCACAAGAGCAAAGGACAGTTCTGTTTTGAGAAAAACGACAGAGGGCTTGATGAGGTGTTGGCCAAATCGGAATGACATTTCCTCACAGTTGAAGCCTGAAAGAGAAAATGATTTAGGAAATGAGCTTTTATAAAATTCAGATGAGAAACACAGATTATACACAACTTTAAAGAAAGCAAATTCCATTACTACAGATATTTAGTTGCAAAGATGACGTCATTGAAGCTGTTCCCCACTGAATGTCCACTGAGATGGATTCTGGCAAGTCCTCCTAACATATATTCTCCTCTCCTTACCCAGCATTGTCTTGCTTTAGAGTGTTTTGAAGCAGAAGCTTGCACTTAGACAACAAAAAAAAGTCTTAAATCCTTCTGTGATTCAAGTTGTCACTTTAACCCAAATCTGCTAGGTGCTACCTGTCGGCTCATTTTTACCCATTCATTTCATCATCTTTGCTAAGATGAAATTTTTAATTGTTAAGCACTGCCTATAAACCGTTTAATTCGTAAATGATTTTCTCAAACGGTTTTATCTCTGTTTAAATAAAAGTAATTTAGAAAAAGTACAAACACCATTTGACCTTGCCTACAACTACAAAAACATGAGCACTCTGAGAGAACTATTAGAGTAAAAATTTCAAAACGGGGAAAAATTTTTGAGAAAAAGAAAGGGCAAAACAGAGTTCAAGAATGAGGACTCCTGGCTGATGCAGAGCCAAGATGCAGCAAGGCGTGTGAAATGTTCCATATCCTCTTTTTGGGGGAAAGCCATGGGGGTGCAGGGGTGGTTGAAGGAATTTGGCGCTTGGCATTTGGGGTATGAGGTAATAATTTTCCAAAAGTCAGATGCCTATACCTGGCAAAGTTACTTCTGAATGACTAAGACACAACCTCCTTGGGAAACCATTCATTTTTCTAATTTAGAAACTGCCCCACTGCAAAACTATGAAAATAGATCAACCCATGGGAAACCAGAAACTGGATTACAAAAAGGATGTCGTCAGAAAATAGTTGACTACCTTATAAAGCATAACAATAAGTGTACAATTGTTTGATGATCCTGATGTTCTCAATGACTCAAAAGATACAGAGGGCCATGCAAATGTCATCTACGGTCATCTAGAAGTACCCACATAGCGAGAACCTAACACATTTCAGGGACAAAGACATAAAATGGAAGCTTTGCCTCAATGGTACAAATACTGGTTTTCAGAACATTTACAACTAGCTCATGAAAGGCCATTAGGCCATTGAAAATCATCTAACCTAGTGGTTCTCAAGGTAGGTTTCCTGGACCAGCAACATCAGCATCCCCTGGGAACTAATTAGAAATGTAAATTCTGTAAATTCCTACTCTGGACCTATCAAACCAGAAACTCTGGGAGAAGAGCCAAGCAATCTACGTTTGAATAAGCTGTCCAGATGATTCAGAACCATGATCAAGCCCAACTAGTCTCCCAATCCCTGGGTCCTTCCCTACAGAATCCTGGCCAACTAGCTGGCTAGCCTATGCTTGGGTATACCCAGTGGTGGGAAGTTCACCACCCATTGCTTCTAAGACAATTCCAGCAATTACATAGCTGCCCTTCCCACCAAGTCTATTTATTTGTCATGGATTTATGCCTTAGCGCCATATGAAACAAGGAGCACGCAAGGGGTAGTGCTTCAGATATTTAGAGTTAACCTTTACTCATTTCCCATTTTTCTAAAATAAACAAAGCACTTCGTTTCAGTCATTCTGCAAACAGCATTGATTCAATTCCACTGCAGCTCTTGGTGTTTTCTTGTTTTGTTTTTGCCTGCCCAGCATTTATGTCTGGCCATAGCACCCGGATTTTTCTTTGGGTAACACCCCACTGTATTCTGTTTGGGGGGCTATTCCCACTGCCTGATTCTAGGGACAAGAAAGTAATCCAGACATCCTTAGGCTTCTATCATGTGACTGGTTCAGGAGTGGAACAGGACAAAAAAATGAGCCACTGGAAGAAAGGAGATCCATGAGAGGATTACTACTGACAGTACAGAGAAAGAACTTTCTCCTGCTGAGTTGCCAATTTGGTAGGACATGAACTGGAACAACTAGAGGTTACACGGAGTAGAGTCTGCCTGACATCCAGAGCCCACAAGGAGGCCGGCAGAGCCAAGATAGAGACCCATTCCTAGGACATTTTTTGAGCACCTGGATCTAACAATGCTGTAAGGAATAGCATGCCCAGAATGTGTTTCCTCTCAAGGATTATTGTACAGAATTGACTGAAACACAGGCTCAGCTGATGAGCTCCTATTAGGAGTCCTTGAAAGGCTCTTCATCTGATTTTTCTTACCATTTCTCCTTTATCGCTATGCCCAGCCCCATTCTTTCCACCACAGAGCTTCACTTTTTCATAATATATTGTTTATCTTACTTGCATTTTATATTTTCCTTAAAATTTGTATATAAATTGTATCATACTTTAAATCTCATTCTGCCTTTTTTTTCCAACACTGTTTTAGAACTCATTCATGTTGCTCTAAGTAGATAAGGAATGAATTCATTCCTTTCTACTGCTTATTCACTCTCACTACATTACACTGTAATTTTCTTTCCCTGTCCCTCTAGTGCTGAAGAATTAGCTTGTCTCCCATCTTGTACCACAAATACCATTGTAGTGGCCACCTTCCCTGAGTGTGTAGGCTAGAATCCCATTATTTGGTTTTAATATCTGGATTTTCTAAAATAAATGCACCAGTTCGCATTCCCAGAAGCAATAGATGCAGATTTCTATTTTCTCACATCCTTGCCAGCACTTGTGAGCCTCTGATATCCTAGCTGTTACTGGTATGAGAGGCAAAAATGGAATCCCTTCATTTTACTTTCTCTCTCCAATGTGACCTATGTGAGTATTTCTCCTTCTTGTATTGCCAACTCACTTTTTGCCTTCTTTTATAGGAGTTTCCTCCCTTCTATTTTCTAATTTTTCAGAGTCCTTTGTATATTTAAGTATTGATCTTGGTCTTTTAAACATAATTATATTTTTACCATCTGTTAGCTTTCCTATCATATGATCCATTAAACAAAAAGCATTCATTTTGATGTATTCATTAATTTTCTTTTTATGGCTTGTGCTCTCTTACATAATAAACCCTTCTCTACCACAAGGTTATAAAAATATAGTCTTAAATTTTTGTCTATCAGGTTTATAGCTTCATTCTTAACAGGCACTTAATCCACTTGGAACTTTGCTTACAGTAGGAATTACAAAAATGTGTTTGGTTTTTATTTTTGTGAAACAATTTTCCTACCACCAATTGCTAGGAATAATTACACCAAATCCCCTTATTTACAAAGGAATGAGTCTGTACTTCCAATGTTGATTCTATGTTAGATGCTAAAGAACAGGGGTGCCAGATTTTTCTCTCTAAAGGGCCAGATTCAGCTGGTCACACAGGCTGCTGTAACCACTCAACCCTGTTACAGCAGCAAAAAAGCAGCCAAAGACAATACATAATAAATGGATGTGCTGTGTCCCAATAAAACTTTATTCCTAAGAACAGGCAGCAGCCTGGACTTGGCTTCTGGGCTGTAGTTTGTCAACTCCTATTATATAACGTTAATGCCTTGTAAAAGGAGGATTCTTCTTTATTCACCCATATGAATTTGAGATTCAACTCTGCCCCTTGAAAAAATTTATTCCTCAGATGTTGATTAGAATTACAGTGATTTTAAATTTTAATGGGGGAAACCCGACACCTTCACAATATTCAATCAATCCATTTATGGATGCTGCATTTATGTTCTATAATACCATAATAAAACTCTTGAAATAGAGTTTTAAATTTCCTTTATACGTTTTATGAATTCTTAGATTTATTCCTAGATAGCTTTTAGTTTATGTCACTATTATAAATGGTATCTTATCATCATAGTTTATAATTGGTTATTCCCAATACAGAGGAAAGCTATTGATTTTTATATTTTGCTCTTACAAGCTGGCAACCTAGCTGAACCCTTGGATTGCTACTAATAGTTTCTGCTGATTCTCTCTGGTTTTCTATATAAATGATTTTACTTAGAAATAATGACAATTATCGCTCTCATTTCAATCTTTCTACTTTTGTTGGTTTGTCTTGTTGCATTGGTCAGGCATCTGGTAATGTGGTGAAAGGCAGAAGTAACACAGGCATCCTGGTCTTGCTCCCAACCTTAAAAGGAATGAGGGAATGAGTTTAAACCTCGTCTGTTCCACTAAAAATGGTATCTGCCATAGGTTTTTAGTATAAAGGCGTTATCAAGCTTTAAAAAAAAAAAAATCTCTATTTTAAGTCTGCTAAGGGTTGATTCCATTTAAAAAAAAGAACTTAGTTGGTTTTGTTTTTTTTTTTAAAGATTTTATTTATTTGACAGAGACACAGCAAGAGAGGGAACACAAGCAGGGAGAGTGGGAGAGGGAGAAGCAGGCTTCCCGCCGAGCAGGGAACCTGATGTGGGGCTCGATCCCAGGACCCTGGGACCATGACCTGAGCCGAAGGCAGACGCTTAACCATCTGAGCCACCCAGGCGCCCCAAAAAAGAACTTAGTTTTGTTTTTGTTTTTTTAAAGATTTTATTTATTTATTTGACAGAGACAGAGACCGTGAGAGCAGGAACACAAGCAGCGGGAGTGGGAGAGGGAGAAGCAGGCTTCCCCCCGAGGAGGGAGCCCGATGTGGGACTCGATCCCAGGACCCTGGGACCATGACCGGAGCCGAAGGCAGACGCCCAACGACTGAGCCACCCAGGTGCCCAAGAACTTAGTTTTATTAAATGTTTTTTGTCATTGATCACACAACCTCTTGTTCTTTGCCATTAATGTGATAAATTATGGTAACACTTTTTAAAATGCTGAAACATCCTTTCACTCTTATGAAAAATTAAACTTAGTCACAATTATTTTTAATACACAGCTAGATTTGAATTTAGTGTTTTTCATGTCATAAATGAAGTTAGCCAATATTTTTTACCTGGTTTTGTTTAAAAAAAAAAAAATCAAACTTAGATGTTGGCTTTTCTTTGTTCTATAAGAAGTTTTATAAGCAAGGATTTTCTGTTTGAGATTTAAATAGAACTACTTGTCGGGCGCCTGGGTGGCTCAGTTGGTTAAGTGACTGCCTTCGGCTCAGGTCATGATCCTGGAGTCCCGGGATCAAGTCCCGCATCGGGCTCCCTGCTCGGCAGGGAGTCTGCTTCTCCCTCTGACCCTCCTCCCTCTCATGCTCTCTGTTTCTCATTCTCTCTCTCGCAAATAAATAAAAATCGTAAAAAAAAAAAAAATAGAACTACTTGTCAAACTGTCTAGGTCTACTTTTATATCACAGGATTGTTTTGATAAGCATTATAATTTATTTAATGGTTACTGATCATTTTTCCCTTGCATCAATTTTTTAGCCTAAATTTATCCTAAATCTTTTTTTTCATCTAAATTGATCTTTATTGGTAAAAAACTCATTCTTTTAACAGATTAATAATGTAATCCATAATTATTTCTTTTACCTATTTTGTATTCATAATGTATATTTTTTATCAGTTTTCCTGGAATTATACCTAGCCTATTAAGCTTCAAAGAACTTTTTTCTAGTTCTTTGCTTTTATTATCTCTAGGTTATTGCTTATTTTCTGCAATAAAATTCTTTCCCCTTCTTTCTTCCTTCCTTGTTTCTTCAGATTTACCATGCCATAGTTTTTTTCTAATTACTTGAGCTCAACATTGAGCTTAGGGGGTTTCAGACTTTCTATTTTCCTCCTAGGTAACAAAAAGTTACACATTGCCTTCAAAGTACTCCATTACTAGCTCTCTCAAACGTTGACCTTTGTGCTTTTATTACTACTCAATGTAAAACTTTGCTATTCTTGTTATCATTTCCCATTTCACCTGAGGGTTATTTTGTAGTAGGGTCTTTTCATTTCCAAACATACGAGATATTTCTGCTTTTTCTTAACGATGACTAATTTTAAAGTGCTGTAGTTTAAAGCACTAGGACTATATATTCTGCATTTGTTGAGAAGTTCTACACACATGGTAAACCAAACTCATTGGCTGTTACCCAAATCTGTTCTTTGCTTACTCTGGATTATTTCATCTGCTTCTGAAAAGATGGTGCTGGATTTCTAGGATTGCTGAATCTGTGTCAAAGGGCATCAATTCCTGCCTTCTGTACTATGGCATGTGCATATGCTCCTATTCATTTTACTCCCCTGAACTACTGTTCCTTTTTCTCTTTGTATTTGACAAGCATCACTTTTTTCATCCCCTTATCATTAGACTGTGTCCTCTTAAATGTATTTTATAAATAATATGGCATTTTGTTTTCTGTCCGTGGGACAATCTGTCTTGATTAGTTTAACCCTCAGACATTTATGCCAATTCTTCTTTAAGCTTATTTGGAACCTCCTATTTCACCTTTGTTTCCATCTTCTCTGTTTCACTTTTTTCTCCTTCCTACCGTCCACTGACTCAGATCAAATTTCTTCCTGTGGGTCTGAAAATTCTGCAACCTATTTCCTCTCAATAGAGATTATTCTTATTATAATCTAAACTAGTGCTCAACTTCCCCATCATAAAAGCAGATCCATCTCTCAGTCCCTTGGCATATTCTTACCACCTTAGATCTCTTTTAGGTATCTTCCCCACCCCCCACCCCCCAGGTCTACCTTCTGATGCACTGAAATACAGCATTGTAATTTCATGTAGTTACTGATATGCTGGGTTTTTATTTGTACCCTCAGAGATCTTGTCTGAAAACAGTGGATGATGGTATACGTAAAGCTCATCTCACTATGTCACATGAAATAGTACCAAAAAAATGGTAATATTTTTCTATCTCTTTGCCCAAATCCAATTAGCCTCTTCTTTAGTCGCGGTAAAATTCTGCCCATTTGTGCTGCTAGTGGACATGCTTCCTCAAGTTTTAATTTCAATGAAGAAAAACACTCCAGCAACTATAAAAGGAACAGAAGTAGAGCAAAGAGTCAGAGCCAATATCGTGTGATGGGAAGATTACTGCATCTCCAGGATCTCAAACTGTCTGCAAGGCTGAGATAAATATTAAATACTTTCCCCTCACGTGAAGATGACCGAAAGCAATTTCATTTTAAGCTGAAGTAAAATTGTTTTTTTTGTGTTTTTTTGTTTTTTTTTTTAACCCAACAAGAAGGCTAAATGTACCAATCTTCTGTTGAATTCCCAGAGGAAAATCACCTCCTGGGATCTGTTACTTAATATGGAGTTGGCTTCTGGCATCCACAAAACCAAGCACCGGGTTAGGGACTTCAGTCTAAGCTTTAGGTCTCTTCAGACTTATTAGCAGCCTCAGGTAAGACCAAAATAGAAGGCTAACTCCAGAAACAGTGACTGAGTACTGCATGTGTCTGTTTATAAACAATAGCATATTAATGAACACCTAAAGTCTTACACTTTTAGCTACTTCTTTAATTTATATTCCTTAATAATAACATCTGTTATCTTGAACGAAAACTATATGCCTTCAAGGTATTAAATCAGTCTCTATTTCCCACCTTTTCAGCTGTTGAAGTTATCTGTACCCTACAGTCCCTTTTCCTCTCTATCCACTATAACCTGTCTCTGCCTCTCTATCTCCTAGAACTCACAGCAGCTGGTAGCATCACGTTATTTTTAGGACTTTGTCTTCAAAATTTAGTACAGAGAAAGGAATTAATGAAAAGGTCTCTACTGACTGTTCACATTTAATTTTGTGACTCAGTGGATTTGATCAGTCATTTTCTGATAGAGCTAGATAGGCAACCTAATTCACAGTGAAATAAGGTTCAATGGGCACAAAAGCAAATGCTCTAAAATGTTAAATTTCCCAACCATTAACAACAGGAGATGACAATAGCTCACTTCAGGGTAGGTCAGGTTTCTTCCTGGTTTGCTTTCAAAATGTGATGTTAATGTCCAACTAAAATAACTGCCATATGCTTCTAAACTTGTCCCTGAAAAGAAAAAATCAACTGTAGAATTCGAACAGAAAAGGCCCTCCAAGATCGAATAGATACATTCCCCTCATTTTAGAGATATTGAGTAACTTGGCAGGCCAAGTGGCTTACTCAAATTCACTGTGAACCTCAGAGGGTCTCCTTTAGAGGATACTATTTGGGGAAGATACAAACTCTTCGTAAGGATTTCTCAAATTTGGGAATCTAGGACTTGAGAGACCCCACTTTCAGAATCTCTCAAGTAAAGATAACTGTCACATTCAGGAATCGTTTGGTGCCAAAACTATAGGGCAGTAGTCTTGTAGGACAGTGAGCTGGTGATCCGGAATACATGCCTATGTCTATCACATTCATATTATTTCGTCAAATGGAGAAGACAAAATATGAACTCCTTTTTGAGAATGGGAGGACCCTTCAAAGCCCAACAACCCAAGTTTGAGAAGCTCAGGACTTTAGCAAAGGCACCTACCAGATCATGCCTGTGAGGATGTAAAATCTTACTCAACAGACCACCAGGAGCCCATTTCATGACTCTCTCTTTTCCCTAAAGAGAATGATTTCTTTGGGATAAATTTAAGTCTTCATATTTCCCCAAGCAAGGTAATAGGCTGATTACTCAAAATGTGGTCTACGGACCAACAAGATCTGCATCCCCTGAGAGATGTTAGAAATGCAGGTGCCCAGGCTCCCCCCGGCCAAACCATCAGCATCATTCCATATTTAAACAAGATTCCAAGTTGTGCTGTATGCATATTAAAGTTTGAGAAGCACTTCCCTAGAGCACTAGTTCCAATTAAAATCACCATGGGAGCTTTTCTAAAACAATAGATTCTTAAGCTCCTTCCTGGCCTGACTCCAGCAGAACCTCTGGGATAACGATGTTAAGAACACAGCTCAAGGATCAGTCTGTGAAATGGGGAGAACAACAGTACCTTCCTCTCCAGGACACACGTAAAGCATTTAATAAGTATTTTATAAATCTAGTCATCATATCATTGTTGGTATTTTATGCTGTCAAAAGTAATGCCAGGGGCATCTGGGTTAAGTGTCCGTCTTCAGTTCAGGTCATGATCCCAGCGTCCTGGGATCGAGCCCCACATCAGGCTCCCTGCTCAGCAGGGAACCTGCTTCTCCCTGTGCCTCTCCCCCTGCTCTCTCGAATAAAATCTTTAATTAAAAAAAAAGTAATGCCAATTTTTATTCAACAAATAATTGTTAACTGCCAGCTAACACATAATATTGCCAAGCTGCTTAGAAAAGTGCTTTCGTATAAATAGTACAGAATTATTAAATTAAAAAACAAGTAAAATCATCTATTTGGTGCTGCACTACCACTAGGTGACTGCTATCCTCTCCTCACTCGGAGTAGAGCAGTGTCAGTTAAAAGGTAGCACCTGAGGGGCACCTGGGTGGCTCAGCTGGTTAACTGACTGACTCTTGATCCTCAGCTCAGGTCTTGATCTCAGGGTTGTGAGTTCAATCCCCACATTGGGCTCCACGCTGGGTGGGGAGCCTACTTCTTAAAAAAAAAAAAAAAAGCACCTGATAAAATAGAAATAGCTAATACCATACTCAGTATTTCCATTCCAAGTGATTTCTATATAAAAAATTACTTAATCCTCCTGACAACACTATGAGGAATGTGTTTCATACAACATGTGTGTATCTCTTTGAGCTCAATTCCTAGATTTAAGAATCACTGTTCAAAGGATACTGAACCTTTGAAACTATTGATATGTACCGCTAAATATCTCACAAAAGACTGATAAAAATTTACATTCAAAAGTAATATGGGCAAAAGTCCTATTTCCCCATAACTTTGTCAGCACTGGGTATTCTTCGATTCTCCAAACCTCTAGTAAAAATTTGTTCATCCTTAGGAATGTAATGTCGGGGGAAATGACCATTCTAGCTCAAATAATCTGGCATGAAAATGGACACCTCCTAGGCACCCAAGGATCCAGACACATCGGAAAAGAAATTCGGTCTTTTGGTTAAAAGAATGAAAATGTTATCTTTTACCTTGAAAAATAAATGTGTTATTCCATTATGATTGGGCACGGTGAGATTTACTTTGAAAGTCATATGCTGTTTTTATATCCATTCAGCCAATGGCAGGAATGTAGACCAATCCTAGAAGGCATGACCAACTGTCTGAGTGTCATCAGAAGATACCACATTGCAAATAACTCCAGCTCCTTTCCCAACTGGTAAACATGCTTCAATTCCAATTCACTTCATTTAAAAACTGAGGATTCGTAAAGGTTCATCAAAAATGTAAATGAGATAGAAAAGCTGCTGGCTAACGAATCCTAAGAGCAACTCTACCAGAAAAGAAGACCTGTCATCTCACTGAGGAACAGCATATTTTCAGCAGGCCAGGCTCTCAAACATATTTTATTGCAGACTAGGCCAACAATCAAAGATACATAAATGGATAGCTGGAGACAATTTAGGTTTAGGTGACTTATAAAACATTCTAAACTTACAGGCATATGTCAAAATTCCACAGAAGCCAGCATAACAACATCCCACAAGAAGGTGACAAGAACAAAGAGAAAGAAGACAGTCTGAAGGGTCTCGGAATTCAAGCAAATAAAAGCGTACCTGCAACATTTTTATACCAAGAAAAAATTTTTAGTGAAGTAGATTAAGTAATCAAACTACGGTGTCACTAAAGAAGAATTTTCATTTGTTAATAAGTCAAAAAAAAAAAAAAAAAACCCCAAAAAACAAAAACTGAAGCTCAGCTATTTATAAGCAAAACACACAGGCATTTCAAAATGCCAACTGCTTCTTCAAGATCTCACTTCATCAGCAACCTCTCCTCCTCCCCTGTCACATTCATGTGTTGCAATTTTTGCTTGTTAACCAACTCTGATCTCACTCCCCTGGTTCCTTCCCTTTCTCCTACAAAGGTGTTCAGAGATTGCCTACACTTAAGTCTTTCCTTGAATTGGTTCCTCATTAAACCAATCACTCAGCCAGCAAGTACTTGTTATATATTCGTCACTTTCTAAATATTATTCTAGTGGTGAACATGCCAGACCAGGCCCCTATTCTCATGGGGCATTTTAGGGGCAGGGTAAGGAGGCTCAGTAAGTGGTAGAGACCACAAGCCAATCAGCAAGCTGACATATTTCTGATTTTGATTAAAAGGAAATAATTTGGGTGCCAAAGGAGGTAGTGACTTGGAGGGGATTGAAGGAATGGGTTTAGTGGTGATGGAAAGGGAATTAAACATTTGATCTGGGACTTGAATGAGGAGCCCACTATAGGTGAGGATCAGGGGACATAGCTTTCCATGGAAACAACAGGTGCCAAGGTAAGAATGAGCTCCTGGTCTTAAAGGAATGGAAGGAAAAAAAAAAAAGGATGGGAGAGACAGCAGAGCCTAAGAACAGGAAGCAAAACAGAAAGGTGAGGAGGTAAGTTGAAAGATAGCTAGGGACCAGATCATGCAAGGCCTCGTTTGGAATTTCATTCAATGAGTGACAAGAAGTTTGTGATGAAAAAGATTTAAGCTAGAGTGCTCAATTTTCAAATTTCACTTTTTTAAAAGATTTTTTTTTTTAAAGATTTTATTTATTTATTTGACAGAGAGACACAGCGGGAAAGGGAACACAAGCAGGGGGAGTGGGAGGGAGAAGCAGGCTTCCTTCAGAGCAGGGAGCCCGATGCGGGGCTCGACCCCAGGACCCTGGGATCATGACCCGAGCCGAAGGCAGACACCTAATGACTGAGCCACCCAGGTGCCCCAAAAGATTTTCTTTTTTTGACGCAGGGAGAGTGCACAAGCAGGGGGAGCAGCAGAGGGAGAGGGAGAAGCAGGTTCTCCGCTGAGCAGGGAACCCGTCACGGGGCTCGGTCCCAGGACCCTGGGATCACAACCTGAGCCGAAGGCAGACGTTTGACCACCTGAGCCACCCAGGCGCCGCTCTAATTTCATTTTTTTAAGCAGATCTTCACTACTGTATGTTAAAATTATCTCAGGTTTTTTTTTAATGCCCCCCACGCCCTAAGTATTTTTTAAATTGAGCTACAATTTACATACCATAAAATTCACTCATTTAAATGTACGTCAGTGGTTTTTAGTATCATCACAAAGTTGTGTAATTATCACCAAAATATTTTCTTCACTCCAAAAAGAAACACCACATCCTTTAGCAGTGGCTTCCCCTTTCCCCTCTACACAGCCCGTGGCAACCATTCATCTACTTTGTCTCAATGTATTTGCCCATTCTGGACATACATAGAAATGGAATTATACATGTAACCTTTTGTGTCTGGCTTCTTTCACTTGGCATCATGTTTCAATGTTCATCCATATTGTAATAGGGTGTCAGCACTCCATTGCCTTTAAATGCTGAATCCCATCCCATTGTATGCCTAGACTGCATTTTTTTTTTTTAACTATTTATAAATTGATGGACATTTGAGGCATTTCTACTTTGGGGCTAGTATGAATAGTGCTGCTATGAAGATTCAGGTACAAGCTTTGTGTTAGCCTAGGCTTTCAGTTCTCTTTGAGTGTATACCTAGGAGTGGAACTGCTGGGTCATATGGAAACTCTGTATGGAACATTTTGAGGAACTGCCAAACGGTTATCCTTAGCGACTCCACCATTTTACCTTACCACCATCAATGAATAAAGGTTCCAGTTTCTCAACATCCTCACCAACAGCTCACTCCCACATATTTTAATTGGCCTGGGTTACACCTGGGCATCCTTTGGGTTGCTTTGAAGAGTTCTCATGGTAATCCTAATGTGTAGGGAGGCCCAAGAACCTTTTACTCCTGCCTGTTCATTGCCAACATCCTGACAAGGATTTACACTTACACCCAGTACTGCCTGCCCCAGAACTCTCTGGACCGGTTATATTCTTGCCACCACCCCCCACTTAATAATGACATCTGCTCTGTAGCTGATTCATCCAGGGAAAGAATAAAATACAAATAAGACATAATCTTATATTTATGATATATATGTAACCTTGTATTTATGTAATTATAATATATAACCCTGTATTTATATGATTATATAGAATCTTGTATTTATATAATTACATTATATAACCTTATACTTATATAAATTACATGTAACCTTATATTTATAATAGTCATTTTCAGAGTACAATGAGTAAACCAAAATTTTTTTTAAATTTGTGTGTTGTACATGTACATAGGAGAAATCTGGAAATTCAAAATGATTTTCCTGTGACAAAACGGGTTTGAATAATTTTATTGTCTTTTCCGTATACTTTTATTTTCTACCATTACCATGCACTAGAGAAGCTTTTCAAGGAATTATCTTCAAGTATCCTCGGGTAATATGAATTACCAACCCCATTCTCCTCACTGACCCACCGGAGACCCGTTCTTTAAAGAGAGACCACCTGTAAAAAGTATTTGCTCCTAAAGTTCTTTTCATCAAGGAAAGAAAGATAAATAGAATAGATGACTTGTGTTTTACACTTCAACCTGACCTTGAGTATTTATTAAACACAGTACCATACGTGCAAAAATGTATAAAATTCAAAATTATTTATGTCACTTAAAAAATGTTTCCTGCTAAACCAAACACAGGTGGTGAAGGTCTATAACACCAGTATTGAGGCCTAGAGTCATTTAGAAAATCAACAGCCTGTGTTTGTAGATAACCAGCTCAAGAGTGAAAGACAGAAGCTTGGATAAAAAGGAAGCAGATTTCTAAACTGAAGGACAAAGTATGGCATGACTGCTTGGTCTGATGGAGGCTGAGAGTCATCTTAGCAGTAAAAATAGCCCAAACTGTATCTTCATATGGACTGCAATAGCAGAGGGGAACTTACAGGTTAGGATATTAAAACAATACTTTATGATGACAGATGGTAGCTACACTTGTGGTGAGCATAGCATAACACAAACTATAGAATCATTATGTTGTAAACCTGAAACAAATGTAACACTGTGCATCAACTATAGTCAAAAAACAATTTTTTAATACTTAAGAGATGTTCCTGTTGCGGGGGGGGAAATTGGGGGCACTTGGCAGATGCTTAACTGAGCCACCCTTCGGCCCAGGTCAGGATCCCAGGGCCCTGGGATCAAGCCCCACAAGGGGGGAGCTTGCTTCTCCCTCTGCTCCTCCCCCTGCTCATGTGTGCTCTCATGCCCTCTCTCAAATAAAATCTTTAAAAAGAAAAAAAAAATCACCTTAATGTCATATATCCTTCTGGAGTAATCAAATTTATCACTGCATTTCCATTCATACTATACTCTTCATATTAATCATGAAAGATTCATAAGAGTTCAACTCCACAGGCTGGATAGCAGTGTGGGGACACCAACTCTGAACCCATGCTAAAAGTTTGTATAGTACATCTGTGATCTTCCAGAAGAAGAAACCATGTCAACATCCTTTCGTCAGTGCACAGGCCCCTCAGAAGTTAAGAAACACCCAAGGCTCTTTAACTTTAAGGTTTCTTGCATGTTAAAAAAAAATTTTTTTAAATACTAACAAAATTGCCCAAATTGTGTTAAATTTTAAACACTAACACTGAACAGACTGAAGCTCCCAAAGCAAATGAACAAGACAATGATTATTGCGACACATAAGAAAAAGGATTCCACCACTTTTTAACATGAAATGTGTGGATTTTTGTGGTGAAGCCATGCAACTCATGGCTTTTGCTAAAATGGAATATTAAGGCTAATTACAGTGTCAATTATAGCTACATGGATGGATGGATAGCTATGTGTATGGCTATCGATGGATGTACTTCTATTTTAAGTGTTCTACCATATTCAGCAATTTCTGATTGTGCTATTCAGAAGATAATTACATGAATGATAAGATCTGTGATTTAACAGTCCACTTCAGGTGGTAGGATCTAGGAAGGGTGCAAGTTCAGAAACGTCTGAAGTCCTTCCTTCAATCCTGTTCAATAGCATATGGAAAATTCACCTGACATTAAGATCTAAATTCAAGGCCTTGAATCCAAGGCCATTCCAGACTACTCATCCACTGGCTTCTCCCAGAAGTCCTCAGACGTGGATCAAATGAAGTCACAAGAAGCCAACCTATAACTTTTAGATTTCCCATGGTCCAACCTTACTGAGGCAGCAGCAACTATGACAGGTTCTCACTCATGGGGCCTTGAAACAGAACTCCCACCCAGTCCCCACTTCTGTATATTTTGCCATCATAAAATAGGAACTAAAACATGAAGTCCATCCCAGTCCGACCCTTCTCTCCCCACAACCGCACCCCCCTTGGCTTTTAAAGCACAGCATTACACAAGGCTCTATCCAGGGTAGTTTCAATTTCATCGCCTGAAAAATGCCTCCTCACTTCCCTGTGCCAGAGCCAAATAGGTAGTTCTCTCTCTTAGAGTGACAATGGTGTTTTCTCATCCTCTCACCATGATGGGCACTCATCAGGGGATCTCCATTCCTACCCATCTCATTACCTCTTCATTCTATTTGTCACCATTTGGAAATTCAGAACTCTTACTATTAGCTTACTCTTATGAACAGTAATGAGGCTCCTGCTGCCTACTGGGGAGCATCATCAAACACTAACGAGCAGGCACTCCGAGACCCACACCTGAATCCCATCACGGGGCTCCATTGTTCAGGCCAGGTGGGACGTTTCTGTCCACAGGCGAGCTTCTGCGGGAGAGCTGGAGTTTGCAGGTGGCTATTATGCATTCACTTTGGTCGTATGACTCACACAGCCTCCCTGTGTGGTCGTACTCATTTACATACTGGCTATTATCTCCCTTATAATAACACTGTACAGTTTCATTTTTCCTTGTTCTCTCTTCACTTGTTTAAGGACTTACTGGAGCTGAGAGTGCTCAAAGAGAAGACTAACTGGTCATTTTCTTACTGCTCCTTTTGACCTCTTCCTGACCTCAAGAGGAGGAGGCTCTTATCATGTAGGTGATCTGTCTGTATAAGCCTTCCTTGAGGTCTCCCACAGTGTCCAGCATGTTGCCTCAAACACAAAAGGTGCTGGGTAAATATTAAGTGGCATGTATACAGTTTTCTGAGTACCTAAGAAAGACGGGCCCCGATCCATAGGAGACAAAAAGATAAAGGATGAAGCAGCAGCTGGTCCCCCCTTAAACTATGACAAGGATGTCTTTGTAGTTAATAAGAGGGGACTGACCTGAAATTCATCTCTTTCTGGACTTAATATCCTTTTATAGCAGCTAGAACCTTGCACCCACGACAACAAATGAGAATTGACTGAATACCCCTGTGTGCCAGAGCCTGTTAGGTACTTGACCTACATGAGCTCATCTGAACCCCAACAGCCTGTACAGTAGATATTGAGAAAACAAAACCCATGTTAGCTAAGAGCCCAAAGCTCCTCTCAGTAAAGGTTGCCAAGTACTACTCAGAAAAAAGCAGGGCAAGATGAATGTGTGGGATGGCTTTTGGGGAATGGAGACCCCCCCCAAAGGGGATGGAGACCAGAATGAGAGGTTAGGAGCAGTGGCCTCACCCAGGTGTCAAACCTGTATCTTGAGTAGCTGCTCCCTCCTTTCCCCAGTGAACACCATGATGAACACTATCTAGGAAGGACTGTGCTCAGAGGTAAGAATGTTTTCACAGCTTTCAAAAGCTAAGACAAGACATTTCTGAAAGTACTTGGGGGTCAGCATTTATGATGCCAGCAAGAACACCTCTCACTGATATCCATCATGTAGATATGGAAAACCTATGCAGTAACTTATTTAATATGGGCATTTGTGAGTCATTCTAACAACATGGAGAGCCCTGCAGCTCTAGCTGTAAACCAGGCATAATGCTATAAACACTTTATGTAAGGATCTCACTTAATCCTATCAATACCCTTGCGACAGCTTTTCATCATTGGGATTTTATAGAGAAAGCACTGAGAGTGTAAGTCACTAGACCAAGTCCACTCGGCACATAAAAGGTGGTGCTTAGAGCTCTACCCAGGGCACTGGACTCCTCTCTACCTCCAGCAACACTAAGATCTTCTGCCCACATGGTGTCACTTGCTATACTTTCATTGTAAATGATCATGGCAGATGTCTGCATCCAGGTGGGTGAGAAGAGCAGGGGACAGGAAGAACACAGAAAAAGGTCAGGAAAGGAATTAATTTTCAAGTGCACCCATGTGGCTGTCTACAGGGTCAATCTGGTTTTCCACAGGTGGAAAGGGATTACTCAGAGCCCACAGGGTGGCCGTGCCCGGGATCTAAAGGCCCGACAGACAGGCCAAGGGCATTATCATCAAGCCCCTTGCCTCTCCACGTGGCTCTGTCTCAAGTGCTCACTCAGTTCGCCTGGGACCTGACAGCATGCAGAGCTCGAGGCAACTCTACCTCGAGTATGTGCTGTTGCTAAGGGTAATTTGTGGCAACTTTCACTGCCAAGTCGGCTGCAAAACACAATAATTAAAAGGCTGACAAGCAATCACTAATTAAGTGCATCAGTATTGTTGAACGGATTTGGAGTCCTAGGAAAATTATGATGAGTGTTCTCCCAGAGGGGCACCTTTAGAGTTTTATCATCTTAAAGCCTCTTGCTTTTAAAAATAACATTCCAGGTGCCAGCTATTAGAAACCTATACTTTTGAACCTTGGTTTAATGACCAAAGTGAGAAAGGTCATTGTTTTTCCAAAAAAAAAAAAGCAGCAAGGCACCTGGGTGGCTCAGTTGGTTGAGCGACTGCCTTCGGCTCAGGTCATGATCCCGGAGTCCCGGGATCGAGTCCCGCGACGGGCTCCCTGCTCAGTGGGGAGTCTGCTTCTCCCTCTGACCCTCCTCCCTCTCATGCTCTCTGTCTCTCATTCTCTCTCTCAAATAAATAAATAAAATCTTTAAAAAAAAAAAAAGCAAAAGTTTTTGTTTTGTTTTTTTAAGATTTTATTTATTTGACACAGAGAGAGAGAGAGCACAAACAGGAGAAGCAGGCTCCCCGCTGAGCAAGGAGCCCGATGCGGGGCTCGATCCCAGGACCCTGGGATCATGACCTGAGCCAAAGGCAGACGCTTAACTGACTGAGCCACCCAGGCGCCCCAGCAAATGGTTTTTTAAATTTTATTTTCTCTTGAAAAATTTTTATGCCCGTTTCAAATGATTTTGTTTAGATGCGGAAACCCCACGCAGAATCGCTGCCGATAAGGCAGAGGTGTGTACCCTAGACCCTCTGAACCACCCCGCCTGCTGGGATCTCCCCGCCCTGCTTCCCTGAGACAGATGGACGCCTGAAGCCTTTTCATGATTCAGTTTCATTCAGCATGCTCCTCCTTCGTCCCTGTGTCTGGGAAGAAGAACACTGTCCCCGCTAACCACAGATTCCCAAGAACTCTTATCCTCCATGAAAAGCATAAAAGGTGCTTGGTCAGCTCACTGCCTGGTTTTGTTTCTATCGGGAAGGGCCCATGCCTGGAACTGTGCCTTCCTTCCTCCTCCAGTATCAATGACAGACACCACTTACCAACTAGGACATCCTTGGGCACGATTTTCTTCACAGAACTTTCGAGATCGTCATTACCAATCAATTAGAGTTGCTGCATGACACGTGTAACCTATTTTTCGTTTCTTTAGACTGGTGATCCAGAGAAAGCTTTCATGGTGGCCCCAAGATAGTTCTATCCATTTCAGGCAAAGGATACGGTAACATGTGTAACTCCCAGAATTTCAACTCTTTGAATTAGGAACATGAATAATAAACTTCTAGCACTGAAATAACATGTCCTATGGTAATCCTCTGACTAATCACCTTGTTAATAAATATCTAAAGACCACATTTTTCTCTGGGCTTCCAGCTTCCATGGGAACATTCTGACGGTGACATAATTTTTAAATTAGTAGGTTTATTCATAGTTTTACATTAGTAAATGCCAAGCTTCTTACTAATTAGCAAATTCTGTAAATCCACAGTAGTAGTAATTTTCAACTGTATAGCAAATTAATGAGGAAAAAAAGAGACAATTAAAATTTCCCTAAGGGGCACTTATTTCTATGAAATTCAGCACAAAGCAAGAAAACATTAACCCATTTTGAGGGTGCATTTAGCAAGGATTACAAAAAATTTGTCACTGTCACCGAGAAGGAGTGAAGTACACATTTACCACGGAGCACTCTCTGTTACCGCTAAATTCTCAGATGACATTTTCTCAGATTGCTGTGGCTGGAATTTCTCCTCTTGCCTTCGATTTTGTTAAATGCATTTTTGGGGCAGTTTCTCATTTAATAAGGTCCAATTATTTGTTGATGCTTCCACTCAAATTGCTGGTGCACTTTTTCGGGCTTTAGAAGACAATGCATGGTATAATACTCGGATCTTCAAAAAACTGCCCCACAAGAGTCTCTTGCTCACCAAGCGCTTGTTGGTATCAATCCCACTTCCTCCACCAACTGGCTGAGAGGGTGGAAAACATACCTTCTTCTGGGTGGCTGTTTAACCTCCCAGCTCCAGAAGAGGAGAGAAAGCATAGCCCACCTATGGGCACTTCTGCCGTTTCTTTACAAAGCTTTCCTACAAACACTGTTAAACAAATCTGCTTGTCTTCTCAAATTCTCCTTCAACTGCTTAAGCCTATTGTGAAGATGTTAGAGTCCTCCTGTGTTGGTGGCCATGGAAACCACCTGTGCACAGCATGGCACGCGGGTCTTCTCTTTGCTTTTCTGGGCACACTAGGCTGCTGAAGACAGGCTAGAGCCCTATGTTTGGAGAAGTGCAGAGGTTTCAAGAGGAGGGCTCCCCCCCCCACAAAGATTTCAGATCACAGTTAATACCAAAATTAAAATGCACCATGGGATGCTCTGAGGGGCAAACTGCACAACATGTAAGTGCACACACTAGGCAGTACACAGACGACTATAGCTTCCATTTGGGGCCATGTCCTTTCACCACCTTGGCTATGGATGACGCAATCTGTTGAAGAAGGGGGTCTTTGCCAATTAGAGTAGCACATGTGGAAGGGCCTGGCCTACCACTCTGTCCTAGTTATGGTATTGGTGACACACTCCAAGTAGAACACCCCTCACACCCCCACTGTGGCTGTGCATTCACTTCCCCATCTCATGTACTAGATCATGATCTCCTTGAGGGCAGAGAACGCAATCTGAGAACAGGGTTATCTATCAACCCCCTCCCTGAGCCAACTGAGAAGCCATGTGAGGCAGGGAGGGGGAAGAGAACAGTTTTATGGAGGGCTGGGCATTTCCCATCAGTCTCGGAATCCTATGGGCAAACCTTAACAGAAGCCAAATGGGTTCTCCCACCACCTCACCCCAGGGCCCCAGGTACGCAGTGCTGGTCGGATGAGACTTCCTCCCTCAGTCCAAGGTTGAAAATGGTAACTGGGAAGTTCTTTTACAGAGACTAATGAATGCACCATTCGGAGCTATGGGCAAGTCCAAGCAAAAGAAGGCAGTTTAACACCTTTTCTACCTTTAAATGACAAAAGTATCCCCCCATAGCATGTAGGCCACAGCCCCATACATGCCAGCTGTCACCATGGAGGGCAGTTGCTACTTTTCCTAAAAGAAAGTGTTTGGGGGAGGGGCGGTGCCTGGGCGGCTCAGTCAGTGGACTGGCTGCCTTTGGCTAAGGTCATGATCTCGGGGTCCTGAGATAGAGCCCCACATCCCTGCTCAGCGGAGAGCCTGATTCTCCCTTTCCCTCTGCCACTCCCCCTGCTTGTGCTCTCTCCTCTTTCTCTAAAATGAATAGATAAAATCTTAAAAAAAGTGTGTAAGAGAGGGATGGAAGGAAAGAGCCAGAGACTAGAGAGAAAATTCCCTTCCTAAGATTTTCATTGAACATTCCCATATACAGAGCAGCGTAGTGCCTGACAAATGGTCGATACCCAATAAACTTCATTTGAATAATGGATTCATTTAATACACTCTTCAATATCTCTATCTCTAGGAGTAAACAGTTGTTTAATGTCTTCTGAAAGAGCCTATTATGATTTTAAACCAAACCAATACAGCAGACTGCCATACAACACTGACATATGTGTAGGAACTGGACATCAAATTACCAATCAGATAGATGCCCAGGCAGGACCTATGTAAAAGCCAATCCCATTTTGGAAGCAAAGAACAAAGCCAATATCCAAAGCCAAGATTGGAATACAGCTGTTCTTCCAAAGCACCTGGACCACCAAGACACACACAGCAAATTTTAGTTCATTCTTTCTCTCTCTTCTGTTTAAACCAGTGATAGCCGAGTTACAAACGTGGAATCCTCACAAGCTGACAGAATAGAGCCAGTCAAAGAATATCTGAGCCATTTTTCCTATAGATGATGATGAAATGGAGGAGAAAAAACACCTCTATCAAGGATGTTGAAATGAGTAGATCTGCAGTAGCCATTTGGGCAGAGGACAGGTGAATAGTTCAATTCTCACACAGATGAGGGGGAAAAAAGGTTCAGGCCATTATCCACTGTGCCTTGAAAAGGCAACCCAGTGACTGAACTCTGTGGCTCTGGTATCCAATAAAAATGAGAGTTGGAGATAGAAGACAGGGTTCCTCTCACCAAGGTTGGTACCTATGCTCAGAGGGGTAGGTGGACAATGGCTTCCTATCAAATGGCACAGACTTTGGCAGCCTCTTGATAATAGAAGACTCTCTACCCACCTCAAAACCTGTTGCCAACTACTCAGGACCATTCTTGATACCAAACACTCCCCATTTTTTATTGCCCTAACTATGAGAGTCTGGAAATCAGTTTACTTTAAAAAAGGAAAAAGCTACGAAATTATGGAGATGATCCTGACTATCCATAGGTAAAGTAACACCTGCCATGGGTGCCTGGGTGGCTTAGTCAGTTCAGCATCTGCCTTCAGCTCAGGTCATGAATCCCAGGGTCCTGGAATCTGCTTCTCCCTCTCCCAGTGCTCCTGCTTGTGCTCACTTATGTGCTCTCTCTCAAATAAATAAAATCTTTTTTTTAAAAAAAAGTAACACCTGCCAGTTAACCTCATCCACTAATTATTACTCTGTAACATGCTTTCCCTATTTTAACCTGAGTTCTCCATCACTTATTCAATGTCTACCATGTGCCATGTCCTATGCTGTGCCTTCACAAGAAATGGTCCCATCATCATGGAACTTCTGACCAATCTGTCCTAGAGTAATTCTTATTATTTTACTCAGTAACTATATACAGGAAGCAGTGCCCTTTATGGTTATGGGGATACACTAGTAAACAGAATAAACAAGCTCCCTTCTCTGATCAGGAGAAAACAATGAAGCAGTAAAATAAGATTTTTAGATAGTTAGGGAAGCTGGGAAAATAAAATAGGATAATGGAGCTGAGAGGGATGGGCAATGGGATCATTGTTTAGATCAAAGGATCAGGTGGGGTCCCTCTGGGAAGGAAAATCTCACTTGACAGTGGGGTGGGTAAAAGCAGCCAGCCAGCCAAAGGCCTGATTTTCCCCACCCTCAGGTTTTTGTTTTTTTTTTTTTAAGATTTTATTTATTTTTATTTGACAGAGAGATAGTGAGAGCAGGAACACAAGCAGGGGGAGTGGGAGAGGGAGAAGCAGGCTTCCCGCGGAGCAGGGAGCCCAACGTGGGGCTCGATCCCAGGACCCTGGGATCATGACCTGAGCCAAAGGCAGACGCTTAACAACTGAGCCACCCAGGCGCCCCAACCCTCAGGTTTTAAAAGGAGTCTGGCACGAAAGGTTTTAAAAGAATACCTTGGTTGGCCTAATTGGGTTTAATACCCACCAGCCCCTCCCGGGCAGGAGCTATACCAACATCACCTGGGAGCTTGTGAGGAATGCACATTCTTAGCTCCAGTCCATTCCTACTTGATCAGAATCTGCATTTAACCTTGATCCTACATAATTCGTATGTGTACTAAGACTCTGAGAATTCCTAAGCTAAGATCCAAGGACACGTCCACAAAGCATAGTCTCCATCAGCCATTCCTTTGTTTCACATTTTATTGGACAAATTTGGTAACTAGGGCAGGGAAGAGGGCTGCAGTTTCTTGGGGGCCCTCAAGACCTTCCAATTAAAGAGCAGGCCCAAAGGCTGCAATGTGGGCCAAAGTGAATTATGAATAAAAGCAACAAGAAGCTGGCCAGCATGGCTGGGGCCTGGCGATGTAGGGGACATGATCTAGGATTCAGACAGAGAGATAAGGTTGACCCACAACATAACATTGTCAGGCTAAGCCATCTCAATTTTATTCTTATTGAAATGGGTAGCCTATGGAGGTTTTCAAGCAAGAGAGTAGTATGATCTAATTTCAATTTTAAAAGAGCTTACTCTGGATGCTGTGTAGAGAAGGGACTATAGCCAGGCAAGAACAGAAGTAGCCAATACAGTTAAGCAGCTCTACAAGCCAGGGGACTAAAGGTTGGAGCTTGAACTAGCAGCCATAGTACAGTGAGTAGTCATATTGGGGCTTGGGGGGTGGGGGTGGCGGGAGTGATCCCAGTTGCCCAAAGCACCACGATGAGGCATGAGGGTGGACCCACCACCCTGGCCATCTGGGGCCCCACCTCCCATAGGCCACATGGTGACTCATTCTGATGATCACTAACAATCAGCAGCTGTGCTGATCCCAGGGACAAAGTAAGAAAATCCAGAAACAATACAAGCTTCTCAATTGATATTTAAGGCCTGAACTCCCAGTTCCTACTCTATTTCTCATTACTGGATTCTAACAGGCCCTCCATCCTTTCTTGAAAAATATCAGAGCAACGGATTCCATGGAAATTAGTTGTCATTTAAAAACGAAACAAACACTAATTCAAGAAAATACTTCAGGCAAGTACAGACAAAGCCAAGTTTAAAAAGAAAAATCCTGAATATTTAAATTAACTTACTCTCTTACAGTTGATGTTTGGCACTAAGAAATAGATTGCACATTGCTAAACTTCTCAACACTTTAGGAAACAGTTGGCACCTAACGACTACAGCAAAATGAACTAAGTTCACTCCTGGAACTCAACCTTTTATCCTCTAGAAAGGCCATTTTTAATGAGTTCCCTTTCAGCTCTAAGCTGTGCTCATCTTTTTGAACTCAATCTTTATTCAAAAGGAACGCACACATAAGGAAAGCGGAACCAGCCATTAAGAGGTCAGCAATGATCAACTTTACATACAAGAGACAAAGCATTCCTCTCCAAAAAGTCACCGCACTGCGGTGGGGACATAGACCCTCACTATTCCATCCAGAATAATACATTTATGACAACTCATTATGATACATATTTGTTCGTTGCTTTCAAAAGTAGTCTCCCTTAAGTATTCCGCTGGTACTGTTAAAAACAGGCTTCCTAATCAGCCTTGCCTTCTTATTCCCTCTCTTCGGCCAAAACCCCAACATTTCTATTTTAGTTGCACTATTTTTATGTGCATTTTATACCCAAATTCAGGAGAGGGTTGACAAAAAGCAAGGTAACATTCCAGGCAGTATCTTTTAAATAGAATTCTATTTCCAGGTTCCAGGATGTGGAACAGTTGGTTTTGAATGTGTAACTTTGATACCAGCGTGTCCCTCTTTAGATGTGCTTCTGAGGATGCCTCCTGGCCACCAAAGAAGGCTGGCTCAGCTCATTTCAGCACTGTGATAAAGGGATGGAGAATTTTATTCCCAAGGTGGCTAAGTCTTTTACCGTGTTCTAACACCAATTATTTTGCAAATTAGATCCACTGGTTACATAACATGACACGTTGAAGGCATGTGGACGGACAGGAACAAATTCACCAATACTTCTCCAGCCACATGCCTGTTGAATCACAGGTTAGTAGAGTCATCCTCAGGTTTGAGGACAGTAGGATGGTGTAGCGGTTAAGAACATAAACTCTAGTCTCAAATTGCCTGGGTTCTTATTCAACCCTAGCTAGCTCTGCGAGTCTGGGAAAGTTCCTTGATCTCAGTTTCCCCATTTACTATACAGCAGTGCTTCCCAAATTATTCACCTAGGATTTTTTTTTTTTAATATAAGAGTTGTATTAGCATACAATATACATACCATAAAAGTTACTCATTTAAAATATACAATTCAATGGTTTTTAATCTATTCACAGAGTTGTACAACTATCACCGCAATCAATTTGAGGCCATTTCATTACCACTTGGGGATTTTTTTTTTTTTTTTTAAATCCCAAAGCCCAGGCTATGCCCCAGATCAATGAAATCAAAGTCTCTGGGGCTGGGATACAAGCATCAACCATTTGTGATACATCCCCCCACTCTCCGCCCAGTGATTCCAAAGTGCAGACAAGTTTGGGGAAGACGTGGTTCATTGAGTCATTGTCAGGATTACATGGAAAACAGACACAGATGGAGAAACAGGAGCTTCTCAGCACAGAGGCTGACCTATAATAAGCACTCAACAGGGGGTGGAATAATCACAGTGAGGAAGAGAACAGGAAGGACCATTCAAATAGTCACACTGAAGCTTGAATCGTTTGGACTGCAATGGTGAATTTGTATGTGCAATACATTTGACAGAAATGCATTTCCATGTACAGCAGATTCTCAGAGAGTCTAACTTGGGAATGAGAATTTTGGAGGTGGGACAGAACCCACGAAGAACGGGAGTTTACAACTTAATCTATCACACTTTAAAGTAATCGCCAAGCTTCCTGGGCTTCTAAGAAGCTGCGGCTCAGGCTTCAGGACATCATTAAAGTGCCACCCCTCCATGAAACCTTTACCCACTGGATTTACCGCTTGTTGTGCCTTAGCATTCTGAACACCACGTAGTACAGCACTTATCACCCGGAGCTGGGTTCACTTAGAAGTGAGTGTCCCTCACCAAGGGGCGAGCGCCTTACGGGCAGCAACAATACCTAATACATTAAAAAAAATCTCTGGAGCATAGCATGTGTTTTGACATGGAGTACACAAATGTTCTTTGGATTGAAACAAGTGAATTTTTTTTTAAATATTTTATTTATTTGAGAGGGAGAATGAGAGAGAGAGCATGAGAGGGGGGAGGGTCAGAGAGAGAGGCAGACTCCCCGCTGAGCAGGGAGCCTGATGCGGAACTCGATCCCGGGACTCCAGGATCATGACCTGAGCCGAAGGCAGTCGCTTAACCAACTGAGCCACCCAGGCGCCTGAAGCAAGTGAATTCTTAACAAACATTGCTAGTCCAGGAATGAAGAGTGTGCACTTGTTCTCAAAATACATAGTAGCCATTGTAGCTCACAGAAGACTGGCAAGCCAGCCCTGCAATTTCGCTCTGTAAGGCACGTCCTGAGGAGCATTGCTTTGGGTACTTAAGAACTCCAGTGAATAAATGGCACAACCACAAGCTGTTATTAAGAACAATGAATTATGTATTACCAACACTGAGATCGAGAAAAAAAAAAACAACTGTCATGAGGGGAAAGATTAATTAATATCAATTAGTTTTCTTCTACAGATTATGCAGAAGTGTTAGAGCTTCTGAGAATTTCCAAAAATTTTATAGCACATGAATTTGCATATACTCCAGGAGCAAAAAAGCAGGTCCCCAGATGGGTTAAGAGGGTAAGAGTCAAGATGAAGAATAAAAGAGGCATTTCTGCAAGTGTAGAGTCATGGGGGTGGGAATAAAAGGCAGGCAGGCTTTGGAGGGAACAGAAAAAGCTTATGGATTAAAAAGAAATAAAAGGCAGTCAGGCTTTGGAGGGAACAGAAAAAGCTTATGGATTCAAAAGAAATAAAATTGTAATTATAATAGCACTTACATGGTTACACAATCAGCAATACTACTAAGTACCCTCTCCAGAAACAGAGTGTTCTTTGAAAACCCAAAAGCAGAGAGTTAACAAAAGCCATTAGGTAAAGTCCATCAGAGAAAGATTCCTTTTCATTAGCATCTTTCTCCAAGTGCAAGATAATAACGTTTGATTTGTGGCATGGGAATCGAATCCAAGAAATTCACCATAAACTTGGCAAATCATCTCTTTGGACTTTGCTTTCCATTTCTAAAATGAAGTCTTGGATCAAGATAGTGCTTCCCCAAGTTTGTTCTGGAAGATTTAACAGGCATTACTTGAAGAAAATGTTTCATGTTCAAATAGATTTGGGAAAGGTTTGGATAATCCAGCTACACAGGTTTCTTCCTTTCAGGGCTTGGCAGAAGGTTATTTGTTAATGCTAGTTCTGCGAGGGGACGTTGATCTGTAGCATTTCCCCAAACACATAATGCTTTGGGGGCAGACGTCATCAAGGGACTACTGTTTTACTGAACTCACATTAGAAAATTCTGGATTATAAAGACCCTGCAGGTCCTTTTCTGGGTTAAAAGTCCATGGATTCCTATTTACTGTCACATGAAACCAACACCACAAGATAATCCATCAATAGTCAACTAGGATAACAATTAGTAATTGGGCAGAAATTAGATACAAAATCTCCGATTGCAAAGCAGTACGAAGAAGGGGTAACTGGTATTCTTCTCTGTACCTACAGAATTCCTTTGTTTTAATTACTCCAAGCTGAACACTGGTGGGCTAGATTCATGCTGTATTTAATATTTATTCTATTTATCAAATACATCCATCACATCCTAGCTTCTAGGCATGTTTACAAATAACAGGAAAAAAAAGTTTGTTGATAACATAATGGCTTGAAACTCCACAGTCAACGTTTTCCGAAAGAGCTCCCTCCTCCTCCCTCTCCTTCTGTATCCACTGGTGACATCCAGCAGTATTCTCTGTGTTACCTGTGCCCTGTGGTCTCTCTTTCTGCCCCTTGCACAGCTTCTACCATCCAGAATCCTAGAGCATACAGAATAAAATACATGGTCTATTGAAAGAAAGGACAGAGCCCGTAAATGGGAGAGAGAGCCGGACACATCACACCATTTCTTTTGACCTCAGTCAAAAGTCCTTTCAATAACTTCATGGAGAAGGGAAGGGAAAAAAAAAAAAAAAAAAGCCTAATGCTAAGGAAGAAAAAAAAAACAATGTAAAAAAGAAAGTGGGAGCAGAGATCCAGGACCAGTTGGGCAGCAACTAGGGGAGTTACTTCATCTTGCTCAACATGTAGCATTTTATTTCATCCTCTTGGCATCCCCGCTAGGTATCTCCTATTGTTCCTATTATTTGGCTGATAAAAACCAAGGCTCAAAGAAGTGAAATAAATTGCCCAAGTCCCAGAGCTACTAAGAGACTGGCCCAGGACCTGCGCACAGGTCCATCCAAGGCCAAAGTACAAGCTCTTCCTCAGAACTGCCTGCTTTTATACCAAAAGATGTGGACTTGGGGAGATTTAGTCACTCCCTCAATTGCATAGAGCTTACAGGTGGTGGGGCCTGGATAGACTCCATTCCTGAGGCTACCACAACATGCTGCCCAGAATTATGACCATTTCTCTCAGACACTTTCCTTCCTCTACAGAAGTGTCTAGCACCTTCTGGATTTGGGTTTCCATAGAAAAGCAGATATTTGCCCACAAATTGTCCCAGCCAAAAGCCTGGTCCATCTGCTTTTTTTTCTGCCCATCTCAGATCCCGAACTAAGCATCCACAATGAGACTAGGAAAGAAAAGCCAGAGTGTTTCAAAAATCTGACTGAAAGACTTGTGTCCCTCCCAACACCCTCCACTGCGGACTTTGGTTCCCTAGAAATCTGTACCCACTCTCCCTGACCCAAGGTCTGACCTGCAGGATCTACAGCAGCTCCAGGAATCGGGAGAAAACGCAACACACAGCTCTCTCTCCGGGCTTTCCAGAACAGGAAGGAAAGGGCAGCTGCCCTCAGTTAAAGGCTGGAGGCGGGGAGGGGTCAAACAACTCTCATCACCTGGATTCTGACCTTTCTCCCACTAGACAGAGAACTGAAGATTCTCCCCTTGGTGATAAATTCATTGTGTCTTCGCTTACGTTTTGCACACTTCTCACTCTTATGTTCAACTTCCCAATTAAAAATGATCCCAGGATCTGGGAGGGTGAGAAAGGGCAAGGAATCTGGGAGCTTTTAAGACTTCCAAGCCTCTCCTTTTCTCCTGCCTTTCTGCTTTCTCGCGTTCTGCCTTTCCTTGAAGAGCAACAAGAGAAGCAACTCCAGCAAAGCCACATAAGCCTGAGATTTAGCTCACAAATGTGTCAGCTGCATCCTTATATCTCCTTCTCCATCTGTGCTTTTCACCTTAGCTTTTTTTTTTTTTTTTTTTAAACTATAACTCTTCCTATTGACTTTGAGCATAGCTTGGAGTAACACTAACTTAGCGGTGCTACATCAGCTTAAAACAGTACTGCCTGGACATTATCTGGTAATGGGGCACAGCTGAAGAAGGCACAAAGCTCTCAGGAAAGCCGTCAGCCACAGCTGAAAACGAGGCATTGGGGGCACCTGGGTGGCTCAGTCGTTAAGCGTCTGCCTTCGGCTCGGGTCGTGGTCCCAGGGTCCTGGGATCAAGTCCCACATTGGGCTGCCTGCTCGGCGGGAAGCCTGCTTCTCCCTCTCCCACTCCCCCTGCTTGTGTTTCCTCTCTCGCTGTGTCTCTCTGTCAAATAAATAAATCTTTTTTAAAAAAAAACGAGGCATTGTGAAGCTTCCATGGGTTCTAGACGCCCCCTTCTAATCCCTTGAGAATCACAGTCTGGTAATGGAAACAACTACAGGATTGTGAAGAGTCTCTCCTTGGCCGGCAATCCCAACCTTGACTACACCATGGGCCAATTGATCCCTTTAGAACAAAGGAGTTACTTAAATGTGTAGCCCTGGACACCCCTGTTCCTGAGTTAAAGACAAAGCTCCATCTGTTGAACACCCCTTGCTCACCTCCTTTCATTCCTTCCACCTGCCAGGGTAAGAAAACGCAGGGAAGACATGCCCAGCCCAGATCTGCCTCCTTCCTTCTGAGAGAATGAACTGCTGCCTCCTCTGTGTTTTATCATGGCCCTCTTCACACTGGGTCCCCCTTCCTTATGTGCTTGTTTCCCCAGCTGGCTGTGGACTTCTTCAGCTTAGGAACATTGCTGTCTCATCTTGACAGCCCCAAGAATAGAGATGATAAACAAAAGGGTTTCATGGAGTGGAGAGCGAATGAATAAATGAATAAGCATTTTTTAAAATTGTCTCCAAAAAATTTACCTTCTAGTAGGTGAGTTGAGACATACAGTGAAATACATGAGACAAATCAGTAAGTGATAAAGCTCAGAATAAGAAGCACAGGAGGAAGGGACCTCTGGACTTGGCTAAAAATGTAAATGGCAAACCTGTTAGGCACAGGAATAGGAATCAGATGTACACAGGTGCATAAACAGAGATGAGAAGGTTCTGCTTGGGGGAAGCAATGTCTAGGTTCAGGGTCTGCTGAGATCCAGATGCCCAAAGACCTTCAACACCAAACAAAAGATCCTATTTTTTTTTTTTTTTTTTTTTGGTCTGGACATTAGAGGGGAGTTTACAGGACTATTAATCTGGTGTGCAAGGTGGACTGGAACTGGTGTCAGGGAGACCCATCATTTGGAGAAACTGATTTACATGGCAGCAGAGGAAACGCTTACCAGCTACCCATTTTAACAAAACAAGATTTATATTTGAAAGAATAGAAGAGTTAAGACCACTGCACAAACAAGAAGAATTAACATTCACAGAGAACAAATGGCATCAGAGACAGAATTCATGGGTCAGGCAGGAACCTGCAAGTATAAACCTTAATTCAAATTCTCTGAGAGATTCAGGGACATTCTGCACCTGTAAGTTAAGAAGAGGTTGTTTATCCATCAGGAAATAGATGCATTCCTGATGGCTGTGTGAAGAGTCTTGACCAAAGATGTGGGCCCTGTTAAACAATCAAACAAACAAACTAATGATGAGTGGTGGGGCACCAGAGATTAGCAACAAGGAGGTGCCATTACCCCCACAACTGAAGGAACCAGGGGAGGAATCTTGTTATTCAAGGCTAGCTAGTGCCACCCATGGAAGCCAAGCCAGAGGGAGCTGCAGGAACAGAAAGACACAGATGATGCTGCAAGGCAAAAGAGGGGGATAAGAAATATCCTGACTTCATTCTCTGCTCTCACTGCAGACGTGTACCCATGCCTCCCGCTGGGCAAACCAGCACGGAAGTGGAGGGATGCAGGACAGGAATAGTGGAGAAGGGGCCTTGGTGGAACAAAGCTTAATTAACACAAGAAGCTATGAAAGATGAAAAATCTAAGTGGGAGGGGCAAGAGGGTCATTGGAAATGAAGAATAAAGCTAAAATTAAAAAAAAATTGTGGAAGGCAAGGTACAGAACATTTCATAGGGCAAAAAGGAGATAGAAAATGAGATACAAGTCAGGAAGCACGGAAGAGGGGTCCCAGAGAGAGCTCTTGATTATTAAATGCCAAGGGTACGGGGTACGTGTCTGGGGATGCTCCGGAAGAAACACAAGCAAACGGGAAGAAATGAATCCTGATCTTTCTTTAGGATTCCACAACGTGTTGTGATAAAATAATTCCTTCGTCCCTGAGTCCTTGGAGCATAAAGAAATCCGGGGCAATCTGTTTCCTTATCACCTCAGAAAAGTAGCTTTTTGTTTCAAAGGTCTGTGGTGAGACGCAATTCCATGACGTTAATCAATTTATTTCAATTGAGAGTGAAACACAAATGAAAGGTCCCCATTTCGGAAAAGGCCATGAAAATGGGAAGACGTTATTATTTCTAAGCTGAGAGAAGAGGCGAGATTCTCTGCCTGGCACATTTCAGAAAGGTTCAATCAGCCAGGGCAGGGGAATAGATTTAAAATAGAAAAGTAATGGGAAAAGGGCTTTCCACGTAAGAGAGTCGGTGACTGATGAAAAACCATCCCTCCGGAGCCAGCTCTATTAATACCCATTTCTTCCAGGCAGTTTGGAAAGCTTGAAAACCTACGTAGTTCTCAATTCCTAAAGCTTCTGAGCCTAATTACATATTTGTATCCGTACATAGATTTATATATATACATAGGTCTCATCCAGTGAAACAGATAGCTGCATATTCAACTTGTAGATCACCATCTTCAAATAGAGATCTAAATTTGGAAAAACATCTGTATGCTGTTTTTCAAAGAAATAAAAAGGAGAATATTGGCCAAAAACCATAATACCCAGCTCACTGATTCATTCATTTATGCAACAGGTATTTATTGGGCATTCACCAGATCACAAGCATAAGACCTAGTAATTCACGATTCCAGCCCTCTCAAATGAACACTGAGCCAGTTCAGGGAGCAAGCTCTCCTAAGCCAAATATTGGAGCTGCTATTTCAGCAGCAATCTGAAAAATCAAAAGCATAGGCTTCCCAAATGTCTAGAAACTACCCAGAACCCCCTTCCTGTAATTTGTCCCCTTACAATTAGGTGCTCCACACTCTCTTGTAGGTCAAAAATAACAGGGACAATTTAATGCCTATGACTGTCCATTAAATATCTAAATTATGCGTATTCAGATGAAAGCTGCTGTAGTATTTTAATAAAAGCACACTAAATAAGGCAGCTGGTAATAAATCTCTTAAAAATATAGTCAGTGGTGCATTTCTTAAGAAATATATCTGCACACTTAGAAGACATGTTAAGAGGCTTTCTTGCATATTCGAATTTGGTTGGAAAGCTTTGTTATTTGTTTCAGTTAAGTGAATACACATAATTGTTCAGCTACCCCAGGACATTTATGAAAACAAGATGTTCTGTCTTAACGAGGTTAGCTTTAGAGTGACATTCGAATCATGAGATGCCTCATTAGCTGCTAGGAAAACAGACTTCAATCTTCCGCTTTCCCTTTTCTAATATTAGCTAGCTAACAATAATTCAATTGCTTCAATAATTCCAGGTGACTCCAATTTCATAGCAAGTTCTTCCAAAGGCTAAAGGGATCACTTTGAGTTCCTAAGGGCTTGACACTAAGTGTGTTTATATTACTTTGCATGGGTCCAGCCCAGCATCATGCACCAATGGGAGGAAGACAATGAAAAAAAAATATGTATATATGTGTGTGTGTATATTATATATATAATATATATATGAATTCTGATCATTCTTTAAGAATGGACACCACATTTAAATACACAGAAAGGGACAGAGAGCTATAATCTATTTAAGTCTCTAGCTGATATTTACATTGTCTGCCCTTTGTCATTGAGCCTATAGTTTAAAATGAAAAAAAAAAATCTTATTCTTATAAATTACCTCCATAATTTCATTTGCTGGAAAGCAGCCAGTTTAATTTCTATCATATGTAGAACATACCCTTTTCCATGAGGAGGACATTTTAAGACTAATGTAAAAGAAAACAAGTTGAAAAGCTAATATAAAACAAAACAATTGACTCCAAAGAGAAAATGGGTCGTGTGGATTCTTATGTTAATATTCTAAAATAAATAAAAAATTAACAAGGGCAGGCATACTCCATTACCACTAAAGATAGTAAAAAAAATTAATATAGATGTGCCTATATTTATTTGTACAGACACAGTTCCAAATTTTCTCTTGACTACTGGGGAAGGTTAATTCCTAGAACACATTTCCTAGATGTCCTCTTTCATATACTGTGTCTTTGGACATGAAATTAATTCCAGGCAAAGAAATAAAATACTCAAAAAAGGAAAGTGGTTTTATGACCTGACCTTTAACGTTATTTTAAGAGACACTGTCATGGATCCTTGACTCTGGTGTCCATGCATCTGCAATTATACTTTTACCCATCTCTTGAGGGTCAAACAGATTTGGATATGGAAAACTGCCAAATCTGAAAAATGATGTGTACATCAACTACGTTAATGCACCGGGGAAAGGATTGTTTCCTGGAAATTTCAAAGCTAATGGCTACAGGTCGGCTAAAGTAAAATGACATACATATATATACATATACACATAGATATGCATTGATATACATATATATGCACCTGGACATACATACATAAATATACACACATACATACATATAGATCTATAAATATATAGTTGTGGTTTTTTTTGTTTTTTTTTTTTAATTTGCAGTCTGTCTTACATTACCTAAACTACTATTATTACAGCTTGGGACAAACCTGCAATGTGAAAATGGACACTGCCTTATTTTCTTTTGAGGAGGGGAAATTCTGGCATATCCTCCAGAATGGGGAAAGGAGCCCCTCCACGTCAGCCAGACTCTTTGGAGGAACATTAACATCTTGAGATTTCTAGCAAATTAACAGCCCAGGTAACAAAATGCAAGGAACTCTGGCCAGTCGCTTACTCACTCGGTCGGATCTGGCCGCTTCTCCTTGTGTTCCCACCACACTAAATGCAGCAGAAGTCATTTGAGTAATGAGTCAGAAAATATTTAGCAGCCTCAGTGCAACAGCCAACGTGATGCGTAAGATAAATTTCAGAGGTATTAGGATAGTGTTTTCATTTCTGCTCTAGGCAGACCGTATCTCTTACTGGTGATGAACAGAATTCTTCCCTCCTTCCCAGGAGACAGAAGCTGGATCATATGCTATCTCAAGGTTCGTTTCAGACCTAAAATGTAAAATTTCAAGCAAAAACAATTGTAAAAGGCAAAGGCAATGTATCAATGTGTACCCAAAGCAAAATGTGTATTGTGAAATGCTGTCTGAATTCATATTGTGAAATGCTGTCTGATGAATTCAGTGGTCAATTCAATGACAACTTCCCCCTCGAGCATCACACATCCTTGCTAAAAAGAAAATGCTTAAAGTGAAAAAAAAAATTAAAAAATGAATTTTAAATTCAGTGGAATTAATTTATCATCACAAAATTTTTTAAAAACCATGCCTAGATTATCACAATAGAAATTACCATTAGGCTTTGAGCTTTAATCACAGTTAACACTATTAGCTGATTTTAACTTATTTCTTTCCAACTTCCATTTTAATACTGAATGCTATTTTATCCTTCTGGCTAATCTTAATGTCCTTTTTCACCATCTGGTGGTAGCACAAAGCCAACCACACAATGTGGTTGTGTGTTGCCAAACGACATCATGGAGGCCATGTAAAATAATGTACAGGATTGCTGGTTTAAGGATTAAAAGCCCTGAATTTGAGTACTATCTTGGCAATTCACTGCCTTTCAAGCTCAGGCAAGTCACTCCTTCAGTGCAGTAAGTTTCTTCTGCTATAGGTTTCATCTTGCATGACAGTTCCTATCAGCCAGGTGAGGGTGTCTGCAGTATGGACAGGATGCTGAGGGATGGAGTGCCATACTTGATGAGTGATACCTGCCACGGGAGTACTACAGGGGAGTAGTGGCAATTTTGCTTTGTATTTGTCATTCATTGGGTAGAGCAGTGCTGCTCACATGTGCATACAAATCGCTAGGCATTTTTTTTTACTGCAGATTCAGACTCAGTAAGTCTGGGGTGGTTGGCCGAAATGACACATTCCTAACAGGATCCCAGGTAATGCTGATGCTGCTGGTTCAGGGACAACACAAGAAGCAGGGTAAGGTCCCTTGCAGCTCCGACTGAATACATGCACACACTCCCTTCCTACTTTATGTATGTGAAAATGTGCTTACCACATGCCACGAATAGTGATAAGCACATTAAATACATGATCGCACTGATTTCTCAACCACCTCCCCTTGCTTCCCTGCCCTGCAAAGAAGGCAGCTAGCTCAAAGTTTTCCAGGGAAGGAAATGAAGATTTAAAAAGGATAATGAATTTGCCTACCATCACAAAGCTGATACATAGCGTAGATGAAATTTGAACCCAAGGAAACTAACCTGATGAGCACCCTTGTTCTTGACCTCTGTTATAGACTGTCTCAATATCATCACAACATTGGAGTGCTTGCTTAGTGCTGGCCACTAGGTTGTTTTACACATATTATCTCTTCCTCTTTTCTTAACAATCCTAGGAGATGGGCAATATCATTATTTTTATTTTACAGATAACAAAATTAATTAACCTTCCTTCAACTGCATCAAACTCAGCAAAACTGTAGCAATTCCTATTTAAGTAAAAGATTAGATCAATAAAATACTGATAATGAACTAAACACAAGGAACAGTATGCTAATGAGAAGAAAATTTAGCAGCATGTATATTTACCAGGCTAAAAAAAATGCATATGGCTACCAGTGAACATATAGAAAATATGCTCTTATAAATTCATACCCTGTAAATGCATTTTTGACAGGTGAGTCCAAAAGCCTCTGTAGAGGTTAGCCATGAGGTTATCAGAGTCCAAATGATCAATGGTCCCAAACAAAACTCATCAGTGGGATTTACAGTTGGAGAAGTAGCAAATATTCATTTCTTATCACCCTCTTTTGCTACCTAAAACATCCTTCTTTATTAACGAGCTAATGAAATAAGATTGTATGAGTAAATTTCCCTGGAGATGAGACTCTAGTGCAAGCAGTCGACAATGGATGCTGCGCTTATGCATGCTTAAGAAGAGCAAACACCATAGACACATGAGCACAGGATTTTTGCTTTATTTTGTTTAAGGACAAGTTTAAAACCTAAAGGTTTAAAGTATGATTCCCAACCTTGGCTGCAGGCTGCACTTTGAAATCAAATGTGTGGAGGGGACATAAATATAAATACATACATACATACATACATACATACATACATACATACGTACTGATGTCTAGATCCCATCCCCAGAAATTGGATCTAAGGTGTAACCTAGGGATCAGGATATTTTAAAGCTTCTTGGTTTTCTACTATATAACCTAAATTGAGAATGACTTGATTAAAGCAATGCCTGTACTGTGCAGGAGGAGGGGGAGAGGTGGTGAGTGCAAATAGCTGTCAAAGAAATGAAGGTCTAATTGGTGAATGTCATCATCAGAGCAGACTGTGCAGGTACTGAGATAGTGGGAGTCTTGCTCTCCTGAAGGTACACTTAAATTTCCTAAGCTGGTATATTGTAACAGGAAAGAATTTTACAAAACATTTGCTAGTCTTTATGACCACAATTATTTTCTCCCCTTACCAGAATAGTTTCCATTAGAGGGCAGTCTCTTCTTGGGAAGAAATGAATGGGGACACTTAACCTTCTCACCTGACCAAAGCTTAAAATATTGGCGGAGACTGTAATACTTGCATGAATTTCCTTTAAGACAATTTCCAGGATGAAGTATGTCGGGTGAAAAAAATTGTATTATATGTCAAGATACTGCCAAATTAAATATTTATATCTGTCTGCAAAAACTAAAAGGATAAAAGCTTACCCCAAAAGATAAATATGCACATGCATGGAAGGCCCTGAGGTGTACAAACATAATAATAACAACAAATAAAAGTAACATTTATTATATGCTTACTATGTGTCAGATTCCTATGCTATGGAATTTAAATATTTGACTTGATTCTCAGAACAATTCTATATTTTATACATGAGATAACTGAAGATGCAAACTGTTGAAATTTGTCCAAGATCATCCATCGAATAAGTGGCCAAGCCAACATTTGAACCCCATTTGTCTGACTCTAAAGCCAAAGTCTTGTCACCACCAATGACGATATTCCTTTACTGAATCAGAAGCAACAGGGCCCTTGTGATCAGGAGACCACGTAACTCAGAGCACATCAGCACAAGAAAGCATGAACCTCTTCATATTAGGCTATCAACAAAACTGAAGAAAAGGTCATTTGGGCAAAGTGAGACATTCCTTATTTTCCTTACTCTTTTTTCATATTTTAAGAATTTTCACAAGCTGTTTATGCTTTCCTTCATTTTCTTATGCAACTCCTCTCAATTCCATTAAGAATTCATTTGGCATTCCTACCGCTATGTCTTCAGTCACTGTACAGAACATTGAACTAGCTAGTCACATTTCCTCAGAGACTTATTTCCTAGATCAGGGGGTTGGCAAACGTTTTCTGTAAAGGGCCAGATAGTAAATATTTCAGGCTCTGCAGGCCCCTTAGTCTCTACCACAACCACTGAACTCTGCTGGTGTAGCATGAAAGTAGCCAGAGATGACATGATGATGTCGATGATAGATGATATGAACAAAAGAGCAGGGCTGTGTTCCAGTAGAACTTTATTTATGGTCACTGAAACTATCATTTTCATGTGTCACAAATTCTTCTTCTTTTGATTTTTTTCAACCATTCAAAAATGTAAGAACCATCCTTAGCCCACAAGCCACACAAAAATAGGCTGGATTCGGCTGATGAGCTGTCATTTGCCAGCCCCTAGATGATAAGGTATCCTATGTTAAAGGCATTTGCCATGATGCAAAGTTGTTGTCATGTTCAAAAATGGCATTGGCTCCATGCTTAAAAAGCAAAAGTAACCCCAGGTACTGGTGTGTCAGAATCACTTGCCTTCCCTACAACCACTTTTAGAATTAACCAGAGATTCTCTCTGTACCAAAAGTATCCCAGTTAAATCACCAGCCCTCTAGGAACCAACAACAACAAATAACATCAATATCAACTTTAAAAAAGTTCATCACATACAATGACAATGTATTCTGTCTTATAAACACTTCTTGAGAAAGGATTCTAGAATTTGAGATCTGAAAGGGATTTTAAAGATCAGAGACCAGTCGTTCTCAAAAGGCATTCTCCAGAGTTTTCAGGTGCCTTACAGATATCTATGGAAACAACCCCACAAAATGCTCCTGGGTAAGAAATCTAGCATTTGCCACAGTATGGATGGACTTAGAGAGTAGATGCTAAGTGAAATAAGTCAAATGGAGAAAGACAAATATCATATGATTCCACTTATATGTGGAATCTAAAAAATAAAAAAGAAAGCAAATAAATGAAAAACAGAAAGACCCATAAATACAGAGAACAAACTGTTGGTTGCCAGTGGGGAGGGGGTGGGAGATGGACAAAATGGGTGAAGGGGAGCGGGAGATACAAGCTTCCAGTTATAGAATGAAGAAGTCACAGGAATAAAAGGTACAGTTTAGGGAATATAGTCAATGGTAGTGTAACAGCATTGTATGGTGACAGATGGGAGCTACACTTGTGGTGAGGATAGCATAACGTATAGAGTTGTCCAGTCACTGTGTTGTACGCCTGAAACTAATGTCACAGTGTCTCAACTATTCTTCAGTAGGAAGGAAGGAAGGAAAGAGGAAGGAAGGAAGGAAGGAAGGAAGGAAGGAAGGAAGGAAGGAAGGAAGGAGGAAGGAAGGAGGAAGGAAGGAGGAAGGAAGGAAGGAAGGAAGGAAGGAAGGAAGGGAGGGAGGGAGGGAGGGAGGGAGGGAGGGAGGGAGGGAGGGAGGGAGGAAGGAAGGAAGGAAGGGGAAAGAAAATCTAGCAAAGGTATGCTGGAGCCAGCTCCCACCAGCTCATGAGAACTGCTTGTTGAATTTTTGGGGTTTTGTGAGCCAGCTGTCGTCAGGTTGATAATCCGAAGTTGTCCAGGGTGGGAGGTTTTACACCACAGAAATCCCCAAATCTGCCGATGCTGCATATCAAGATTGATTTTTTTTTCTTTCCCTCTGAGAACCAGTTGTTAAACATTTATCAACATACCACTGCCCATTTATCCTCTTCCAACAAAGAAGGTCCTCTTAGATCTGTTTTATACACACCCACACTCTCTCACTCACTCATCCACTAATGAATGGTTGAGTCCAAAGAAAAGTAAGGATTGCCCTAAGCCATAAACAAGTGGATAAAGAATCAGTCACTGTTCTGTTATCATCCTTAAGTTATTGTTCCCTCCATAATCCCAAATGCGCTCTCATTTTATATTAAATATGGTCAATTGGAGACTAAAGAATTTAAACATTTAGCCTAGGACCAAAAATGTATTAAAACCTATTACCCCTCTAATTATATATGTTCCTGTAACTTGGAAAAAAGAGAAAGAAATGACAAGGGACCACACTCCATTGTACAATTGTGATTCCAAAAGTGACATTTCCACTTCCCCATAAATGCTGGTTAATTACCCACAAAGCTCCAGCCCATTTCCTTATTTCCTTACTTTTGCTATTGCAGAATGGAGATCCTTACAGTGTGATACCTAGCAATGCCCTAATGTTCCTGTACTATATGTGTTTGTTTTTAGGCAGGAGGTTCTCTGATTATTCCCGATTCCTGGTCTCACTCCACTAAACTACATGAGCCCATAAACCTAATCTAAACAAATCATTCTGAATTTACTTTTTCTACATTTGCTGCCTTCATCTTAGTTTTGCATCACTTCAGGCATCAACAGAACCGTTTTAGTACAACCCTTTCCCTTTAACTGTACAAGATTAGAAAATAAAAAAGAACATTTACAACTGCTAGTTGAACTGGAATATCTAAAATAGGATTATATCCCTCTTTGTCAGTAAATATGAAAATAGTTCATATAAGAGTAAGCTGAAGCTGAGTGGTCTCTACCTAATTCTGAAACACATTTCTCTCTAAGGTTTAGGAAAGAATACCCAGGACTCAAATGTTCCTGAGACTTTGCAACAACATATTCGTGCATAATCAGAAATGCACAGATTTTAATAAATCTACCTCTCCAATCTTCAGAAAGCAATTTTTGGAGCCAGACACAGATGTATTTTGTTAGAGTTTGATTGAAACTCTTTACATTATATAGCCATGGTGGAATAACCTGGGGTTATTCATACACAGTTTTAATTATTTATCTATGGACTCGCATGGTGTTATTTTTCATTCAGATCCATAGCTAGTTACACATTCTGCAGCAAAATATTTAAATGAAATCCTGGGACTCACAAAGTCTTGTAGTCAAGGCAAGGAAGATCTATCAGTAGTCTGTGAGTCAACATCATGCACCTACAAATTAAACCAGCCTTGGTACTCAAATGCACATCTCAACATAAAATTAATACTTCAATACATAAATTCTAACTCCAGTTGCTTTACAAGAAAAACCTTCCAGAAACCTATTTTCTCCTCTACTTCAATCAGTTCACAAATAATGGAGCAGAATCAGTTACCTAGAGTCCCTTCACAGTCTATAAAAATATTTCCCAATTTGAGTCCTGTGGAACACGATTATGAGAGATATCACCGTTGTTTTACTATTTTCTTAAAAGTTCCAAATTTGAGTAAGTCTGGGAGCTGCTGGGTTTAACCAGTTTTCTTGGGGAGATCTAGGAGCCTTCCTATACTGATATTCTTTAGATTTGACAAGGAGAGCATTACAATGGACAGAGTTTTCCATGCATTTTATTTATTTTTTAGAAGATTTTATTTATTCATTTGAGAGAGAGAGAGGGAGAGAGCACACAAGCAGGGGGAGAGGCAGAGGGAGAGGGAAAAGCAGATCCCCCGCTGAGCAGGGAGCCCGACGTGGGGCTCCATCCCAGGACCTGGAGATCATGACCTAAGCCAAAGGCAGACGCTTAACCATCTGAGCCACCCAGGCGCCCCTTAAACCAAATTTTAAACCTTCTTCCCATGGAGCACTTCAAGAAACAAGTGTCCCATGAGACACACTTTGAAGGATGTTGGTTCCAAGGACACAGCTGGGGTTTAAATATGAGTACCAAAATGAGAGTAAGAGAGAGAGGAGAGAACTGTCTGAGGTCCCTCTGCCGTGAGCACATCAGCCAGTAAGATGACCCAATAGAGCCTGCTGAGTTCTTCCTCACCCATTTCCAGATCCTATCAAAAGAAGGAAGCACCCTAAGGGGGTCAGGATGGGAGATCGGCAATCCTGTAAGATAAACTCCGCCCCAATCTACTTGCTAGTTCCCATGACTTACCATTTATTCATCGCAATAGTCAGATGTGTTCTAATCCATCAAACTTCAAACTTAAGAATTTTAAAAACAGACTGAACTTCAGCGCAGCTAAGGAGACTCAGCTGGAGGTGAAGGAATGCATACGCCCTGCCAAGGATGACAAATTTAGAGAAAAACCTTCCTTCCATCTAAGCCCAATACAAGAAAAGTAATTACCCGATATTCATTGGGGTAAAGAAAGGGGTTTGAAGAAATGTTTTGTTTTGTCCCTAGAGTTTGGAGGTAAAACGACAGGCCCTTTAGAAGCCACAAAGTTCGACTTTTTCATTTCACAAATGGGAAAACAGAGGCTCAAGGCATTTCATGGTTTGATTGAGGCCAAGCAAGACATTAGCTAGCAGCAGACTTGGGAGTGCTACTCAGATCTCTTGAATAATGGGTCCATTGAGCTAAAGGAAGTAATGGACAAGCCCATGTGATTATCTCTATCTTTATTTCTTGCTCCTTTATGAAAAGATTTAGCCACCATTTATTGAGCTTCTGATAAATGCAGATGCTGTGTTAATGCATTTATAAATATTCTCTCATTTTATCACCTGACCATGGTAATGTCAGTTTTATCCTTATTGTACAGCCATCACACGGAGAAGTGTCATGCCATGTCCAACATCACACAGCTTATCAGTTTATCAAGTGTAGAATGTCTACAGGGACACAAGTCAGTTTGACTTCAAAACTCACACACTTCACTTGACTTTCTCTTTTTTCCCATTCCACCCTTCTGCCACTCCTTCTCCTTCCTATTTCCATTTAAAAGCAGTTGTGATTAAAATCAAAGGTCAGCTGCCCATAACTTAACTCAAATGTTCTTTCTTCCTTGCTTTTAGAGACATATTACTATCTTCCATCATCCATGTAGACCAAGAAGGATTTAGGCTGAGATGAGTATGCATAAAATAATCTGGGTGTCATTACCAACTGGGCACTCTGGAGGGGTCATTCTCTTCACCCTTATGGAAGCTGAACTTGGTTATACTTCCTTTCTCCCCCCCCCATATCTACTAAAGATCAACTGATACAGAATGGATGAAGTTGCTAATAATTTACTACTGATTTCTTTAAAATATGTGTCATCAATAAAGGAGGCACACAGTCAAATGACTTTGGAATCCAGAGACAGGACCTGAAACATACACCCCTAAGTTTTTCAGATAGGGGCATACAGATCATTTGCATCTGATTCCCTGAAGCTGAAGCTTCCTGACCCCATCCCAGCCTAACTAAGTCAGAATCTCTGGGATGGGATCCAGGACTCTGCATTTGAACAAGCTCCCCTGGTGATTATAATTTACACCAAAGTCAACCTAACCTAAGAAGTGACTTCTAAGTGTGTGGCTTATGGGACTCATATGTTTCCCAAGTTTTCCTCAAGAAACCAGAGTCCAGCTGCAGGAAGAATTGCTCATAAATATAATGATGACATCACATAGTGGAGACAACATCTGTGTGAGGCCAATAAAGAGTGATGAAAACATTCTCCTGGGAGAGGCTACTGTCTAGGGTGGGTGGGATATGCCTGGCAGGTGACTCTGCAGACATCGGGAACAGTCCTCTCTATGAAACATGACTATCTTCCTTGGTGCTAATTTTAAACTCAACAAAAGTCAACAAGAAACTATTTGAATGTTGTTTTAACTCTTTTTTTTCATGGAAAAACTAATACACGCAAGCACAGGGTAACACATTCAAATAAATGCAAAGCACTTCTCGTGAAAAATGAGTCTTCCTCCTTACCCAGTCTTTCTAGGGATGATCACTGTTTCCTGCATTTCCAAAACACGCTTAGCAGAGTAGCACATACATGTGTGTATTCCATTCTGTTAATATCATAGGAGGAAGCCCATTATACCCACAGTTCGGTATCTTTCATTTCCCCCTCAATAACATATCTTGGGGACCATTCTCCACAGAACATATACATTACATAATTCCTTTTAACAGTATCACAGCTTTACATTATATAGATAAGCCATGGATCTTGACAGGTTCCCTTTTGATGGATATTATGTTTCTTCCATTCCTTGAATGATACTACCAGGAGCACTCTTATTCATATGTCTTTGCCCACCTGTGAAGATTTATCTTCAGGATACATATTTAGAAGCAAAATTGCAAGGGCAAAAGATACGTGTGTTTTTGAGATGTTGCCAAATTTTCCCTCCAAAGAGGTTGCAGCAATTTACATTTCTATTAATAGTACATGATACTGCTTTTTCCCCCACACTTGCACCAATACAGTGTATTTCTGATTGTAATTTAATTTGCCACTGAAACTTCTTACTGGAGAAAGTGCTGACCAGATAACATGAATAGAACTTGGCAGCTATATTTCTCCTGGAGAATGAACACACTGGCATTCGAATTTATCATCTTCTTATAAGTTAGGTAAGGATGAATCAGTGGCCTTGACCCTCCTCAACTCTGAGTAAATGTACAAACTTAAATTTCTGGACTTGCATATCTAAGTAAATAGTGATGCACCAAGAAACTATACATCTACAAGCTATTGAAAGGAGTCTTCTATTAATTTGTTCTTTCAAAATTTGGAAATATATCACAAAAGTAGACTATTTCTTCTAATCAGTTAATCATTTATAATTTAGGTAAATTCAAAACATTTTAAGTGACTATGATCAAATTTTCCTTGCTGAAGCTTGTAAAAGGGGATGTACCCTGTTGGATGCTTTGGACCAAACCTCCTTAACAGACAACAAAAATCTAGTTTAAACAAAATCTACCTTCAGACTCAATGCTCTGCTTTATGGGTTCAAAGTTAATCAAAATTTATACCTATCGGGGCACCTGGGTGGCTTAGTCGGTTAAACATCTGACTCTTGATTTCAGCTCAGGTCATGGTCTCAGAGTGGTGGGATAGAGCCCCGAGTCAGGCTCCATGCTGGGCAAGGAGACTGCTTAAGATTCTCTCTCTCCCTCTGCCCCACCCCCCACCACTCCCCCTCTCCCTCTCTAAAAAAAAAAAAAAATGATACTATCAATGTTGTCACTATTGTCACAACAGAAAATCAGAAGCTCTTTTCACCCATCATCTTTACATTCCACCTTCAGGGAATAACAAACAACATGCTGTTTCTTCCAGTAATTCTCAGGATGTTATTGATTTATTATTTTTCACTGAGTCCATGCACTTAGGAGGAAACAGGGTGTAATATATATGCACTTTCAGAAAACTGCTTTAATGTTGTAAATAATATCCCAAAACCTTTAATGAGCCTTTCAGAGGCATCTGCTTTACAATACAGAATTACTTAAGCACTGGAAACTCAATCTACAGATATTTATTTTGCAACTTCTATGCACAGGCCTGAATTTTTTATCCCATAAGTTAAGTAAGTCCCTCTGGAAAAATACATTAATTCAATACATATTTGCTGAGCATTCACTATATGCCAGGCACTGAGCTGGCACCATAGTTTCCAAAGGGAATAAGGCAAAGACCCTGCCCTCCATTTAGGAACAGCCAGATGGAAGATACAGCCAGGTGGACAGATGGCTAAGAAGTAGGATCAGAGAAAGAGGGTTCCTAATCAAGCCCTGAGGGAACGAAGGGAAGGCTTCCAGGAGGAGGCAATCTAATATGACTTCTAGTTAGGATATGGCCAAGGGTAAGAATGGACAGAATCAAGGAAATACTATTGCTTAATCACATAAACTCCATGAAAGTCAACAATGGAAGAGTACCCATATGAAACATCATGAGCTAGTGTTAGAGTATGTGCAGATTTCATGATATAAAACAAATGTCTAAAAAGTTTTCTGAAAGTCTAAGGCCCCCAAAAAGAATAAAAGAAAAGCTTACTCCACACACTCACTCAAACTAAAGCATATTTTTCCATTACAAATACTATACATTTTCACCAACTCTGAAAAAACCAAATGAACATTTTATGAACTCTAGAAGAATTTGTTCCCTAATTACCTCCTTATGCTCCTCCCCCCACCCCTTAAACTGCAGCATGAACTTCTGGTTTTTAGCACCACCTTCTCTGCACTTAAAACTTTCAAATCCTAATTGGAGATAGCTATAGAGGAAGAAGATAGGCTTGATGGACTTAGACATATTTTCCTTCACTGGTGTTTAGATTATTTTGACACAAGCAGGTCTAAAGTAAGAACTGGTTCCGAACAAACTCACCAAAGAATATCAACAAGGAAGAAGAGCCACTGAGCTCTACAAATCTACTTGCAACAAACTCTCACATGCACATAAGAACCACTATATGAAGTTTAATCCTTACAGGAAAACAATTCAAAACCCAGGTACACTCACTTGGGCCTCCCCACGTCATGGAGGACTAACGTTAGTAGCTCTTCAATGTGCTATGCTAGGAAGCAAGATCAAAATGACAAACAGGAAAATAAAATGAACCTTCTGAGATTCATTCTTTAGATTGTTCATTCAAATACAATGCAGAAGAGTACTTTCCACCAAGAAATTATTCAATTTTGAACTCTCACTCGTGCTGTTTGGAGAAGAACTGTCTGACTCTATCTAATAGTGGACATTTCGAAGGACTGTAAGTGATGTGGCTTTGTTTGGGGTGGCTGGAGAGCAGGAACATTTACTGCTACCATATTGAAGTGATTTAAGAGGAGTCAATTTGAGTCACTACAGTCGCTCTGGTTACATGGTCTATGTGCCAATCCGAACAGCTTCCGATGTGCTCTTTTCAAAATTTAAGGGGAAAAAGAGGAAAGGAAAATTAGATTTCAAATCTGCCCTTTAATGAAAGCCTGTTAAAATGATTTATCTTAACTAAGTGACCTTCAAATTAGAAACTGTATGCATTCTTATAACATTCTGAACTCTACATATCTTATCAAAATTGACAGAAAAATATTTTTACACATATAAAAATATATTTAATTTTGTATATCTTACAGATATACCATGATTTGTGACACAATAATCTATTGAGATGCTGAAGGCAATGCAAAATATATATATATAGTCTATTAGTTACAAATCAGGTATAGCTATATACACTATATATATATATATATATATATATATAACTACACACACACACATGCCCCCAAAATAACAGTGACTTAAGCAGACACGGTTTTATTCTCCCACATGAGTCTGGGGACCAGCAGACCAGAACTAATCTGGCCACTAGCTCTGCGGCCATCTAAAACCCAGGCTACTTTCAGATTTCTGTTCTGTCACCCCTAGGGTACGGTCCTTATTCTCATGGTCCAAGATGGCACTCCAACCATCCCACCTACTGTCTAGACAGCAGGACTCCAACCTCTAAGGACACTGCTGCACATATTACTTCTCTTCATTCCCATTGGTCGGAATTGAGTTACACATCTAAACTTAGCAGCAAGGAGGGTTGAAATCGTAGTCTTCATTCTAGGCAGTTAGGTAGGCTTCCAGAGGCAATAGAGCTGGATTATTTAGGAAAGGAAAGCATCACATGGAGAAGGAGAATGGTCTGTGTCTGGAGAGAGTGAGTAAAGTCTCCCTGAGGGGGACCGCCAGCGATGGCAGGACTCAGAGTGGCCCCTGGGTACGTGCCTGGGGCTCAGTGGCACCCTGACAGCTGCCGCAAATGTCCCCGTGGCTGTGGGTGGCATGAAAGAAGTAAACAGAGACCAATAGCAAAGCCTGCATCTGAATTGATGGTTCAATTCAGACCAGGACAATGAGCAGCTTGTTTGTCACCAGGGTGTCCTGAAGACCAGAGCCTTTCTTCAAGTTCTGGGGGGCATATAAGCACTCAGTAAGTCGGCAGTGCCTGTGCTTTCATTTCTACCAGGACATACACTTGGAATTGTTCCTCTAGTGCTAATCTACAGTTGGTTAAATGTACTCAAACTCACTCTGGACCCTGGGGTCCCTAAGCAAGACTGCTTTTGATCAGAAATAGGGATAGGAAACCATATTCTGTCCTTATGATACCAACTTGCACATAGGAAAGCATTGCTTTGGATTGATATTAACATTATAGTTTTATAAGCAACAGCATTAACCCAGGTGATGTGGCACTTATCTGTAATAATTTTCCCTGGCACATTAATTTACACATGCACACATTATTACTGAAGAAAAGTGTTCGGAGTTTCCACCAGAACAACAGACCTGAAATTAGTGCTGAAAAACATTCACAGCCAGGATTTCACTCCCCACTCTGGTTATCTATTTTAGCCATCTTCGTTGGCAACTTTTAATTTTTGCTGCTCAATGAAAATAATAAATAGCTTAGTGATGAAAAAAATACTCTTGAAATACATTACAGCTCCGTTTTAACTGGAAATGAATACCATCTCCAATTGTCTAACAAACAATGTGTGACTTTCTGTTACTCCATCCGACTGGCATCTCCTATGAACAAAGCAGAGGGATATCCAAGTGCATCTCTTTTAGAGACACACCGCCCTTTCTTTCAGCTGACATCTCTAGAATGAACAACTCAGAGCCAGCCAATGTGCAAAACACTCTCCCGGCTACCACATTCTTAGGTGGGTCAGAAAGTCAATCAAATTCTACTTCACAAATAAAACTAATTCCTATAATATGAGATGGGAGGCTGCATTCATATTTCGAAGACCGAATATTCTCCCTCAAGTAATATAAATTTATAGCTATGACTTTTCCCAGTGCTCGATCGACTGCTCATGGTATATGAAAGTAATTAGGCTTCTCTGAAAGCCACAGCTGCATTGAGAACTATATTTGAGTAAACACAAAAGAAAAGCATTCCAAGTGTTACTTTTAATGTTTCCATAAAAGTTAACATCTATAAAAATATTGCTTTCCATTTTCTGTGTAGAAGCCAGCCACCCTTCATTACTGAAAGGGGACCGTGGAAACAGAGTGGCTGGCAAGCTGCCGTGCAGAAGAGAGCAGAATTCTGTTCTAACTCAGATCTGGCCTGGCCACATGGCAAAGTGAGTCCTGCAAGATAGGGCACATACCTACAATGAAAACGACCTCTGTAACTCTAGTTAACTCATGAGAGGCTGAGTATACAAGGGCCAATGGCCAGACCATATACCAAAAAAAAAATAATAATAATACAACTGACCCACAATCTGCAACAACCACTCCCAGAAGCCAAACCACAATCTCTTTTGCAATTGGTCCCAAATGGTCAGGATTTAAACAGTAACTGCCAATTTCCCCAACTTCTGCTCCTGGCTGCCAACTTTGGAGCAACCAGAGAAAGCTGAATAAGCTCCCCTAACCAACCACACAGGATGTCTTGCTTCCAGTTAGCCTGGCTCCAGCGTCCCCAAGCCAACACCCCCTAAGTCGGGGCATACCTGAAGCCTTCCCATTTTGCCTCTCTAAGGCTGCCACTCCCACGATTACCTTTGAGTCCCTGCCAAATGCAAGCAATGCTAGCTGACTCTCTTGCTCTAGAAAATTCTGAAGAAATGCCCTCTGCTATTTCTCATTTGGGTGATTTTTGTTTATTTCCACACCTGGTTCTCTCTGGTGGCTCTGCCTGCCTAGCAGCCCGCTCAGCTTTCTCCTCACATCATGTAGGGTCTTCGCTCTTCCCTGCTGCCTTAGGCTGTCTCTCTTTCTTTCTTTTTTAAGATTTTATTTATTTGACAGAGAGAGAGAGAGAGCAAACAGGGGGAACGGCAGGAAGAGGGAGAGGGAGAAGCCGGTTCCCCGCTGAGCAAGGAGCCCAATGCAGGATTCGATCCCAGGATGCCAGGATCATGACCTGAGCTGAAGGCAGACACTCAACTGACTGAACCACCCAGGAGCCCCTGGGCTGTCATTCTGAAGGTGAACTGCTCTTCCTCTATTCTTCCAACTGTATTCTTTTTCAGTATTTCTCCTCTTCCTCTTGGACCTTTTGTGGGAATCTATAGTGTTCTTTCCCATGTCCCACACATGTCACCAGGACAGCAGGGGAACCGTCATGGGGCACCCATGGGGCTAAGCACAGTGAGGCTACTGTGAGGACAGGATATGAAAAAATCAAGATGTTGGCCTTGCCAAGAAAAGGGATCATTACAGTTCAATTCACCTGCACTAAAATTTGAGCCAAAACTGGGCAGCTAAGATCCAGAAGCTAAGACAACAAGAAAAAAGCCAGGAGCCAATAGCAACCAATTGAGGGGTCAGAAGTGACTGGCATCAAGAAAGTGGACAAAGGTGAGCAGAAAGGAGAGGAATCAGAGGAAAGTGAACTCTCCATAGGGAGATTAAGGCAAGGACACCTTGTTAACTATTGTTTTCTTTATACTGAGCTCCGGCAAACCTCAGCAAGCCATGTCTTAAAGGAAAAGAATGTGGAAGGTCACCAAGCCTTTCTGTCCAACATGTATTTTCCTTTGCAACACCGTCTATATATAGAAAAGCATTTGCATCTCACGTAAAGGATAATAAAACACTTATCAGCAACTTCCTCCTCTATGGCTCAGAAAAACTCTCTTCATTCCATTTGTCTTCCATCTCACCTTTGCTATCGATTCCTCTACTAATTTTTATCTTCCCATTTGTCTTCAATCTCACCTTTGCTGTTGATTGCTCTACTAATTTTTATGTTTCTGTTTCTCACAAACAAAAGTCTGCTCAACCATGTTACACTCCAAAATGACCAACTTCTCCTGTCATCAACCACAAAAGCTCCTGAAAGAATCTTCTGAACACCCAGTCTCTGCTATCTCCTCGGCCAAATACAAAGTTGGCCTCTTCCCTCTGTCACGCTAATAGAATTGCTGTCCAAGGTCACTAATGAGGGCCTCAGGCCCAAACCTGACACCTTCCTTCAATCCTCACAGGACACATGCTCTCCTGGCCCATCTTGACTTTCTTCAACCTTGGCCTTTCTGACACTGCACTCACCTTCAGGACCACACTTCTTCAGCTTAGCTATTTCTTACTATTGCAGTCTCACCCATTCCCCCTTTCCCCATCTTTCAGTCTCCTCTGCTATGGAAACTTGACCTAGTCTCCAAAAAAATCCATGCCAGTTGCCATTTCCTTCCAGATCTCTAGAAACAGACAAGATTAAGTCCTCCTTTGCTGTTTTTGGTATTTGAATTACTCATGCAGCAGCTTCCCTTGCAGCCTCATAGTAAAGTAATCTGCATCCCTGTGTTCCACCTCTCCCTTAGTCTGCAGGCTCCTTGAAGGGAAAGATTCAACCTTATCTATCTTTGTATCTCCAGGTCTAAGAATAGAACCGGACACATAACAGGTATGGGCTCTGGAGTCTGGCATCTATGGAGTGAGCATGGGAATGGTTCCTACTTCACAGCACAATGTGCAGCATGCTGGCTATTATCATCATCAACAAGAGATGAGAGTTAAATTCTACTGAACCTAATAATATGAAGACAGGTGTGAGCATTGTTCCCCTGTGAATTTTCTGCAGTATCTGATTTCAGGTAGTTCAGTGTAAAAAAAAAATGTGCTTTTAATTACCTGGAAGATACCAAAAATCAAATTTATCAGATATTTCTGATGGTCTCAGTTTTGTACAAACTGTTTATTAAATGACTTTATACAGCACCATTTCTATCTCATTTCCTATAGAACCACAGAATGTCTATGTATGCTGGAAGGTAAGGGGAAGAAATGCTGAGGAAATGAGAGGAAAAGGGGCAGGTATACAGGAAATAGTCAAGGTCAACTGCAGACAACATTGATACAGAGAAAAGGATGGGACAAGATTTTTCTCACAACCCTACATCCCAGAGCCCTAAACACTTTCACTGACTTTCAGTAACAATGGTGAGAACTTCTGCTATAAAATTACTTTTACAACAGCTAAGAGGCCTCAATGTTTAATCATTATGACATATATAGGAGTACGGTATTATTATTTTACAGGCAAGAAACTGGGACTCATAGACGTCCAATAGCTTACTGAAAGTTCTGCATTCAGAAGGCAGCAAAACTGGCATCTGAACTCTGGTCTTTCAAATTCAAGAGCCCTTACCCACTCTTAATCATATCTACACCACCTCTCCAAAAGATCACATGAGGAAATAATTAATCACTACTCGAAGAAATTATCCAGCTCTTCCTCCATGACAAATGAGAGGTTAGATTCTAGGAGGATCCAAGTGAAGTGTAAACCTAAATTCTTGGTTTCCAACAGCAAGGAAATGCAGGGAATTAAGACACTTAAGTGTTTGCATTTAAGGGTAACTCTTAGGGCCTTCTTCTAATGAAGTCTGAATGGAAGTGAACCAAAACTGAGGTTATCAACTAATTAGGCTTCATTCTTTTGCTTTATATGGACCCCCCTCTTGAAGTCCCAAAGGACCAAGCTATGCAATTTATATGAAGCTAAAACCAACCAAGAGACATTGAGCAAAGAGTCCTAGTCTTATAGCCAAGAGGAACAATAACAACACTAGATTGCCAGATACAAAGAAAGAAGGAATACAAAAGAGGTTCAAAACAAAGGAGTGTTCACAGCTGTTGCTATCGGGAAGGCTTCACAGAGAAACCGGCATTAGAGCTAAGGATACTTAGATCATATTCTTTCATCCTAAAGTTGTAAAAAGGTCTGAAAAGATGTATGATTTTAAGGACCTACCATCCAAGTTATATTGTACAAATGTAATTCCAGCCTTCATACTGCAGAACATATAGGAACTTCATATTCAGAAACAATTAGATGATTTTTGAACAAGTTAAAGAAAAGACATTTTCCAGATTAATAGATAGCAGTTGAGTAAATGTGTTCTTTGCTTAGAAATTCCAGAAATAATTATCAGCATGAAAGGTAACCATCAAGCAAAATGTCGACAATTTTTCAAGTTGGGTTTTCTCCCTTCTCAGAGTTATGAATAAACTTACCACATTTTGGTTAAAATATTCATTCACAGGGAATAGTAATTTATCCAAAATGAATAAAATTATAATATTTAAACATGTATTTTGCCAACAAAAATTATTTTGTGTTGAGTTTTTTAGCATACATAATTCCACTGGGCAACAAAAGTCACTTCATCTTCCATCTTGTCAGAAGAGCAAAGAAAAGCAAGTGCAATTTTAAATGTTTAATTAGAAGCAAAATCAAGTATATATAATGATATACCACATTGCTAGCAAGTAATAAAGATAAACATCTTTGTACATTATCAACACTGAGAAACACTGTCAAATTTCACTTTGCTTACAGATGGCAGAAAGAAACTTCTATAGTATTAAATGGCTTTTCAGATACCACTTCTGAGTTTGGTTGTTGTTGTTGTTGGTTTTTTTCCCCAAGAAGTTGGGGTTGGGATAATTTGAGGCATTAGAGTTTTGACAGTGACATTTCCTTGTAATTGAGAGAAGTTTGTCAAGTTCAGACATGATTGTGTTTGCCTTTAGCAAACACACCATTCACATTTTGAGAAAAACTGCTGATGCAGTCCTAATGAAACTGTTCCAGCCCTGCTAAATCACCGACAGATGTGCTTGCCTGCCAAGGGATTTCCCTCGGAATGTTCTCATTTTCTTCTGTTTAGAGAAAGTTCATTTAAAATCTGTTAAAATGTATTAATGTGCAGCATTGCATTATAGCTTGCTGTGGGCATACTGGTAAAAGAGGAGTTACGTGAAGACTAGCATTGGGATATCTACCAAAAACTTAAGAAATCATCCAAAACAGAAACCTTCCCTGTCCCCAGCATTCCAGAAGGGAGGCCTCATCCGGTCCACAGAACTTACGCTGCATAATTTCATAGAGTGTTCCAACAGAAAGGGGCTCATCTATTCCCCCACGCCATTTAAAAATACGTCTGTGGCTGACACTGCCATCTAGAGAGATTAAATGACTTGTCGACAGTCACCAGGTCAGTTGTCCAGTGATGATGGGGCCACCTGCAAATACCAGTTTAATGGAGAAAACAAAAGGTAGTTTTTACCCATTAGTTTTGCACAAGGGATGAGGCTCAAAGATCCTCTGAGTATGGAGCTAAAACTTTTATTTTATTATCAAATCAATGTGTTCTACAGTTCCTATGGTGACTATGGAGGAATCTATTTTGGAAACTTCATTAGAGTTGCAAACACCTTAACCATTACAGGGAGGATTAACACAGCTTTCTTTAGTGAATTAAAATTGACTTGTGGGTGTTGGTGTAAGCATTTAAGACAATATCACGGTGATGGTACCTCCAAGGAAGTAAAATGTTTAATTCTTCAATTTAAAAAAAGCCCAGTTTTTTTTTTTCTCTTTTTCTAAACGAATGCAATACTCAAGTCTAAATGGAACTGGTAACCACACTCATTCCTGGATCAATGCGAATGCCCATCTACCGACTGAAAAGTATAATGAACAGCTACTATTCTTACCTATCTCAACTCCCTTCCTTTGGGGCAGGATATCCCCCCCCCCCACCCTCGGTGCTATTGACATTTGGATCAGATACTTGTTTGTTGTGGAGTGCTGTTCTGAGCATTGTAGATATTCATGTCCTCTGCCCACTAGATGCCAGTAGCACCATCTCCCCAGTTAGGACAACCAAACTGTCTCCAGACATTGCTAAATGTCTCCTGCTGGTGGGGGAGGACAGGACAAATCACCCCCTGTTGAGAACCACTGCTCCAAGAGGCCTTCCTTGCTGCACTGATGGGGCTGCCATCCACATCATGTGCCCAGTAGCTACTTAGAGGTCACGACCTCACAGTCAGGGCTTCCCCAGTGTCCACCATTCTGTCCTGCTGAGGGCACCAGTTGCCAGCTCTTCTTCCCCAGGATCTATTCTTTAATTCCATATACTATCCAGCATCCTCTCAAACCTCATCTTTTCCCCTTGCCTAAGTCATTCAAAGTACATAACTGCTTACAACTAAGGAAATCTACCTAATAAAAAGCTATGCAGAAAATAATCATCCCAACAATCCCCCTTTCTTTTTTTTTTCTCTTCTTTCTTTTCTTTTTATTGTACTATATGAGAAGATGGATCCTGGCTGAACCTATTACGGTAATCATTCCACAATCTGTGTAAATCAAACCATCATGCTGTGTACCTTAAACTTATACATTCATGTATGCCAATTATTTCAATAAGGCTGGAAACAAATTGAATGCAAAAAAAATATTATTTTCATTTGTGTGGGTAAAAAAAAATTTTAATGCATTTGTTACATATTAATAGTACAATGAGGCAGAAGCATAGAATCACCCCCCCAAACTAACAAAAATAGCAAGGTAATGATAAGAATTTTGAAAGACTACCATGTAACCACCATCTATAAAATCAGCAAAGTAGTAGGTGATTTTGCTAAAATTTTTTATTTATTTGACAGAGAGAGAGTGTGTGTGCCCACGCAGGGGGAGCAGCAGAAGGAGAGGGAGAAGCAGGTTCCCCACTGCACAAAGAGCCTGATGCAGGGCTTGATCCCAGGACCCTGGGATCATGACCTGAGCCAAAGGCAGACACTTAACCTACTGAGCCACCCAGGCACCCCTTAAAATTTTTTAAACTATAAGAAAAGAAAATGAAGATTCTGGTAACGTCAACCTCATCAACTCTCTTTACCCCAGCCTTCCACACACCCAGAAGCAGCATGAAAGAAAGAAAGGAAGTACAGAGAATGCTTAGAATTCTCAAAAATACCCTAGAAGTTGTAAAGGTCGGGACTGAGGGGAGAAGGGGCATGATGACAGAAACCTGGATAAATTCAAGAAATACAGCTTTATTACAGAAGCCCCTTCATATTATTTTAAGACCCTGCCATGGGCGCCTGGGTGGGTCAGTCGTTAAGCATCTGCCTTCGGCTCAGGTCATGATCCAGGGTCCTGGGATCAAGCCCCACATCGGGCTCCTTGCTCCGTGGGAAGCCTGCTTCTCCCTCTCTCACTCCCCCTGCTTGTGTTCCCTCTCTCACTGTGTCTCTGTCAAATAAATAAATAAAATCTTTAAAAAAAAAAAAGACCCTGCCAATATGTACTACTGTGTACATGTGTACATACTGATGTTCTTCACGTGAAAAGATGCTCTCTCAGGCAAATCAATTAGAAAATGGCATCCCGCCCCCGCACCCCCACTCTGGGCTGAAGCAGCCTTACAACAGGCACATTCTTGGTGAGCAGAATGCAGACTGGATTTTAGTCCCCACTCAAGCCCCCTCAGCCAGGTGCCCTTAATGCAAGGACAACCTGCACAAAAGTCCATGACAGCCCTGCCAACAGCGGCAGGAAGGGCCATCAGGGCCTGCTGATTTCCAGAGCAACATGCCAAGTGAAGGAAAGTGGTCTAGTCCAAAGGTGTAGAAGAGTCCTGGTTGAGCAATGGGCCCAGGATATTTAACAGGATCTCAGACGATAGCTCAGGGACAGGATTTTTAATACGGTTTCAGTAGACAGAGCAGGGTGCAGGTCCCCAAGCATGGGCTGTGCTCTGCTCCACCATAGCTTTCTATTCCCACATCTGCACAATGTCTATTGCAGTGGCTTTCAAATTTTAAGAGGCACCAAAATCACCTGGAATGCTGATGAAAACATAGATTGCTGGGCCCCATCTCCAGAGTTTATGACTTGATAAGGTTGAGATGGGGTCCAAGAATTTCCTTCATTATGATGCTGCTGGTCCCAGGACCACACTTTGAAAACCAGCCACCTTTAGAGAAGTAGGCAAAAAGCAACATCCAGTTCTCAAACTTAGGTCTCAGAATTTGGAAGACAAAGTAGTCCCAAATAATCTGAAAAGGAGCCAAGGGAGATCCATTTACACCAGTTTGGAAATAAACATGAACACCCATCTTACTAGTAAGAGGGATACAAAGAGAAGGCATGCTTACCTAGCATGCAGACAAGTCGGGGATGGGAAGGTGTGAGGAAGTGAGGAGCATTATGCAAAGGACAGATGAAGAGTTCAGCTGGAAGTAAATATAACCCAAAGAAGAGACACAAGTTCCCCATGAGTGCTTTGTAATATTAAACAACTTAATAAGGATATTCAATGAGAACTCAGAGCTGAAAAGATAAAAGGAAATTCCAGAGCTAAGCAAACACTCTGAAAAATATTATGTACCACTGATGATCTAATAAATAAATTAGAAACAGAAGTGGGAAAAAAGTCAAAGCTAAAAACCAAATTAACAGAATGATGACAAAACTCAATATAATGAATGCATAAGGAAAAGGCAAGAAACTTGTTAAAGCAAACAGAAGGCAATGCATTAATTTGGAAGACAGAGAAAGTAATCCAACAAAAGAACAACTGGTATTCCCTGAAACAGTGGACCAGGAAAAGGAACACTGAGTTATTACACAGAAACCTGTCCCTAAAGGAGGAAGAGCTATGACCATAGGTGCAAATGATACATCATATTGAGAAAAAAAAAATGTAAGAATCAGCATTAAGACATCCTAATTAATCTATCAGACATCGAGGATAAAACTAGAGTTATTCAGGCATCAAGAAGAAGGAAGCATGTCAGCTTCAGCAGGGAAAAAGAATCAGCTTGGCCTCACGCCTTGCATAGCAACATCCAATCTCTGAAAATCATGTGGCAAAATCTGTAAGCTTCAGTGGGAAAGAAAAGGGAACCCAAGAATATCGTATCGGCCAAATTGTTATTCAACTTGGAGAATCATGGAAATAACTGAACAATTTGGGCCACAAAAGGGAGAGGAATTGAGATTATAGTAGGACTCTGACCATGCAGATACAAAGACCTTGGTCAACTGCTGGCTGTCCTGGAAACAGGATTCCAACCATTATACTGAGATAAAATCACATGCTAAAAAGGAAAACAGTAATTAGAGCTGGGGGCCATATGCAGAGCCTAACTCTAACTTGAGAGATGCTCTAGGCGGAGCTTCAGATGTATTTTTGCCCACAAATAATTAGTCCTGAAGGGGAAGGATTTGGTTTATGTATGAAAGGGTCAAGTTGAAATGGCATGCTCAAGAATAATGCTATTCTGAGTGTTACTTCTCCTGGAAACTCTGACCAAGGCACTGGAGGTAGCAAATTATACAGGTGCATATAGCCCGATTCCACTCACTAGTTTCTTCTCTATGTAGTATATGGCATGAATAGGAAACAAAGCAGTGCATGCTATTGGTGTCCTATGTGATTGGCCATGGGACTGAAGAGATCTCTGCTCACTCTCCCCACCCCACTTCAATAGCCCAGGAGGTCTGGACCTATGCAGTGTGGAGAGTAACCAAGAACCAACACATTTATGTAATATCACACCCACTTTATGAATAACATTCTGCTTTTGTCATGTTGATTTCACAGATTCCACATCTACCAGGAGGAACTGTATTCAGAGGGTAAGTAACCCATCCACAGTCTATCTGAAACAAGAGCTTCCTGACTTCATTCAGACTCCCTTCTGTTTGCTTGGGATTTCTCTCTTCTCTAAAACATTTTGGTTGGGAATTTTTAAATGATTTCTATGCTTGTGTAAGTACTTTTTTCACATCTAAATTATGGATTCTGTGCTCAAGCGCACGTGCATGTGCACACACACACACACACACAATATAAACAAGAAAGGAAGATAATTTTCCTCAAATAATAATGTCCATGAATTGAAAGCTTGGAGTATAGCTTAATATGGTTTGGTTTGGTGCATTCTACAGAGCTGGCTTTGTAAATTAAAGGTGTGATCCCTTGAAATCACTGTGATAAAAGTGATTTGAAATCATACTACTGACAGTCATAATAGAAACACATGCCTCCTTACCACTCATAGCTCAGTCTGGTGACAACAAATCAATAGAGTGAAATGCTTGCAGCTTCTTAGAGAAAGGTTCCACCTGACAGATATCAGGAGATCAAATATTCACAATGCTTAGGAACAAGAAGTGTATGGATTAGGACATACTTGAAAAGGCAGCCAGAGAAGGATAGAAGCCCACCCTGTGAGGCCTTTGGTCACTATTCCTTTATTTAACTTTCAATTTGTTCATCTCTTGTCTCTGCCCTGCGAGTTAAAACTATACCAATAAAAGACATCAAGGAACTCTTGGTCCAGTTGTGGAAACAATTAATACATGATTTTGAGCTACTGTTCTGCTAGATGCACAGGGGGTGCTAGGGGAACGCAATGAAAGGGTACCAATTTTTGCCCTTCTAAGGGGGTTTTGAGGAGGTTGTCTGAAGTAGCCATTAGAAACAAACAATTATAGGGGATGGGAGAGGAGAAGAGAAAAAGCAAGGACCTCTAAGACTTTGGGCATGTGAACTTTTTATATGACATAGTATTTGGTCACTCCATCATAGATAATAAGTTTCCAAGGGAAGCCCATCCTATATACCATTCTAGAAATCAGAGGATGTTATTATCCAAATTTACCTGGCTACTTTTAAGGTGGCCCAAGCTCTAATTTCTCAAGGATGATATTCTTCTTGCCCATAATTGTTACTGGAGCCAGAAGTACCAAGTCTTTCTACCTAATTTCCTGCCCAATGAAGAATTCTCCTTTATGACATTCCTAATGGATGTTCAGCCAATTTCTTGTTAATTTTTGGCTCCTTCACCTCTATTTCCTTTTTGTTACAGCATGCTAATTCCCCTTTGGGAAATTTCCCCCTATTGTAGATAGTCTTTGTAGGATAGTAAATTCAGTGCCCTACCATGTCACTACAGGATTTGAAGAGATCCCCAGAGACCTCTGGTATATGTTCTGCTGTCCCCATTCTACATGGACAAAGGATAAACATGTAACCTAAACTCAGCCAGCCAGCTCTTCTCTTCCAGAACTTTAAATCCTAAGTAGGGTGACACACCACTCATTTGTCCATATTACTGTGGCCTCTCAACAGTTAAGTAGATTCCATCTTGATTCCTTTCCTGTTTCTAAGCCTGGTCCTGCTGCATGCATCTTATTCTGTTAATTCCCTGATAACCTTCTGATAAATTCTATTTTAACTTATGTTAGCCTGAGTTGCTCTCTATTACCTGCTGCCAAAGAACTTTAATTCTGCTTGAATCCTTCTACTCATGGGAATATCACTACTTTGTGAGGCTGATTATCCCACAGGTATACCTCTGAATTTGCTACAGTTATTAATTCAAACTAATATCAGCTTCCCTATTACTAGGGTCTGTCATCAGTAACTAGAAAAAAATAAATTTTAGTCCTTCTATACGATAACCACCTTAGTATCTGAGAACAGTAAGTAATTACCAATAACCACACCACAAAAACAAGTCATCCCTTTCTCAAGTTGGAAACCACCAGCTTCTTTTCTAACCTGATGTAAAGTCCCCAGACCACAGAAATCAGAGAGCTGAATTGTTGATGGGCATCTGAATCATTTTCTTGGGGTCCCAGGGAAGTAAGAAGGCACTTCCTCAAAGAGTCTCTTTGAAAGAGAGTACTTCCATGTTTATTGTCTGCAAGGGTTGGGGAATGGTAGAATTCGTTGATAGGATACAGAAGGCCTTCTTATCATACAACTATTAGGTTTCTCTGTATTCCTCTCCAGTCTGCCCCCAATTAATGGTATATTATCTTCTCTACTGAAGTTGGGATAATTGGTGGTTATTTTCAGAGCAACTCATCAGGATGATAGAGATTGATTCTTTTTAATTGAGGTAGCGGAGGTGTTGAACATTCATTGGGTACTGAGTAAATGTTGCTAGGATTGCAATTTCCCAAAACACCTGTCTGATAAACATCATGTCCTCAACATTTGCAAACAATCCAATGTCTCTCCTCCCCCATTCAAGTATTCCCCCTTCTCATTCTAATATCTACTCTAACTAAAAGTTTATGATTCTATATTCACTTCACTACTTCTGAAAAACATTTGTCTGTAAAAATACATCTATTCTTGAGCAATAGTCAGTCAGAAACCTGAGTTTTCATGACAATCAGAGGAAAAACAAGGGATGGACAGAGAAGAGTCCCTGTTCTCTATAGGCCTCACAGTCTGATGCTCATGCAGCTTCCTCCTGCCCCATCTCCTTATTCCTTTCACAGAGAGTGAGGATTTAGGGCAAGTAATCCCCCCATTCCAGAAAGAAAGCAGCTCCACTTAGAGTACCATGCTTCCCTGTGACAGAGCTTTCAGAGGAGCAGAGTGTAATGGTCATCTTCTCTCTTGCCTGTTCACACAGAGGATGACTTCCTCTCCTTCCCTCCCATCCCCTTCCCTCTCCTCTTTAGTTCAGTGGACACCAGCACTGAGAATAATGTCCCAGCCTGAGGAGGCCTGAGGCAAGTAGCCTAGACCAGCACCAACCAACACTGAACATAACTGTCTCCTACTCTTTGGCTCCTTTTCCTCTAGGGCTATGAGTGTTCTGGGTTGGCTGCACCTCCCACTGCTCAAGTGAGATTTGACACTCAATTAGGGCTGAAGAGAAACTGACAGACTGCTCTGGATCCAAGTCACTGCATTACTTTAATAGAGGTAAAACCATTCAACAAATGTTCAGTCTAAGTCACCACGGTTCTACTTGGGGAGGTAGGGGCCCATGGCAGACTGCCCCAAGATGGGCTGCTTTGGCATAAAGATTATTTTAGTTAAAATTAAGCAAAACCCAGCAGATGCAGGAAAAGCTCTCTGCTTTCCCCCTCAACTGCTTAAATTTACATTGGAAAGGAGAGCCCATAACAGGAAGAAAGCTATTAACAGAGAGTTACCTTTACCTAAGTAACTATCTGCATAATAGAACAACCTTCTTTTTCCAAACATCTCCTCTCATCCTGCTAATGGCCTTCCTTCCCTTTGTATTCTCAGACCCTTACCCCTCTCCTTAGCTCATATAAGCATCAAGTACCTGATTTCCAGAAAGAAAAGAAGCTGGGCCAAATAGACACTTGGCCCAGTATCATCATAACAATATCACAAGCTCGGGCGCCTGGGTGGCTCAGATGGTTAAGCATCTGCCTTCGGCTCAGGTCATGATCCCAGGGTCCTGGGATCGAGTCCCGCATCGGGCTCCCTGCTCCTTGGGAGCCTGCTTCTCTCTCTCTCTCTCTGTCTCTCATGAATAAATAAATAAAATCTTTAAAAAAAAAAAAAAAAAAACAATATCACAAGCTCACACTCCATCCTGATGGCACATACCAGATTTTTTTGACTAATGAAAAAATATGTCATACAAAAGAAAAAAAAATCCTAAATGATGTACATCCTTATTTGGCTTTGCATTTCAGTCAGAATCACATAAACAGACATACGAATTGAAGCACTCTAAAGGAATGGAATGATGCTAAACTAGTAAAAACCATGACATAAAAGTTTTCTTAATTCTAAAATAACTACTTCTCTTCACATTTTACTATTTCATTAAATGAGAGTTATTTTCAAGTGATGTATATTTAATGCAGGGTTTTTTTTTTAAAGTCTCCAATAACTCTTATTACATTGTTGGTGTCTTTTATAATTCATATAATTCTCAGAACTAATGAAAATTGGTAAATTCAATCATTTGACCTCTGGACCAGAGACTGGTATGGCATAAACCTATCCACGGAAACCCCCATAGGTTCCAAATATTTTTCCCGATCCTACTGAAATTTTCTCCCACGTGGGTTTTAGAGGGTGTTCCTTATGCCCTGTGAGGACAGGAATATCCTGACAATAGAGTAGATAAAAGTACATCGGGGAGTCTTCCACCTTCTCCCTTTCCTTAAAAATTGTGCGCCCACTCCTGCCAGGTTTGAACATCTGTCTGCAGCACAGAGCAAAACAGTGTCCTCTGCAGAGGAAGAAAGGGGCAAGGGGACAGACTCCCTAATAGTCACCCACAGAATTAAACAGATTCACCCACCCAGCATCTTCCTGGGAGGAGGTATTTTCTTGTGTCCTCTTTAAAACATTCCTGTGAGAAGGTAAAGGCTAAGAGAAGGTAAAAGCTAGACATACTACAATGAGTGAATGGTAGGTTTTACCCAGGAGCTTTGTTCTCCTACCACCAGCTCAGAGCAGCTCACGGTGGACAAATGTTTCCTACCGGTGGGGGGAGAGGGGGGTCACACACCACAGGGACACACAGAAGGGGAATGCAGGCACTGCCCCAAGGTGGTGTTAAACAACACTAAATCACGTGGTGAGACCTGTACTTGCTTAAACTCCTGTTCAATCCTTTTTCATTATATCAAGTGGAAAGCTTCAATATGGTGCCACATGTCTTAATCAGCTAACACGTGGGAGTCTCCCCTTTTAACAGGGAGAGAATAGGCCTCAGCTTCAGAGCCATTATCGAGAAACAGCATCTACCTTGAATTAATTTATGATAATTTACTTTCACTAAGTATTTCTGTGTTTCCTTTCTCATTGTGGTAGGTGGCATGATTTCCATTTAAAATAGTGGCATGGTTTCCTTTCAAAACTTATGGTTTAAAAGTGAGTTAATTCAGGAGGCGGAGCAAGATGGCGGAGGAGTAGGAGACCTGGATTTCGTCTCCTCTCAGGAATTCAGCTGGATAGGGATCAAACCATTCTGAACACCTACAAACTCAACAGGAGATCGAAGAAAAGAAGAGCAACAACTCTCTCATCAGAAAAGCGACCACTTTCTGGAAGGAAGGACGTGCGGAGAAGTGAATCCGAGGCGATATTTGGGAGGATAGACAGCGGCAGAGGGGCCTCCGTCGGCCGCTTCTGGCAAGTGATAGAACCACGGAGCACAAAATCGGAAGTTTTAGAAGTCTGCTCCAATGAGGGACGTCACTCTGGTGGCTAAGCGGGGGGTGGAACCCTCGTGGGACAGTGTGCTCTCAGGACCCTCAGGGTCACAGAAAGACTGGGGGTGCCTGAGTGCGGCAGAGCTCCCAGGTATCGGAGCGGGGAAGCCGGCTGCAGAGACGGAGCCCAGGCGCAGGCTCTCAGCTCAGGGTTGCCATAAACCGTGATCCGCGGCACAGTCAGCCACTGCTCCTGCAGCAGGGACCCAACAAGCGGCAGATCCGGGGAGACTCCTCTTCCTCCCCCGGGAGGAGTGGTGCAGGAGCGCACCGCAGGGATCTGCTGGGTTTGGAGACTCCACATGGGGTCGGGTGCCAGAGATAGAAAGGCTCGGTCACAGGCCGGGTGAGCACGGAGTGCGGCTGGAGACCAGGGAGACGGGAGTGACTGACTACTTTTCTCTGGGGGCTCACTGAGGAGCGGGGCCCGAGTTCTCGGCTCCTCCAAGGCGGAGATTGGGAGGCTGCAATTTTCACTCTCCGCCTCCAAAGCTGTACGGAAAGCTTGCAGGGAACAAAAGCTCTGAGAGAAAACCCGAGCAGATTACTTAGCCCGGACGGGGCAAGGGCGGGGCACTGCCACCTCCAGCAAAAACTTTTGGAAACCGCGGCAACAGGCCCCTCCCCCAGAAGATCAGCGAGAACAGCCAGCCAAGACCAAGGTTACCAAACAATGAGAACGGCAGAACTCCAGCGCTAGGGGAATAATGCACATAGAATTCATGGCTTTTTTACCATGATTCTTTAGTCTTTCAAAGTTAATTTTTTTTAACTGTCTTTTTTTTTTTGAATTTTTCTTTTTCCCTTTTTCAACCAACATCTTATCAATCCCTTTTAAAAAAAAATTATTTTTCATTTTTATTTTTCATTTTTAGAGTCATATTGTATCACTTCATAGTAGTTACCCGTATTTTTGGCATATATATATAAGTTGTTCTCTCTTTAAAATTTTGAGATAGTTTCTTCTAACAGATCAAAATATACCCTAAATCTCTAGTGTATGGTTTTTTTCTACTCCCCTGCCTGATCACATTCTTTCCCTTTTATTTTTTTTAAATCCTGTTCTTTCTTTTTTCACACAACTTATCAATTCCTTTTATAAAATTTTTTATAATTTTCATCTTTAAAGTCATATTCCATCCCTTCATCATATCAACCCTTATTTTTGTACATATATAAGTTTTTCTTTCTTTAAAATTTTGGGAGGCACTTTCTTCTAAGAGACCAAAAGACACCCAAAATCTAGTGTGTGGCACTGATCTATATATCAGCTTGATCATATTTGATCACATTCTGGTTTTTTTTTGTTTTGTTCTGTTTTTGTTTTTATCTTATTCTTTTTCTTTTCTCTTTCTTTTTTCTCTCTTTCCCTTTCTTTTCCCACTGCTTCAGGTCTTTTCTGATTTGTTTAGAATATATTTTCTGGGACCGTTGTTACCCTGTTAGTATTTTGTTCTCTCATTAATCTATTCTCCTCTGGACAAAATGACAAGACGGAAAAAAATCACCTCAACAAAAACAACAAGAGGTAGTACCGACTGCCAGGGACCTACTCAATACGGACATCAGTACGATGTCGGATCTAGAGTTCAGAATCATCACTTTAAAAATACTAGCTGGGCTTGAGAAAAGCATGGAAGTTATTAGAGAAACCCTTTCTGGAGAAGTAAAAGAACTAAAATCTAACTAAGTAGAACTCAAAAAGGCTATTAATGAGGTGCAATCAAATATGGGGGTGCTAACTGCTAGGATAAGTGAGGCAGAAGAGGGATTCAGTGATATAGAAGACCAAATGATGGAAAATAAAGAAGCTGAGAAAAAGCGAGATAAACAACTACTGGATCATGAGGGCAGAATTTGAGAGATAAGCGATACCATAAGAGGAAACATTAGAATAATTGGGATCCCAGAAAAAGAAGAAGAAAGAGAGAGAGGAGCAGAAGGTATAATGAAGCAAATTATAGCAGAGAACTTCCCTAATTTGGGGAAGGAAACAGGCATCAAAATCCAGGAAGCACAGAGAACCCCTCTCAAAATCAATAAAAATAGGTCAACACCCCGACATCTAATAGTAAAACTTAAGAGTTTCATAGACAAAGAGAAAATCCTGAAAGCAGCTTGGGAGAAGAGATATGTAACCTACAATGGTAGAAACATTAGATTGGCAACAGACCTATCCACAGAGACCTGGCAGGCCAGAAAGGACTGGCAGGATATATTCAGAGCACTAAATGAGAAAAATATGCAGCCAAGAATACTCTATCCAGCTAGGCTGTCATTGAAAATTGAAGGAGAGATAAAAAGCTTCCAGGACAAACAAAAACTAAAGGAATTTGCAAACACAAAACCAGCCCTACAAGAAATATTGAAAGGGGTCCTGTAAGCAAAGAGAGACCCTAATAGCAACATAGACCAGAAAGGAACACAGACAATATACGGTAACAGTCACCTTACAGGCAATACAATGGCACTAAATTCCTATCTTTCAATAGTTACCCTGAATGTAAATGGGCCAAATGCCCCAATCAAAAGACACAGGCTATCAGATTGGATTAAAAAACAAGACCCATCAATATGCTGTCTGCAAGAGACTCATTTTAGAACCAAAGACACCCCCAGATTGAAAGTGAGGGGGTGGAAAACCATTTACCATGCTAATGGACATCAAAAGAAAGCTGGGGTGGCAATCCTTATATCAGACAAATTAGATTTTTTTTTAAAGATTTATTTATTTATTTATTTGAGACAGAGAGAATGAGAGACAGAGAGCATGAGGGGGAGGAGGGTCAGAGGGAGAAGCAGACTCCCCGCCGAGCAGGGAGCCTGATGCGGGACTCGATCCCGGGACTCCAGGATCATGACCTGAGCCGAAGACAGTCGCCTAACCAACTGAGCCACCCAGGCACCCCTGGACAAATTAGATTTTAAAACAAAGACTGTAACAAGAGATGAGGAAGGACACTATATCCTACTTAAAGGGTCTATCCAACAAGAAGATCTAACAATTGTAAATATCTATGCCCCTAACATGAGAGCAGCCAATTATATAAGCCAATTAATAACAAAAGCAAAGAAACACATCGACAACAATACAATAATACTGGGGGGCTTTAACAACCACCTTACTGAAATTGACAGATCGTCTAAGCAAAAGATCAACAAGGAAATAAAGACTTTAAATGACACACTGGACCAAATGGACTTCACAGACATATTCAGAACATTCCATCCCAAAGCAACAGAATACACATTCTTCTCTAGTCCCCATGGAACATTCTCCAGAATAGATCACATCCTAGGTCATAAATCAGGTCTCAACCGGTACCAAAAGATTGGGATCATTCCCTGCCTATTTTCAGACCACAATGCTTTGAAACTAGAACTCAAGCACAAGAGGAAAGTCAGAAAGAACTCAAATACCTGGAGGCTAAAGAGCATCCTACTGAAGAATGAATGGGTCAACCAGGAAATTAAAGAAGAATTAAAAAAAAATACATGGAAACCAATGAAAATGAAAACACAACTGTTCAAAATCTTTGGGATGCAGCAAAGGCAGTCCTAAGAGGAAAGTATATAGCAATACAAGCCTTTCTCAAGAAACAAGAAAGGTCTCAAGTACACAACCTAACCCTACACCTAAAGGAACTGGAGAAAGAACAGCAAATAAAGCCTAAACCCAGCAGGAGAAGAGAAATCATAAAGATCAGAGCAGAAATCAATGAAATAGATACTAAAAGAACAGTAGAACAGATCAACGAAACTAGGAGCTGGTTCTTTGAAAGAATTAACAAGATTGATAAACCCCTGGCCAGACTTATCAAGAAGAGAATAGAAATGACCCAAATCAACAAAATCATGAATGAAAGAGGAGAGATCACAACCAACACCAAAGAAATACAAACAATTATAAGAACATGTTATGAGCAATTCTATGCCAGCAAATTAGATAACCTAGAAGAAATGGATGCATTCCTAGAGATGTATCAACCACCAAAACTGAACCAGGAAGAAATAGAAAACCTGAACAGACCTATAACCACTAAGGAAATTGAAGCAGTCATCAAAAATCTCCCAAAAAACAAAAGCCCAGGGCCAGATGGCTTCCCAGGGGAATTCTACCAAACATTTAAAGAAGAATTAATACCTATTCTTCTGAAACTGTTCCAAAAAATAGAAATGGAAGGAAAATTTCCAAACTCATTTTATGAGGCCACCATTACCTGGATCCCAAAACCAGACAAAGACCCCATCAAAAAGGAGAACTACAGACCAATATCCCTGAACATGGATGCAAAAATTCTCACCAAAATACTAGCCAATAGGATCCATCAGTACATTAAAAGGATTATTCACCACGACCAAGTGGGATTTATCCCTGGGCTGCAAGGTTGGTTGAACATTCGCAAATCAATCAACGTGATACAATACATTAACAAAAGCAAGAACAAGAACCATGATCCTCTCAATAGATGCAGAAAAAGCATTTGACAAAGTACAGCATCCTTTCTTGATCAAAACTCTTCAGAGTATAGGCATAGAGGGTACATACCTCAATATCATAAAAGCCATCTATGAAAAACCTACAGCGAATATCATTCTCAATGGGGATAAAACCGAGAGCTTTCCCCCTAAGGTCAGGAATGCGGCAGGGATGTCCATTATCACCACTGCTATTCAACATAGTGTTAGAAGTCCTAGCCACAGCAATCAGACAACAAAAAGAAATCAAAGGCATCCAAATTGGCAAAGAAGTCAAACTCTCACTCTTCGCAGATAATATGATACTTTATGTGGAAAACCCAAAAGACTCCACCCCAAAACTGCTAGAACTCATACAGGAATTCAGTAAAGTGGCAGGATATAAAATCAATGCCCAGAAATCAGTGGCATTTCTATACATCAACAGCAAGAAAAAAGAAAGAGAAATTAAGGAGTCGATCCCATTTACAATTGCACCCAAAACCAAAAGATACCTAGGAATAAATCTAACCAATGAGACAAAGGATCTGTACTCAGAAAACTATAAAATACTCATGAAAGAAATTGAGGAAGACACAAAGAAATGGAAAAACATTCCATGCTCATGGATTGGAAGAACAAATATTGTGAAGATGTCAATGCTACCTAGAGCAATCTACACATTCAATGCAATCCCCATCAACATACCATCCACTTTTTTCAAAGAAATGGAACAAATAATCCTAAAATTTGTATGGAACCAGAAAAGACCCCAAATAGCCAGAGGAATGTTGAAAAAGAAAAGCAAAGCTGGCGGCATCACAATTCCAGACTTCCAGCTCTATTACAAAGCTGTCATCATCAAGACAGTATGGTACTGGCACAAAAACAGACACATAGATCAATGGAACAGAATAGCCCAGAAATGGACCCTCAACTCTATGGTCAACTCATCTTTGACAAAGCAGGAAAGAATGTCCAATGAACAAAGACAGTCTCTTCAACAAATGGTGTTGGTAAAATTGGATAGCCACATGCAGAAGAATGAAACTGGACCATTTCCTTACACCACACACAAAAATAGACTCCAAATGGTTGAAAGACCTCAATGTGAGACAGGAGTCCATCAAAATCCTAAAGGAGAACACAGGCAGCAACCTCTTCAACCTCAGCCACAGCAACTTCTTCCTAGAAACATCGCCAAAGGCAAGGGAAGCAAGGGCAAAAATGAACTATTGGGACTTCATCAAGATAAAAAGCTTTTGCAAAGCAAAGGAAACAGTCAACAAAACCAAAAGACAACCGACAGAATGGGAGAAGATATTTGCAAATGACATATCAGATAAAGGGCTAGTATCCAAAATCTATAAACAACTCATCAAACTCAACACCCAAAGAACAAAGAATCCAATCAAGAAATGGGCAGAAGACATGAAAAGACATTTCTGCAAAGAAGACATCCAAAGGGCCAACAGACACATGAAAAAGTGCTCAATATCGCTCGGCATCAGGGAAATCCAAATCAAAACTTCAATGAGATACCACCTCACACCAGTCAGAATGGCTAAAATTAACAAGTCAGGAAACGACAGATGTTGGCGGGGATGCGGAGAAAGGGGAACCCTCCTACACTGTTGGTGGGAATGCAAGCTGGTGCAGCCACTCTGGAAAACAGTATGGAGGGTCCTCAAAAAGTTGAAAATAGAGCTACCATATGATCCAGCAATTGCACTACTGGGTACTTACCCCAAAGATACAAAAGTAGGGATCCGAAAGGGTACGTGCACCCCGATGTTTATAGCAGCCATGTCCACAATAGCCAAACTATGGAAAGAGCCAAGATGTCCATCGACAGATGAATGGATAAAGAAGAAGTGGTATATATATACAATGGAATATTATGCAGCCATCAAAAGGAATGAGATCTTGCCATTTGCAACGACGTGGATGGAACTGGAGGGTATTATGCTGAGCGAAATAAGTCAGAGAAAGACATGTATCATATGACCTCACTGATTTGAGGAATTCTTATCTCAGGAAACAAACTGTGGGTTGCTGGAATGGGGGGTAGGGTGGGAGGGATGGGGTGACTGGGTGATAGACAATGGAGAGGGTATGTGCTCTGGTAAGTGCTGTGAATTGTGCAAGACTGTTGAATCTCAGATCTGTACCTCTGAAACAAATAATGCAATATATGTTAAGAAAAAAAAAAAAGAAGAAGATAGCAGGAGGGGAAGAATGAAGGGGGGAAATCAGAGGGGTAGACGAACTATGAGAGACGATGGACTCTGAAAAACAAACTGAGTGTTCTAGAGGGGAGGCGGGTGGGAGGATGGGTTAGCCTGGTGATGGGTACTGAGGAGGGCATGTTCTGCATGGAGCACTGGGTGTTATGCACAAACAATGAATCATGGAACACTACATCTAAAACTAATGATGTAATGTATGGGGATTAACAGAACAATAAAAAATTTTTTTTAAAAAGTGAGTTAATTCAAAAGGAATGAGATCTTGCCATTTGCAATGACATGGATGGAACTGGAGGGTATTATGCTGAGCGAAATAAGTCAATCAGAGAAAGACATGTATCATATGACCTCACTGATTTGAGAAATTCTTAATCTCAGGAAACAAACTGAGGGTTGCTGGAGTGGTGGAGGGTGGGAGGGATGGGGTGACTGGGTGATAGACACTGGGGAGGGTATGTGCTATGGTGAGCGCTGTGAATTGTGCAAGACTGTTGAATCTCAGACCTGTACCTCTGAAACAAATAATGCAATATATGTTAAGAAAAAAAAAAAGAAGAAGATAGCAGGAGGGGAAGAATGAAGGGGGGGAAATCAGAGCGGTAGACGAACCATGAGAGATGATGGACTCTGAAAAACAAACTGAGGATTCTAGAGGGGAGGGGAGTGGGGGGATGGGTTAGCCTAGTGATGGGTATTAAAGAGGGAACGTTCTGCATGGAGCACTGGGTGTTATGAACAAACAATGAATCATGGAACACTACATCAAAAACTAATGATGCAATGTATGGCAATTAACATAACAAAAAATTTTTAAAAAGTGAGTTAATTCAAAGAAATAGTAAATATACAATAATATATTAAATATCTCAGTGCCATATACAGATATGGCAAAAACTGTATATGGGGCACATGGGTGACTCTTCTGCCGCTTTGGGGATTGATGCATGATTAGATCCTGTTGCTTCCAAACCTCCTCAAAAGAAAAGAGCATTCCACCTGACAGGTGTGTGAACTCACACCTTGCCCATGTATGGGAACATAGGAAATCCAAAAAATCCACAAGCACTGTTGTTATCCTGCTACTGCCTATGGCTCCCTATTCCTTTCTATGTGGAGTTCAACCTTTTCCTTCTGATGAGAAAGCGTTCTTCATAATTCTGCTCACTCAGCTCAGGCAGGTATCTCCCTGCCCCACATATAATACACCCAACCATTTCTACCTGAACAGCCTTCTTTATGTTGTACCCCCTAACCCTCCCACTGTAATGTGCTTCAAAGGTCTCCTTTCTTAGATGCAACACCAGAAAAAGCTTCCACTCTTCCTTGAATCAAACCCAGAGCTCTTGCTATCACTTCCACATGCTGCATACTCAAAGCATGTGTATGTAAGAAAGGACTTTATTCCAAGACTTTGTTTGCAGAAGGAAAGTAGAGTGATTAAATACATTGTTCTACAGTGATTTTAATTGTCACTCTAATCTGATCAGTCTCTAACCAGCTAATCGGTATTTAATCGGTTGCTTTAATTTTATCACAAAGCAGCTAGAATGCAGCTGTGGCTAGACATGACACAAATAAATAAAATGCATTATTATTTTTATTATATTTATGCATATGAGTCTTATTTTACTTTTGTCAAAACTAGACTCACTTTCACTCCGCTAGTAATTTGTTTGTATTAAACCGGTTTTGAGCATTTGCATGGTGAAAACAGTTAGAAATGTCTATTCATTGCCAACTATAAGTTATATAATAAGTTGTTAGATGTACCCACCTTCATTTTCCAAATAATGTTGTGATTCATTTAAATATTTGTACAGTGCTTCAATCACTGGCATTGTTTCTATTAATTAATGATACTACAGTTTAGTTCTAAGGAATAAATAAATGTAAAAGTAGATAAAACAGAACATGTTCATCCTACAAAAGGAATCTGCCTTGATCACCCTGAAATGTAATTCCAAATGTTGCCACACAATTAATTCCCCCGAGAATAAGGCCCAGAAGCATTAATAAAACTCTGACTGGTTTAGATTTGAACATGGGTACAATAGGTTCCAAAGCCCTATGTAAGTATTGGAACAACTTGACCTTATTTCAGCTTCTTCCAAAAACTATCAGGGACAACCATAGAATCAACATGAGAAATTATTAGGGACACACACAGTGCCTGCCTAAAAGGGCCCAGAAAACTACCACAAAGTTAAAAAAAGATATTAACAATAAAATCACAACACCTCAAGACTGCTCTTTGGACCTCTGACATCCTTGCTGCATGACCTCCAGGCTACTTACTCTTAAGTCTCAATTTTTCAATCTGTAAAATGGGAGTGATAACAGCTGCTCACACATTAGCGTGAGGTTTAAATAAGACAATGACATGAGGCTCTAGCCAAGGGGTCCAACTGCTCCTTTAGCTACTGGGATCTCTGGGGCTTACTCAGCACAGCTAGTGCTGCTTACCACCTGGTCTTCTCTTCATCCTGCTGAGATTCACTAATCCACCAAATGCTCGTTGAGTACCTCTGGTGGGCCAGCCACTATATGAGCCCACCTGCTACACAAGACTGAAGGTCCAGTTTGAAAGAAAAAGCCATTTCTCCCATGAGAGGATGACTAGATTTGCCTTTAGACAAAACATGCTAGGGAGATATTTGTGTTAAAACCGAGATCAAGACACCTATGGAAATATTCTATGGAACCATTAAGGAAGAAATGGCCCTTAGTCCAAGGTTCTCCTTTTCTGTCTGATGAAGGAACTGTGTGTGTTATTTATATAGTATTGTGGCAGTTCTGAAGCATTATTTTGTGTAGCAACATTCAAACCCATTCTGGACTAGGCCTAAAGATCTACCTGCCTGAATATCACTACCCCATCACTGAACCACAGAGTTCATCTACCAGAAGGAAGATGGCCAACAAAGAATCTCTATACAGAACAAATGAGCTAGTAGCTTGGTTTCATTCTTGTCCTGGATCTTTAAACTGGTTCTACCCACAGACCACAGAATGACGTTCTGAAAGCTCCCTACGTGTGTAGTGGAGTGGAAGGCACTCCAGCTCTGTTCTAGGCAGTCATATAAGGATCCCTTACTTTGCTCCTGCACAGGGTCCTGATCCCATCCCTGTTCTTGTTCTGCCTGACTTCAGAGCTCTCGACAGGATGCCCCATTATTCACCTGACCCTCACCTGCTCTATCTAATGACTCTCACCCAGTGAACGTGGCTCAGAAATAATCCCTGCCAATCATGGCTCCATACCCAAACCTAGGGCTTCCTCTCCAACTGGCAGCCTGGTGGGCTTTCCATGGGCTTCAGAGAAGAATGATCAAAGAGAAGAGAGGTCAAACAGACACATGAAAAAGTGCTCAACATCACTTGGTGTCAGGGAGATACGAATCAAAACCACAATGAGATCCCAACTCACACCAGTCAGAATGGCTAAAATTAACAAGTCAGGAAATGACAGATGTTGGCGAGGATGTGGACAAAGGGGAACCCTCCTACACTGTTGGTAAGAATGCAAGCTGGTGCAGCCACTCTGGAAAACAGGATGGAGGTTCCTCAAAAAGTTGAAAATAGAGCTATCCCATGACCCAGCGATTACACTATTGGGTATTTACCCTAAAGATACAAATGTAGTGATCTGAAGAGGCACCTGCACCCCAATATTTATAGAACCAATGTCCACAATAGCCAAACTATGGAGAGCCCAGATATCCATCGACAGATGAATGGATAAAGAAGATGTGGTGTATACACACACACACACACACACACACACACACACACACACTGGAATATTATGCAGCTATGAAAAAGATGAAAACTTGCCATTTGCAACAACGTGGATGGAACTAGAGGATATTATGCTAAGTAAAATAAGTCAATTAGAGAAAGACAATTATCATATGATCTCACTGATATGTGGAATTTGAGAAATAAGACAGGATCACAGGGGAAGGAAGGGAAAAATGAAACAAGATGAAACCAGAGAGGGAGACAAACCATAAGAGACTCTTAATCTCAGGAAACAAACTGAGGGTTGCTGGAGTGGAGGGGAGGGGGAGGAATGGGGTGGCTGGGTGAGAGACATTGGGGAGGGTATGTGTTGTAATGAGCACCGGGTATTATATAAGACAGATGAATCACAGACCTGTACCTCTGAAACAAAAAACACATTATATGTTAAAAATAAATATATAAAATAAATAAAACAGACAAAAAAGAGAGGAGAGGTCAAAGAGAAAGGTGAATTCTCATGCAAAAGAAAGATGAGTTATGAACTAACTGTGAAATCCTGAATATAAGTCACATATTCTCTGATCTTCATTCTCCAATTCATGTGAATTGAGAGTCACCTAAATTGCCTTACATAGATATGATCATACATACATACATGTATCACCGCAGCAAAAATATGTCTTTTATTGAAGCCAAAGAAATCTTCTCACCTTCTTCAATTACAACTGCATTACTCCACCAAAAGGTACTTGACCTTCCTCAAACAAACAAAAAATAAAACAAAAATACCCCTGTGCTTTGCATTAACAGTAGAGGATAAATATTCAGTTACTGGATAACTTTTAATATGGGGGCAAATGTAAATCCATTGCTTATTAACATCTGTACCCCTCTTATAGCCAGTTTGCCTGTGCTAAGGCTGAAGAAAATGAACTGGGGTGGTGGTAAAGGATCATTACATTCCAAAAACATTCAAATGAAGGAACACCATTTCTCCCTGGCTAGCTAAATCTAAAAAAAAAAAAAAAAAAAAAAAAATCTGTGAAAAAAATTACCAAAAGTTCTTATAAAAACTTTAAGACTAGATGACAAAGCATGGCATACAGACCATACTCCCACCTCCTCCCACCATAGCAGACATTATTAAACAATCACAGAACTCTTTCCACTGTGTCTAAACATAACCTTCAAATGCCTCCCAATATAGCATCTCAGGTAAATGCTGGCAACAAATCATACTTGACATGAATGATAAAAGCTATTTGGAATCCCTGCTTTATGAGACTGACTCTATTATCCTCAATGCCATTTTGAGTATTAAGAATCAAGAATATCAAAATATCACTACTTACATGAAATAAAATAGGGAGGGGATCCTGCCTGTAGGAACATGGATGGGAATATTAATAGAAGATTTCAACCCTGAAACTCTCCAGAAGTTTCCTTCTTATCACTCTAATATCTAACTTTTGCTCCCTTTGCCCCCTCTTCCCCTTTTAAAGCATAAAGTCCACTTCTAGGTCAAAAGAGTTTCAGATTGAGTTCTGGCCAAATGTTGTGGCACCTCAGAGTCTCCCACTTCAGAAGTTGAGTGTAATCTTAAGACGGGGCTGTGAGTGCAGAGTGAGAGAGATACAAAGGCAATCCTTGGCACTGCTGAGCTGGGAGAGTGGGTCTGGTAGTAAGCAGGAAGGGGTCAGGGGGACGCAGTGGGAGGTGGGTTGGGGAGCAAGGAGAGCAACAAAGGAGCCAAGGGAATGGGGTGGAAAGAACAATGGTACACATGAGTGAAGCTTGGGCTTTAGGAAATAAATGTGAAAATCGTGGCTCTTGAATGAAGAGCTCCTCATGGAGTCTGGCATGTCTTTTCTGATTATAAATACCTTTCCTTCTTCTACCCTCCACCTCTTCTCCCCTTCTTGTACTCTCCATCCTCTTTTCCCTCATCTGCCTTTCCATCCCCTCCTCTTTAACTTCCATTTCTTCCTTTCTTTCGCTCTCTTTTATCATTCCTTCTTCCCTTCCCCTCTTATTCTGCCTTGTCCAAGCTTTAGACAACTGCGCCCACCAGCCCCTTGTGGCTAAGGTACTTGTAGTGTATTCCCCATGCAGCCCAGCATAGAGGGGACTCAGGGACAGAAGGCCGGTGGGGTTCCTAGATATTACAAATCAGAGCAAATTGCAGGCCACCTGACGGAAGGAGGCAATGAGGTAGTAAGCAGAGATGGAGAAGGTGTATGTCCCGGGCCAGTGTCACAATAAGGTTGGCAGAAAACCAAGAGAGTAGAAAACAGCTCAGGCAGGAATTGATGCAGCTGGAAAAAGAGAGAGAGAAATATGTGGCAAACAAGCAAAGCAGTAGCACTAATGAGCAGTCATGACTGGAAACAGACCTGGGGGATGAAGGTTAACAGGTAAGTGCCCACCAAGGGTAAGAACCAAAAACCAAAGTGACAAACTGTGGCTCTATAACACTTGACACACAAAAACAGAGGTGTGCCCATTACATGGCAGCACCATGTGAGGAACTCAGTACATATTTCTTGTTTTACTTGAATTTTTATGGTAATATCACTGTGGAAACGGAACTGTTGTTCTGAGACTCAAGAATAACTTATTTCAATTTGGGAGCCAAGATAAAACCAAATGCCCATTCTAGTCTGACTATAATTTGGATTGATAGTGCAGAAATTCTTTGTTAAACCCACCCTATTGGACCTGAAGGTCAACCCCATCATAGCGGGGTGCCTCAGAGAGTCATTCTTCCTAACTAGTTACCGATTTGTAAAAAATCATGAGAGTCTTATATCAAATGACTGCTCCTGAATGGTTACCTTGGATCAACAGAGAGTAAATATTGGCACTTTCATATGGCAATCTGCTATTGGGGAATAATCTAGCCTTCCTGGAGGGACAGAAATAAGGCACATAACAGTCATTTACCAATCATATAATATTAGACACCAGTAATTTGTCATTCACTGCAGTGTTCTAGAATCATTAGAGGAGACATTCAAGTGCTCTCCGACATACCAGGTCTGATCATACAAGAAACACAATTCCTCAGGCTGAATGTACCAAGTCTGCATTAAGGTTTCATGACTCTAGACTGAAAGTTAATGACCAGTGCAAACCACCAGGCTACTATAGTAAAAGAGCAGCAGTAAAAAGGGCCTAATAAATCAGAAATTTAAATGGGATATTCATTTTAGTTATGGTCATTAGAGCAAAGTGATGGTCCAATTTACTTATGCAATGACTTACATTGATCATAACAAGTATTTTAAGTGATATTATGCATTAATTAATTAAGTAAATATTTGATTAGTACCTACTATGTGCATGATGCTCTACCAGATGATATGAGGCATATTCAGACATAAAAGAGATAATCTCTACCTTTAAGAGGCTTGTAATCCAATAGAGAAAGAGAACCTTTTGCAGAACTCTTGTACGACATTAAATATGACCACATAAGGTAATAAGTATACAAAGAGACTTCTTCAAGACTATAAAAGGAGAAATGACTTATATAATCACCTTATAAAGAAAGTCAGGTAAGGTTGTATATAGAAAAATCATTTCAACATATATTAAAGAAAAAGAATAGATTTTGGGTAAGCCAAAATTGCAGGGAAAGGATGCCCAGTCATAAAAACAAGTAACATAGATGGGCTGGATGATGCACTATCAACGCAGAATCACCAACTCCTTCTCAGCAATCTACATTGCAAAGCTGATGTTGGGGACTACATTTTGCAGAATACCCTTCCCTGAATGGTTCCTAGTGGAGTCAGCCAATGAGAGAATAGTGAGAAGATATGGAAGGCAAAGAGATGGAGAAGCCATCCTTAGAAGTCAGACAAGTGTATACAAATAAGATCTTCACTTCCCACAAAGAAAGTGGGTTAGAGTGGTTAATTCAGTATGACCCTGCTTTCTGTACTGAAAATATAACGTGTCTCTGAGTTATAACACCCTTGTCATAGAGCCACAATTCTGGAAACTGCCATTGACTAGATTCTTCTTTTTCATAAGCTTTATTTGCATGGTAGTTGCCTTAAATACGTATATAGTATGTTGTCACCTGTTTGAATACCTATAGGACCTATTAACATCACATCTATGGTAAACTCACCCCAGATGTGTTGGTGTTTGCTCTGTTTAATTCATTATATGAATCAGCATATAAACAAATATAAACAAAAACAATTCTAAGCCACTATAGGAAATTCATGAAAGCCATACATACCTGGTGTCAAAATATTTCATCACATTTAATGACTATGATGTGTGTATGTTGAATCACTTTCTCCTCTATCCCTTTTGATTTTTTTAATTATGGAAGCAATATTCTCTTGTAAGTAATAAGTGATTATAGCAGGGGTGAGGGATTTGAAATTAAAAACACAATACCATTTGCATTAATATCGAAGTATGCAATACTTAGGTATAAATCAAACAAAATAGGTCCAACACACATATGAGAAAAACAACAAAATTCTGATTCTGAAAGAAATCAAAGCAGATCCAAAAAAAGAGAGAGAGAAAGAGAGACAGAGAGAGATTCCATGTAACTTGATAGGAAGACTCAATATTGTCAAGATGTCAGTTCTTCTGAATTTAATCTACAGATTCAGTACAATCCCAATAAAAATCCCAGCAAGCTATCTTGTGGATACCAACAAACTGATTCTAAAGTTAATATGGAAAGGCAAAAGATCAAGAATATCCAACACAATATCGAAGGAGAATAGCAAAGTCAGAAGATGACACTACTGAACTTCAAGATTTACTACAAATCTACAGTAACCAAAACAGTGTGGTATTGGCAAAAGAATAGATCAGTGGAAGATAATTGAGAGCCCAGAAATAGAACCACAGAAATATAGTCAAATGATCTTTGATAATATTTATTTATGAGAGAAAGAGAGAGTGCATGGCAGGTAGTGGCAGAGGGAGAAGGAGAGAGAGAGTATTGCAAGCAGACTCCCTGCTGAGTGCAGAGCCCGACTCAGGGCTTGATCCCATGACCCCGAGATCATGACCTGAGCTGAAATCAAGAGTTGGACACTCAACTGACTGAGCCACCCAGGTGCTCCAGGATGCTTGTTTCAACAAATGGTACAGAAACCACTGAACATCACATGTAAAGGGAAGGGGGAAAAGGAAAAGAATATAGACACAGACCTTATACTCTTTGTAAAAATTAACTCAAAATGGATCATAAATGTAAATGAGAAACATAGGGGCACCTGGGTGGCTCAGTCAGTTAAGTGGCTGCCTTCAGCTCAGGTCATGATCTCAGGGTCCTGGGATCGAGTCCCACATCGGGCTCCCTGCTCAGTGGAGAGCCTGCTTCTCCCTCTGCCCCTCCCCCTCTCATGCTCTCTCTCTCTCTCTTTCTTTATCTTAAATAAATAAATAAAATATTTTAAAAATTGGTTTAAAAAATGTAAAACATAAAACTATAAAGCCTAGAAAATAACACAGGAGAAAATCTAGATGGTCTTAGGTATGGCAATGACTTTTTAGATATAATACCAAAGGCAAGATCCATGAAAGAGATAATTGATAAGCTGGACTTCATTAAAATTAATAACTTCTGCTCTGTGAAAGTCACTGGCAAAAGAATGAAAAGATAAGCCACAGACTGGAAGAAATATTTGCAAAAGACACGTCCGATAAAGAACTGTTGTCCAAAATATACAAAGAACTCTTAAAATGCAACAATAAGAAAATGAACAACCCAAGTAAAAAATGGGCAAAAGACTTGAACAGACACCTCATCAAAGAACAGACAGCCAATACACATATAAAAAGATATACATCAGAAGTCATTAGTGAATTGCAAGTTAAAATAACAGTGAGATACCACTACACATTTATTAAAATAGTGAAAATCCAAAACACTACCAACACCAAAACCTGGAGAGGATGTAGAGCAACAAGAACTCTCATTTATTGCTAGTTGGAATGCTAAATGCTACAGCCACTTTGGAAAAGAGTTTGACAGTTTCTTTCAAACTAAACATATTCTTACTAAACGATCCAACAACCATACCCTTTGATATTTACCCAAATGAGTTAAAAATTTATGTATACACAAAACCTGCAAATGTTTAAAGCTACTTTAAATTGTTAAACTCATAATTACTAAAATTCATAATTCATAATTGCTAAAGTTTAGAAGCAACTAAGATATCCTTTAGTAGCTAAATGGATAAACAAACTGGTAGCTTAAAACAAGAGAATATTATTCAGCGCTAAAGGAAATGAGCTATAAAACCATGAAAAGACATGGAACATTAAATGCATATTCTAAGTGAAAGAAACCAATTTGAAAAGGCTACACAATGTATGATACCAACTATATGACATTTTGGGAAAGGCAAAACTATGGAAACAGTGGTTGCCAGGGGCTCAGGGGGAGGAAGGGAAGGATGAATAGATGGGGCAGAGGGGATTTTTAGGGCAATGAAACTATTCTGTGTGACACTGTAGTGTTGGGTACATGTCATTACACATTTATCAAAACCCATAGAATACACAATACTGAAAGTGAATCCTCAAGTTTGTATGTAATCTACAAACTTTAGTGAATAACAATGTATCAAAATTAGCTTATCAATTGTAATAAATGTGCCTACCACACTAACACAATTATAGGGGAAACTGGGACGACTATGGGATATATGGGAACTCTGTACTTTTTGATATATTTTTCTGTAAATCTAAAACTGCTCTAAAAGGGATCTATTAATTTTTTTAAAAAATCAAAGTAATAACATAAATACATTTTTGTTGAGAAAACCTCAAACCATTCAGAGCCTACAGACTAAAACATTTAAGTCCCAAGTAATTCTTTCATACCAATCCCTCTTTTATATCAAGGAGTAAATGCTATTAATGATTTGGTATGCATACTTCGGTCTGCTTTTTAGTATACTCATTTATATATGGGTGCATTTCTACTAAGTTATTTCTAACATATATGGACCATTTCACACATAGAATTCTGAAATGTGCACAGTTCTTTATTTTTTTTAATTTTATTATGTTAGTCACCATACATCATTGGTTTTTGATGTAGTGATCCACGATTCATTGGTTTGTATAACACCCAGTGCTCCATGCAGTACATGACCTCCTTAATACCCAACACCAGGCTAACCCATCCCCCACCCCCTCCCCAATAAAACCCTCAGTTTGTTTCTCAGAGTCCATAGTCTCTCATGGTTCATCTCTCCCTCTGATTTCCCCCCCTTCATATTTCCCTTCCTTCTCCTAATGTCCTCCATGCTATTCCTATGTTCCACAAACAAGTGAAACCATATGATAATTGACTTTCTCTGCTTATTTCACTTAGCATAATCTCCTCCAGTCCCATCCATGTTAATGTAAAAGTTGTGTATTCATGCTTTCTGAAAGCTGAGTAACATTCCATTGATATATGGACCACATCTTCTTTATCCATTCATCTGTTGAAGGGCATCTCGGCTTTTTCGACAGTTTGGCTATTGTGGACATTGCTGCTATGAACATTGGGTGCATATGGCCCTTCTTTTCACTACATCTGTGTCTTTGGGGTAAATACCCAGTAGTGCAATTGCTGGGTGATAGGGTAGCTCTATTTTTAATTTTTTGAGGAATCTCCACACTGTTTTCCAAAGCGGCTGTACCAACTTGCATTCCCACCAACAGCGTAAGAGAGTTCCCCTTTCTCCACAATGTATCCAACATTGGTTGTTTCTTGCCTTGTCAATTTTTGCCATTCTAACTGGTGTAAGGTGGTATCTCAGTGTGGTTTTAATTTGGAATTTCCCTAATGGCTAATGATGATGAACATTTTTTCATGTGTGTGTTAGCCATTTGTATGTCTTCTCTGGAGAAGTGTCTGTTCATGTCTTCTGCACATTTTTTGACTTGATTATTTGTTTTTTGGGTGTTGAGTTTGAGAAGTTCTTTATAGATCTTGAATACTAGCCCTTTAGCTATAGGGTCATTTGCAAATATATTCTCCCATTCTGTGGGTTGCCTCTTTGTTTTGTTGACTGTTTCCTTTGCTGTACAGAAGCTTTTTATCTTGATGAAGTCCCAAAAGTTCATTTTTGCTTTTGTTTCACTAGCCTTTGGAGATGTAACTTAAAAGAAGTTGCTGTGGCCAATGTCAAAGAGGTTACTGCCTATGTTCTCCTCTAGGATTTTCATAGATTCCTGTCTCACATTGAGGTCTTTCATCCATTTTGAGTTTATTTTTCTGTATGGTGTTAGAGAATTGTCGACTTTCATTCTTCTGCATATGGCTGTCCAATTTTCCCTACAAGATTTATTGAAGAGACTGTCTTTTTTCCATTGCATATTTTTTCCGCTTTGTCCAAGATTATTTGACGATAGAGTTCAGGGTCCATATCTGGGCTCTCTAATCTGTTCCACTGGTCTATATGTCTGTTTCTGTGCCAGTACCATGCAGTCTTGGTGATCACAGCTTTGTAATAGAGTTTGAAATCAGGCAACGTGATGCCCCCAGCTTTGTTTTTCTTTTTCAACATTTCCTTGGCGATTCAGGGTCTTTTCTGATTCCATACAAGTTTTCGGGTTATTTGTTCCAGCACTTTGAAAAATGTCACTGGAATTTTGATTGGGATGGCATTGAAGGTATAGATTGCTCTGGGTAGCATAGACATTTTAACAATGTTTATTCTTCCGATCCATGAGCATGGAATGTTTTTCCATTTTTTGTGTCTTCTTCAATTTCTTTCATGAGTGTTTTGTAGTTCCTAGAGTATAGATCCTTTACCTCTTTGGTTAAGTTTATTCCAAGGTATCTTATTGGTTTTGGTGCTATTGTAAATGGAATCGAATCTCTAATTTCTCTTTCTACAGTTGCATTGTTAGTGTATAAGAAAGCAACTGATTTATGTGCATTGATTTTATATCCTGCCACATTACTGAACTGCTGGATGAGTTCTAGTAATTTGGGGGTGGAGTCTTTTAGGTTTTCCACATAAAGTGTCATGTCATCTACGAAAAGATTTTGACTTCTTCTTTGCCAATTTGAATACCTTTTATTTCTATTTGTTGTCTCATTGCTGTTGCTAGGACTTCTAGTACTATGTTGAAAAATAGTGACCAGAGTGGGCATCCTTGATGTGTTCCTAATATTATGGGAAAGGCTCTCAGCTTTTCCCCATTGAGGATGATATTTGCTGTGGGTTTTTCATAGATGGATTTTATGAATTTGAGAAATGTTCCCTCTATCCCTATACTCTGAAGAGTTTTAAGCAGGAAAGGATGTTGTATTTTGTCAAATGCTTTTTCTGCATCAATTGAGAGGACCATATGGTTCTTCTCTCTCCTCTTATTAATGTGTTCTATCACATTGATTGATTTGCAAATGTTGAACCACCCTTGCATCCCGGGGATAAATCCCACTTGGTCGTGGTGGATGATCCTTTTAATGTACTGTTGGATCCTATTAGCTAGGATTTTGTTGAGGATTTTGGAATCCATATTCATCAGGGATATCGGTCTGAAATTCTTTTTGATGGGGTCTTTGCCTGGTTTGGGGATTAAGGTAATGCTGGCTTCATAGAATGAGTATGTAAGCATTCCTTCTGTTTCTATTTTTGGAAAGAGCTTCAGGCACATAGGTATTATTTCTTCTTTGAATGTTTGGTAAAACTCCCCAGGGAATCCATCAGGTCCTGGACTCTTGTTTTTTGGGAGGTTTTTGATCACTGCTTCAATCTCCTTACTGGTTATTGGCCTATTCAGGTTGCCAGTTTCTTCCTATTTCAGCCTTGGGAATTTACATGTTTCCAGGAAGGCATCCATTTCTCCCAGGTTGCTCAGCCTATTGGCATATAGTTGTTGATAATAATTTCTAATAACTGTTTCTATTTCCTTGGTGATAGTTGTGATCTCTCCCCTTTCATTCATAATTTTATTAATTTGGGTCCTTTCTCTTTTCTTTTGGATAAGTCTGGCCAGTGGTTTATCAATCTTATTAATTCTCTCAAAGAACCAACTTCTAGTTTCGTTGATCTGATCTACTGTGTTTCTGGTTTCTAATTCATTGATCTCTGCTCTAATCTTTTTTTTTATGTTAATCACCATACATTACATCATTAGTTTTTGATGTAGTGTTCCACGACTCCTTGTTTGCGTATAACACCCAGTGCTCCATTCAGTACATGCCCTCCTTAATACCCATCACCAGACTAACCCATCCCCCCACCCCCTACCCTAGAACCCTGTTTGTTTCGCAGAGTCCATAGTCTGCTCTAATCTTAATTATTTCTCTTCTAATGTGTGGCTCTGGCATTATTTGTTGCTTTTTCTCTAGTTCTTTAAGGTATAGAGTTAGTTGGTGAATTTGGGATTTTTCTATTTTTTTGAGTGAGGCTTGGATGACTATGTATTTCCCGCTTAGGACCACCTTTGCAGGATCCCATAGGTTTTGGACCAATGTGTTTTTGTTCTCATTGCTATCCATGAATTGTTTAAGTTCTTGATTTCCTGGTTGACCCAAACATTCTTGAGCAGAGTGGTCTTTAGCTTCCAAGTGTTTGAATTTCTGCCAAATTTTTTCTTATGATTGAGTTCCAGTCTTAAAGCATTGTGGTCTAAGAATATGCAGGGAATAATCTCAATCTTTTGGTATCAGTTGAAACCTGATTTGTAACCCAGTATGTGGTCTATTCTGGAGAAAGTTCCATGTGCGCTCAAGAAGAATGAGTATTCTGTTGTTTTAGGGTGGAATGTTCTGTATATATCTGTGAGGTCCATCTGGTCCAGTGTGCCATTCAAAGCTCTTGTTTCTTTGTTGATTTTCTGCTTAGATGATCTGTCTATTGCTGAGAGTGGAGTATTGAGGTCTCCTACAATTAACGTATCATTATCAATATGACTCTTTATTTTGATTAACAGTTGACTTATGTAGATGGCTGCTCCCATGTTGGGGGCATAGATATTTACAATTGTTAGATCTTCTTGTTGGATAGACTCTTTAAGAATGATATAGTGTCCTTCTATGTCTCTAACTACAGTCTTTACTTTAAAATCTAATTTGTCTGATATAAGAATTGCTACCTCAGCTTTCTTTTGAGGTCCGTTGGCATGGAAGATGGATCTCCATCCCTTCACTTTCAGTCTGGATGTATCTTTAGGTTCAAAATGAGTCTCTCGTAGACAGCCTATGGATGGGTGCTGTCTTTTTATCCAATCTGCACCCCTGTGAAGTTTTATGGGAGCATTTAGGCCATTCACGTTGAGAGTGATTACTGAAAGATACTGAATTAGCTGTCATCATGTTGCCTGTTGAAGACCTTGTTTTTATAGATTGTCCCTGTAAATTTCCTTTCTATATCACTCTTGGGGTCTTTCTCCTTTTATAGCCCCCACCCCCCTTAATATTTCTTGCAGGGCTGGCTTAGTGGTCACATATTCTTTCAGTTTCTGCCGTTCTTGGAAGCTCTGCATCTCTCCATCCATTCTAAGTGACAGCCTTGCTAGATAAAGTATATTTGGCTGCATGTTCTTGTCGTTTAGTACCCTGAATATGTCTTGCCAGCCCTTTCTGGCTTGCCAGGTCTCTGTGGATAGGTCTGACGTTATTCTGATGTTCCTCCCTCTGTATGTAAGGAATCTCTTCCCCCTAACTGCCCTTAGGATGGTTTCCTTGGTTCTAAGATTTGCAAGTTTTACTATTACATGCTGGGGTGTTGGCCTGTTTTCCTTGATCTTGGGAGGGGTCCTCTCTGCCTCTAGGACACGAATGTTTGTTTCATTCCCCAGATTAGGGAAGTTCTCAGCTATGATTTCTCAAATATATCTTCTAGTCGTCTCTCTCTCCACCCCCTCAGGCATTCCAATAATTCTGACATTGGAATGTTTCAGGGTGTCACATTTCTCTGATTCTATTTTCATGGATTCTGAGTTGTTTTTCCCTGGCCTCCTCTTTTCCCTTTTTATCTATTAATTGCTCTTCTAGGTCACTAATTCGTTCTTCTGCCTCACTTACCCTAGCTGTTAGATTATCTAGATTAGATTGGATCTCATTGATGGCATTTTTAAGTTCTGCCAATTCAGCTCTCATTTCTGCCCTTAGAGACTCTATGTTGCCATTAATTGCTTTCTCCATTCTAGCCATTGTCTTCACAATTGCTAGCCTGAATTCCATCTCCGACTCTTGGTTATATCTGAATCCATTTGTAAATCTGTGGCATAAGTCGTAGTCTCTGAGTCTTTCATATTTTGGGGGTTCCTCCTTCTAGTCATTCTGTTGACGGGTGGTTGAGGGAATGTATAGAGTCCAAATTATTGACCACAACCCCCAAGAAAGATGCACCTGTTTTCTAGGGAACTTAGGGTTGCTGGCCTCTTGTTTTCCCAGCCTGTCTTCTGGGGAAGGGGCCTGTCACTCTGCTACTCAGGCAACCCTGTTTGGGCAGAGTTGCCCTGCCCTCTGTGGCAGGGGATGGGCTCAGTGAAAACTGGTTGTTTGGGGCTTTTCTTCTCTGGCAGCTTTCCGTTTCTCTTTTGAGAGTCAGAGCAGAAGAGACTGTTTCCAACCCTCTACCTCAGAGCAGAGAGATTGCAGTCTGTTCTTCAGTGAGCTCTCCAGGCCACACTATCTCCGTTTCTGTCTGTGCTGCTATAAACTGCAGCATCCTGGGTTGTGTGCCCCTCAGCAGCGCTTCCAGTCCTTGCCTCCAGGTCGGGGCACGTCTCTGTCCTTTGTGCTTCTAAAACCGCCAGCCGCCCTCAGTTTACACGCACGGCCCCCCTCCAGGTTTTTATCTGGGGGGATGCCCTAAAGTCCTTTCTCCGCCGCTACCAGTCTGCGAGTCCGGGGCCCGTCCCGAACGCGGGAGGCTATCACTCACCGGCAGTGTAGGATCCCAATGGCCAGGCTCTCTCCCCCTTCAGTTTATCCTCCGATATCTGCCCACAGAATCACAGCTCCCAGCTTCATATCTTGAAACCAAATGCCTGTGATATTCTGTTTGTAGAGATCCAGATCTATCTTCTTACATCTCTGGCTGATTTTGTGGGTGTTCAGAGTGGTCTGAAAGATATCCATCTCAATTCTAGGGACCGGTTGGAATAGGGTCCCCTACTCCTCTGCCATCTTTTCCCTGCTCTGTGCACAGTTCTTTAAAGCATCTACTAGTGATTGTGTTGAGCCTTATAGGAAAACATGTTCCAGAAGATGCATTTCCATGGTTGGTACTCTGTAATCTGAGATTTCTTTTGTCTTCCCAGAGCATTGTATAGTGATGAGCATATAGCAGGAACTCTAGAAATGATTATTGATTGATGGTCAACTGACTAAGTCAAGATGAAAAAGAATGAGGCCATTAAATACAGCTATATGGTCTGACAGTTAAATTTTAGAGACAATCAACCCTTTGACTATATAGCCAGTATGTCAATGGAGTGTCCATTGTATAGGGTGAATAACCCTTTTCATGTTTAATAATGATTTTGCCCTTGGGGCTATACATAATGTAGGGACTGTTAATCCCATTTCAGAGGCAAGAAAACTGAGACTCAGGAAGGTTAAATAACTTGCTCAAAATAGTCTGACTCATTGGTAATGGAGCCTCCAAGTCTCATGGTACCATTCCAAAGTATCATCTACAGGTAACAAGCATCCACTGGCCCTTTTGTCACATCTTAATTGACTGAAAAGGCTATTTGCATCCAAGAGGGACAGGATCATATCCATATCTTACTCAATATTAAGGCTCCATCTTTTCCTTTCCTTAAACTGAACCTCATTTAATAACATGGATTGTTTAAAGGTAGAAGGCTAGACAGGGTTTTTACACAATCTGGTGCTCAGTTGCTTAGGAAACTGTTTTTATCATTAGGTGGGCAGGACTAACACACTGTTAAGTGAATGAAAGGCAGAGGGGAATATATAGTAAATCCAATGTTTATGTGAATTTAATCCACAGGGAATATAGCGAAATAATCACAACTCAATGGAAAAAGGAGCTTTTGAGTGGGTTGTGAAATAAGCTATTAAGTCATGCAAATAAATCCAATGTCAACACGTCAGATGAGTCTGACTGGATTCATGCATTGGAACTCATACTTCACGAGGATTTAAGACCCCTGATATTCTCAGGGGTTTATTTTGTTGTTGTTCATTTGGTTTTCTGGGTTTTCTTTTTTGGGGGAGGGGATTTTAGGGAAGGCATACCTGCTTTGAAGTAGAAAGTTCATGAGTCTATGGCTGCAAGGGTTGAAAAAGTATATTATCCCAAGACTGTATCAGTACTTTCAGCCTTTACCATTTCTCAGTTCTGTGCTCTAAAGAAGCATCCTCTCTTCTTCCATGCAACCCATCCATCTTACCATCCCATGAGGCACATGTGAGAATCAGGTAGGGACACAAAAGCCAGATAATTCAGAGGGTATCCCCACCCACGAATTGGGAGATGTTGCTGTTGACAGCATAGATGTTAACCTGCAAGTGGCTACAGGCAGCATTTCCCCCATGCAGCCATCTTCAGGAGCATTGTGAGACTTTGCTTATCTTGTCCAAGGCCATATCTGCAGTGCCTAACCCAGCACCTGGTGCACATAGTAGACACCACAAATACACACTCATCTGTTACATGAGCAAGAAATAACCTTCTATTTTGTTATATCATTGCATGGCTGGATCTACTTGGTACCAAAGTTTAGCCTCCCCTGACCAAGGGACCATCTTTGTATTCCCAGTGCCAAGCACAAGTCCTCCTGGCTCAAAAAACAATTGTGCTAAGTAGTTTGCTCTAAATTTTACATGCTCTCTCATTTATTTCCATGTTATACGTATGTAAATATATATTCTCATTTTACAGATAAGAAATCAGGGCTTCAGAGAAATTAAGTAATCTAGCTACAGTCCCAGAACTAATACATGATAGAACCAGGATTTAGATCCTACTCTGTTTTAGCTGCAAACTGTATGTCCTTTTCATACACACTGGGCTGTGTTTTGTCCTATGATGAAGTACTATATACATGCATCACTCAAATGCAGATATCAGTGTTTAAATCCAGAACCTTTATGGTGTGTGAAAGACATTGGGAGAGTCATAGATTCAGTTTACTCAGAATGGAAGGAACAAGCACGAGGATATAATAATACTGGTGAAATATGAATGGAACAGTAGTTAGAAATGAATGGTCATGGTGGTACAATTCTGGAGAGCAAGAAAGTCTTCACTCTGGAGTGCCTTCAGGAGAACACTGTCTACCTAAATAACTGTCCTACTTGATTTGTTCTTTAAATTGCCCAAAGCCAGAAGGAGGGACTGGAAGGCTTCTCTCAGGGTCAATGTCTCCCTCTCTGCCTTCTTCCCTCCCCTCTTCCTTTAGTAGCTCCCACACACCAGGCAGTGTGTTGCAAAATAATGAATGAGATAGTCATTGTTGCTGTTTTTTTCTTTAATCCTACAACACATAAAAAATAGGACAAAATGTGGTTAGTGCAGGGTGACTAATGCAGAGAGAAACTCATTCAGCCACATCGTGGTCTGAAGAGCTGTCTAGGCTAAGCTTTAGTGGAGTCAGGAGTCTGCGTATGCAGAGAATTTCAGGCAGTTTAATATTGCCAAAACATACAGCAAGAAGCAAGGAGTGGTGAGAAATGAGCAGGATAGGTTGTCTTACTTTCTAAGTAAGCCATGTTGACAAGCTTGGGCTTCATCTTGACAGTGACAGATGGATATTTGGAGAGCTTAGGCAGAGGGCTGACAAAGTTGAATATGAAGTTTAGAAAAATTCCTACAGCTTCTATATATTTGAATGGAATTGGACAGAAGGCCAGGGGGCCAAGTTAGGAAGCTAGTACAGAGTCTCAGCAAAATATAAGAACCTGAATGGAGAGGGGGGCTTGATTTGACAGTGACTCAGTAAGTTAAATATTTCAGAAGGATGGGATAAGAGTTTATCATGGAGAAAAATAATAAACTAGCAAAAAGGCAGAAGAAAAACTGGGAGTAGAGAATATTAACAAAAACTGGGAGTACAGAATATTAAGGAAGTTACTGAGCAATGTTAAGAATTTTAAGTATGCATGGTATACATTACTACAGCTTTCTATTTTTTGTCCAATGTGTGATTTTTGTTGACTAGCTTCTCTCTCTTGATATAATGTTTTCAAGTTTCATCCATGTTGTAGTATGCATCAGTGTCTCATTTCTTTTTATTGCCAAAAAATATTCCACTGAAAGGATATACCACAGTTTATTATATATTCATCAGTTGATGAACACTTGAGTGGTTTCTACTTTTTGGCAAATATACTGCTATGAATATTCATGCACAAGAGTTTGTGTGCATGCATATTTTCATCTCTTGGATATATATCTAGGAGTGAAACTACTGAATTATATATCACTGTTTTCCAAAGTTTCTCCATCAATTTACACTCCCACCAGCAGTGTATTCCAATTTCTCTACATCCTCCTTTGGATTATAACCTTTCCAGTGGTGGGACACCTAGGTGGCTCACTTGGTTAGGCATCTGACTCTTGGTTTCTGCTCAGGTCATAATCTCATGGTTGTGGGATGGAGCCCCATGTCAGGCTCTGTGATCAGTGCAGAGTCTGCTTCAGATTCTCTCTTCCTCTGCCCCTCCCCCTGATTGTGCTCTGTCTCTCTCTAAAATAAATAAATAAAATCTTAAAAAAAAAAAGATTAGGGGCACTTGGGGGGCTCAGGTCATGATCTCAGGGTCCTGGAATCAAGCCCCACTTCCAGCTTCCCACTCAGCGGGGAGTCTGCTTGTCCCTCTGACCCTCCCCCTACTCATTCTTGCTCTCTCTCTCAAATAAATAAAATCTTTTAAAAATATATTACTTAAAAAATAAAAAAAATAAAAATAAGCACTCCAGTAGGGGTAATGTGGTATCTTACTGTGGTTTTGATTTGCTTTTCCCTGATAGCTAATGATTTTAAGCAGCTTTCCATGAGCTTATTGAGTATTTATATATCCTTTTTGGATAAATATCTATTCAGGTCCTTTGGCCATTTTTAATTGGGTTGTTTCAAAATTATTATTTATAGAGATATTTTCTATATATTATATAGATCATATATTTAGATACAACTTTATTTATTTATTTATTTATTAAGATTTTATTTATTTGTTTGACAGAGAGATAGTGAGAGCGGGAACACAAGCAGGGAGAGTGAGAGATGGGGAGGCAGTCTCCTGCCGAGCAGGGAGCCTGATGTGGGGCTTGATCCTAAGATCCTGGGGTTATGACCTGAGCTGAAGGCAGACGCCTAATGAATGAGCCACCCAGGCACCCCACAACTCCTTTATTAGATACATGTTTTATAAATACTCTCACTTATTCTGTGGATAGTCTTTTCACTCCCAATGGAATCTTCTGAAGAAAGAAAGTTTTAATTTCGAAGATATTCATCTGTTTTTCCTTTCGCTGCTTGTGCTTTTAACAAATTTAAAAAAACCACTGAGTAATTCAAAGTCAAGAAAATTGATGCTTATGTTTTCTTTTAAGAATTTTACAGTTGTATCTTTTACATTTGGGTCTTTGATCAATTTTGAGGTAATTTTTTAATATGGCGTGAGGTAGGGCTCCAATTTCATTCTTTAGCATGTGGATATCCAATTGTCCATATAATTTGTTGAGATTATTCTTTTTCTTTTTCTTTTTTTTTTTTTAAAGATTTTATTTATTTGAGAGAGAGAGAGAGCGAGCACCTGAGAGGGGAGAGGGTCAGAGGGAGAAGCAGACTCCCCACTGAGCAGGGAGCCCAAGGTGGGACTCGATCCTGGGACTCCAGGGTCATGACCCGACCCAAATGCAGTTGCTTAACCAACTGAGCCACCCAGGCACCCCCAGATCATTTTTTTTCTATCGAACTGTTTTGGCAGACTAGGTGATAATCATTCACAGTAAATGTGAAGTTTTATTTCTGGAATCTCAATGCCATTCCATTGAACTGACATATAGTATTTATCTTTCTAGCAATTTGTGCATTTCATCTAATTTGTTGGCATACATTTGTTCATGCTATTTACCTTATAATCCTTGTTTCTTTCTATAAGGTCAGTAGTAATGTCCCTTCTTTCATGCCTGATTTTGGTAATTTGAGTCTTCCCTCTTTTCTGCTTGGTGATTTGAGCAAAATGTTTGTCATTTTTGCTGATCTTTTCAAAGAAACAACTTTTCCTTATGTTGATTTGTTATTTTATTAATTTCTACTCTAATCTTTATTTCTATCCTTCTGTTTGCTTTGAGTTCATTTTGCTTTTCTTTCTGTAGCTTCTTAAGGTGAAAGAATAGATTACTGACTTGAGATCTTTCTTTCTTTTTAATACAAGTGTTTAGAGCTATAAACATTCCCACTAAGCATTTACTAACACTGCATATACTTTGGTATGTCTGTCTTCATTTTCATGCATCAAAAAGTTTTTTTGTTTGTTTTTAGTTTGCTTTTTGTGGGTTTTTTTGTAATTTCCCTTGTGATTTCTTTATGGCCCATTGTTTTTAGAGGTATATTCTTTAATCTCCATGTGTTTGCGAATTTCAGAATTTTCTCTTACTGTTTTGTAATTCTACAATATTGTGGCCAAATAACATAGTTTATATGATTTAAATCCTTTTAAATTTGTTGAGGTTTGTTTTCTGGTGTATCTGAAGAACATTCCATGTATACTGGAGAAGACTGTGCATTCAAGGTCCTCTTTGACTTTTTTTCCTTGATCCATTTCTCTTTTCCCCTGATCCATTAAGCTGTGTGCATCATTTATTATCACATCCCAGTGTTAGGTTTCACTAATTTCTAGCTGATTGTTCTATTGGTTTTTATAACACCCCAGGGGGGCATAATTCCTCCACAGTTTGATCCAATTAAATTCACGCCCTTTTGTGGGGGTACTTTTGAGGCTAGTCTTGTTTTATTTTGTTTTGTTTTTTATGATTTCAGGAGGATACATCTTCCTTGATAATGTCTGGTAAACCAAGTGAGCCATGGTTAGGTTGTTGCTCTTATAGAGCTATCAACCTCTTAATTGTTTACCACCACAATCTCTATTGTTTTGGAGAGCACCCTTAGACTTAAAATTCCCCACACTCCGTTCCAAATCAAGTGAGTTCCTTTGGGTAGAGTTTTAGACTCTCTTTTCTTTTAGCCTGCCTCTCTCCCTAGCAAATCTTTGAGCCACTGCTCTGAAGCTGGGGACTGGAGTGACACCCTTGCTTTGTGAGCAGTGTACTGATTAGGGGTGGTAGTCTTCGGTATTCTTTTTTTTTTTTAAGATTTTATTTATTTATTTGACAGAGAGAGAGAGACAGCGAGAGAGGGAACACAAGCAGGGGGAGTGGGAGAGGGAGAAGCAGGCTTCCCACCAAGCAGAGAGCCTGATGCGGGGCTCGATCCCAGGACCTTGGGATCATGACCTGAGCCGAAGGCAGATGCCTAATAAATGAGCCACCCAGGTGCCCCAAGTCTTTGGTACTTTTGACTTGCCTCTCATAGGGTGGAACCTCTCTCCTGCCAGCAAGCTAAGCCAGGGTAATCTGTATCTCAGTACTCTCAGCTGCCACAGCTGGGGTAGAGCCTCCACCCCATGTGTGCAGGCTGGGTGGAAGAAGGCGGCCTCTAACCTGTTAGCTATATTCACTAGGAATTTAGCTTCTGTAACTCAGAGCTGGACAGGATGAGGAATGCTGGTGGCCTGCCCCTCTTAATGAGACACCATATCCCTTGACTGAGAACTGACGAGAAAGTAAGCTCCATCTTCTTGGCCCCATCTGCCCAGAGTAGAGCTTCCATCTGACTGTATTGGGTGAAATGGGGTGGGGGTGAAGGGGAGAAAGTTGTAGCTCAAACGTCATATGCCCTTGCTGCTCTTGTCAAGACTTAGATTTTCTTAAATATTTCTTCATTTGCTCCATACAATTAGGACAATTCCAAAGACTATTTTTTTTCAAGATTTTATTTATTTATTTGACCGAGAGAGAGAAAGAGAGAGCACAAGCAGAGGGAGCAGCAGGCAGAAGGAGAGGGAGAAGCAGGCTCCCCACTGATCAAGGAACCCGATGTGGGGCTTGATCCCAAGACCCTGGGATCATGACCTGAGCTGATGGCAGACATTTTACCAACTGAGACACCCAGGCAACCCCCCAAAGATTTTAAATGATTGGGTTTCTTTTTATCATTTTCACCAGTTATGGTTGTTTTGCTGGGGAATAGGTCTGTGGAGCTCCTCACAATCCCATATCAGAAATGGAACACCAATAAACTTCTCTTTAAACCTCGGAGACTTAGAAGTTGCTTATTATCAAAGCAGAGCCTGGCTTAGCATGACCAAAGCCATGCCCAATATTAAAGCAGAATTAAAGTAAACTCAAAGGGAAAAAAAAATAAACTAATGATTAGTCAAATCTATCTTTCTCTGATAAGTTCTTTTCCCTTAAAAGTGAGTAACCTTCATTGGTCAGATTCCAGAATAATGCCTTTCCTGTTTTTCCTTTTTCCCTTCTTTTGCCTCAGTGGGCTGCTATAATGTTGTCTATGCATACTGCATCCCTCCGATAAGAAGTCCCAACTTACTTCAGGCTACTTGCAATCTTTAAAACACAGTATTCACTTAAAGATGACAATATGTGGGGTGCCTCGGTGGCTCGGTTGGTTAGGCATCTGATTCTTGATTTTGGCTCAGGTCATGATTTCGGGGTCACGGGATAGAGCTCAACATCAGGCTCCGTGCTCAGCAGGGAGTCTGCGTGGGATTATTCTCTCTCTCCCTCTCTCTTTCTGTCCCTCCCCCCACTGCTCTCTCACTCGCTCGCTCTAAAATAAATAAATAAATCTTTTAAAAAATGACAATATGAACAACATGAGGATAGAAATGCTATCCATTTTATTTGCCAAGTATTCCCAGATCCTAAAAACACATGTTTTCAATGAATGATAGTATTAGCAATCTGCTCCTGTTTCTTCATTATACTGGCTGCCCTAGGAATGGAAGTGATGAAAGGATAGTTTGTCTCATGGTATCTTTCTGAAAGTATCCTTCCAGAGAGTGGTTCAACCTGGGACCCTGATACCTATGCTAAAGAATTCTGTGTATTGATAGAATACCCCAAGAGTCTTCTAGCCAGGAGATCTGGCCTCATTTTCAAAGTTATCTCAGGAAACCCAAGGGGTATATTCTGGCATCTGTAGCTGACACCATAGAACAGAGTGTAGTCCATCAGTTACATGAATGAAAAGCAATGTAAGGAAGTTGACTCCGAGAGAAAATGCTGTTGTAAAGAAAACAAATGGTTCTGAATAATCAGCCCACACCTGGCCCACAGGGAGACCTAAATGCCCAGCAATACCCTGAATGATCCGAAGATGTGGGCTCATCCCCTCATTTAGGCCTAAGAGAATCAGGTCTCTTCCCAAAACCATCAGAGCCCTGCTTCAGATGAATGGGTCTAGAAGCCCTAGACAATTCCTGAAATGATGATAAAAAGGTAGCATTAAACCACCACCAGAAGCCTCTTTGAGAACTGTGTTCTAAATTTCTAAGGCTTTGGCTTAGTGTCTCTCTTACGTATTAAAATGCCCTTATTTACTGAGCCCCATACCAGCCCTGCCTGCAGATTTGGCCAGGCCCCCTGTCTACTCACACAACACCATCAGTTGAGTTTTTCCAGGAGCTTCACCTCATCTAGATCTCTGGCTTTCTGATCCTCCCTGTCCCCTAAAACTTGATCTTCCTCCTCTCTTGATCTCACTCTGCTTTACACAGAGTAATTAATCCATTGGCTAATTGGTAAATTCAATTAATTCATCAATCTCCTGCTTGAGTTCCTGTTGGGATTCTGTGACTCTGTATCTTTAACCTTATTGGAAAGCAGCCACATCTCTGATTTTACCCTCACTTCTTCCCAGGTTATTTAAAAAAAAAAAAAAAAAAAGGAAGCCCCAGAAATAAGTGGGTAAAAAACAACTCTCAATCTTTGCCCTCTTGGTATCAGCTTTGAGACACCTGGCCAAGTACAGCCTGTGCTAAGTTTCAAAGAAAAGGCAGATAACTTTGAAGATTTTATTTCACAGGGACAAAAGATAAAAGTCTCTGTCAAGTTGTCATTAGATGCTTAATGCTATTCGTGGTGGGGTGCTGGAGCTCCCCTCCTTCTCTGTAGACCTCTAGCAGATTAGGTTTCAGAGCCTTAATTTGAGGAAGGATTTACAGCTGTGAAGAGGTACAATATCATTTTGATTTGGGTTGTACTAGGCTGGGGAAGCCAGATTACATTTGTATGAAACTGTATTAGAAGATATGACTGAAGCCACCAAAATCAAATAAAGGGAAAATTTTCCAGGGAGCCTAAAAACAGAGGCCTGCCTTTCCAATGCCCCTACACGGTTTCACTATTATTCTGATTTACACCAAGAGGATCCAAGCAGAAACACAGAAGATAAAAAAAAGAAGGGAGGAAACACAGAAGGTAGATGGCAAGAAATGCTTATGCTTGCCCGACCTGTCCATCCATCAGTCTCTAACCCAGAGAGAGGTTCCCTCGATAAAGGAAAAAAAAAAAAATTAATTATCCCTTAGAGAAGTGTGGAAGTTAGGAAGGGGGAATAACTTATGAATAATGCCCTGCTTTCATCTCCTGAGGCACTGTCTCAATTCAGAGTCTCAGAGAAATCCATCAAATAGTCTCTGAAGTTTTGCTGGGCCCCCATCCATCCACTGCCACCATATGCCACCCCATGCACATGTCACACAGCAGTCCCCAGATAATGACTTACACAGAGTGTGAGCCTTTCCTTCAGAATGATCTCAAAACTATTTTAGAACCTGACTCTCCTCATTTGCACCTCGAACAATAAATCATTGTGTATTGCAAAAACCCAGTTTTCTCTGCGAGGAAGCATGGAAAACTATTAGCTGTTGCTTAGAATTGTGTGTACGACCCAGCTCCGCAACCCTGTGCAGGTCACCAGCATCTTCTACCAGGATTTAGGGATGCATAAACAGAACACCATGGGTAGAACTTCTAAAATTGAAACTATTATGCCAAAGCCTCTAGATTCAACCAGAACGTGTTGTTCATGGTTGGGGAGGATTCAGGGAAGCAGGGCTGCTTCTTATCCTCAAAGAACTGTTAGCTTCCAGAAGTGAGGGGAAATCATGCGGACAGCCACAAGCCTCTTCAGTGGCTACCTGCTTCTCAAACTGTTGGTTCCTCTAAGACTGGTTAGTAGCCACAGAAAATGAGCCATGAGAATGATTTCTCTAATTTCTGCCAGGAGTTCTAATTTCTCAAGTACCACAGAAGATGGAAAGACCATTTTTTTTTTCCACAGGAACCACCTTCAGCATATGTTTTTTATACCTGCACATGTCCTCGGACAAAGAAAATACAACAACTCTCTTAGCTCCAAAGTTAAAGTTGCATTGGGCCCATTACTAGAGGACTCAAGTCTTTTGTGTTGGTATGCACAGATGTCTTGATTAACCTGAATACAGAAGAGATGCCATAGGAAGGGCACCTCTTCTCCAAATATGGAACTAAAACATGGGTTTCCTCAGGGTCAAAAAGTAGTGACAAAGGCACAAAATTTAGGTCCTGACTTCCAGATCTGGATATTAATAAAATAAAATTAATTAGATGAAAAATCCAAAATCTCTCAGATTGCTCAAAAGAACCCCCAGGGGATAATTTATATTTACTACTATATTAATTTATATAATTTACAGCATATCTACAACAAGCTAATATGAATGCTTATAAGGATACTTGTTAGTATCTTTTTCTTATTCTCAAATCATAAATAAACCTCAATGTGAATGAGCCTTGTTTCTAAAATTCAGCATCATCTAGAAAAAAAGATGCAAAGTTCTCTTTCTTTTAGGAGTCCGTTGGTTCCCTTACCATCTTTTCAGACAATATAACAAAGGTCCCTTCTAGACCCTGAGAAAGCAAAGAACCATAGCTTCCATAGCCTTGGAACACTAAGCAAGTTATCAAGAACATAGAACCTTGAAATTTGACCTTGAACTCTCTAAGAAGCCGATGCTTTGCTAGCAAAAAAGAATATAAGAAAGAGCGAGTGGGTAAGAAGACCTAGCCACACTGCTGACATTTTAATTCTCTGAGCTTTTGTTTCCTGCTCTGGAAAAAGCAAGTGTAGATTAAGACAAGCCTAAAAGGAAAGTCAAGTTCTCTAATTTAAAAATAAGTAAAATAGCCTTTAACTTCCAGGAAGAAAATGTGTTCAAAGTATCCTCATATATAGTTTATTAACCTGCACCAACAGGGCAGGGTAGTATGTATGGTGGTTAGGAACATGAAGTATGAGTCATACCTACCTGATTCCCCATCCTGATCGCATCATTGACTAGCTGTGTAATCTTGAGAAAATTACTTAACCTCTCTGAATCTCAGTTTTTCTATCTGTATAAGAAAAATAATAAAGGGGTACCTGGGTGGCTCAGTTGGTTAAGCGTCTGCCTTCGGCTCAGGTCATGATCTCAGGGTGCTGGGATGGAGCCCAGCTTCTGGCTCCCTGCTCAGCGGGGAGTCTGCTTCTCTCTCTCCCTCTCCCCCCCCCCCCCCCGCTCATACTGTCTCTCTCAAATGAATAAATAAAGATCTTAAAAAAAAAAAAAAGAAAAAGAAAAGTTCCTGTATCATAGGACTACTGCAAGGATTATATCTAATAACACATGTAAAGCTGCCAGCACAGTGCCTAGCCCCACAGTAAGCACACAACAAACATTAGTTACGATTAGAAATACAATTAATAGCAATTCTCTTTAAGTATAAAAAAAAGGAATGTTTACACACTTGCAACACTCGTTACCTGAGGAACTATGGAATCAAGGATCAAAACGGAATTATAAGAAAGACGGCGTTGCCTGATGTCCTTCAGATTAATCGAAGTTGCCAAACAAAGCGATCCAAATTTAGAAAAATCTTTTGAGCTATTTTGCAGTAACTGTGCCTGCTCTCACTTGGGAAAGGGATATGTACGCTCCTGGCATTCTGGAGAGCTATTCAGAAATGCTAGCTGACCCCTGACAAACCTTCAGCCTCCCCAGGAACACGCTCAGGCAGCTTAATTTGAGCGAGCCAGGGGAGAGCACGAGCCCACGCCCGAGTGCTGCCCAGTCTCCATCTGCGCGATTTCACCACGCGCCATAGCTTGCCTCTGCGGACAAGCCCAGCTGCCAGGGAAAGGTTTCAGACCCGGAGTGGTGCCCCAACAAATTTTCAGTTCAGTGGGAAGCTGGGAAGCGCCTGGTCTCACAGCACACAATTTCCTCGTATTTCATCACTTTCCAGGCTTTAAGCAATTTTAACCTTTCCTCTGGGTGGACACAGAGACCGCTGTGCTCTAAGTGGAAACACCAGGCTTGGAGAAGCGTGAGCAGATTTCGAAATGCACCCTCCAGTGGGCATCCAATTAGTACTGTGACATCAGCCGAGTCCTGGCTTCTCTGAGCTTGGCTTTCCTCGTCTGTAAAATGGGCCAAAGCTGACTTTGGGGGTGGTGCGGAGATGTGCACCTTTGGCACAGATGTGTAGATACTGCTACTAATTTTTTAAGGCTCCACTCATTTTCTGCTCTGAACAGAAAGAGGTTGTCAATCTACTCTCACACCCCTCTCTAAAGCAAAACAAAACAAAACAAAAAACAAACAGAAAAGCATTTCCAAAAGCTAACAAACTTGAGAAGAAGAAGGAAAATTCTCCGCCACATAAATTGGCCAGGGCCAAAGTGATAAGCGGCTCTGGCAAAGCAGTTGGTGTCTACAATTTATTCTTTAATAACTTCTACTGTAATATTTCTGGGGCACATCAAAGGACAATAACAGCCCGATGTGGGTAATCCCTCTCACATATAAAAACTTTCATTACAGGGTGTGAAAGGCATCACTCTGTCTGAGAAATGGGAATCAATAGTTGTTAGCCGCTTTTTTCCCCTGCCGATCCCGGGACACGGCACCCGGCTTTTTCTCCCTAGTGAGGCCACGCTGTGTGGTCAGAGTTTCCTCTGATGGCTGCAGATGAGCAACAAGATGAAACGTCTCTGTGATAAATGGAAAAGGGGAAAAGAATTTCAGGAGAACACATCTGTGCCAGAAACCTAGAGCGGTCCAACCTAATTAGCCCTAAATGCGACTTGTAAACATTGGCTTTGATGTATGTTTAAAAGTCACTGGGATTCATTCTGACTTGGGCACTTTTGTGCTCTCAAATGTAAAAGATTTTAAATTTAAAAAATGTTTTTAACGAGCACCCCAACAGCAGGACAATTTGGGGATACTGCGGCAGATCTTAGTAATACAAACTAAAAGAGTGGTTAGCAGACAGCCATTCATGTTCCCCTATTATCTATAATGCGATGAATTAGAGGCAGAAATACAAAATTCCTTACACACGCTTTTAAATTCAGCCTAACTGTAGCATTCACTTCCTTTAAAGCATCATTCTAGATTCTTTAAAAAGCTGGAATCACCATGTATTTTCCCTTTATCATGAACACATAAAGGCCAAAGTCATGTCCCTAGTAAAGGTCATCAAACAAACCGTTATCTTGCCAAAGCCAGTGGCCAATTTCCGGTCTCCCTTCATTCAACCACGTAGCAGCATCTGACATTGGCCACCCCCTCCCTCTTTTACACACAACCACCTGGACAACTACTCATTCCCTCCACTGCTACCCTGCTCTATCTATCTTCTTTATGGTTTCATCAGGATTTTGAAACAATCTCATTTATTGTTGTGTATGTTTGTTAGCTGACTTCATCCCTCATGCCTAAAAAGGAAGTTACTGGCACATCACAGACACTCCATAAATGTTATCTGACTGACACTTGGCCTTTTCTTGTGACAGATAAAAGACTAAATTCAGAGAAGTAAAGCAATTTGCCTAATATTGCACAGTGATTGGCCAAGGTAGGATTTGAATTCAAGGCCTCGTAACATGAAACGCACACTTGACCATTAGACCATGGAAAGGCAGCCTCAGCGTAAATGTCCAGGAGCTGGGTTTGTAAACTATTAAGAGGGCAGATTGCAAATACTTTGGCTTTTTGTTTTGTCCTAGAACCCTCTGCAGGATCAGTTAAGATTTGTGGAATGGATGCATCTCACCTCTGTGTTCTCGACAGCAAGATCGTTGAGGGGAAAGACCAGATGTAGCGCACCTCTTGCAGCTAAAACAGTCTGCTGGCCCCAACAGGGAGTTACATTAATTCCTATGGATTGGTCTATTTACCAAGAGGAGGCAAAAGTCTGAGCAATTCCAATTCAGCCAGAAAAAAAAATAAAAGACCAGGAATGTCAAGAAGCTAAAAAATAAATCAATGTTATTCCTTTTCCAATTAAGAGGCTCTCTCCACATGGAGAAAGTAAGCATCACCCTAAGTATGAGAGGAGGAAAAGAACTATTCTCACCTTGCTGGCTTCCTGCACTCCTACCCTGCTGAGACAGTCTTTTGGCTACTGCGCAAAGAGCCAAAAGTGACTCCTTCACAGCATGAGAATACTTTCAGCTGTAGGCCAGGAGGAGGTTTTCTCTTGGTCTTTTATTTAGTCGTTCACAGAAGGGGACATCCTGTGACCTCATTTTCACTCTGAAGTAAGAGACAGTACCAAGTGGCTTCCTGCCTCCAGGTTCTGTAGAAACTCCCCCCTTTGATGGCACCTTTCCACTCCTCTGATGCAAGTCATGGGGAAGAGCACTTTTCCGCTTCCAGGGGGGCTGGATTTCCTTGGGAATCAGCTGCTCCCTGGGAATCCGGGCAGCACCAGGGAAAGGAGAGCAGAAGGAAGGCACAGTTTCAATCCTCTGAACCACTGCAAAGGACTCCTTTATTAAAAGTAATTCTCATCAAGGGAAAGGTGCTTGGGGAGAAAGCATAGTGGCTCAGCAGTAACATGAGCAGAACATGTGGCTAGAAGACTTTCAATATGGCTATTTTGATAGCACCCCTGTGAAGCAGTCATTGTGATGCTGGTATAAAACTAGTTGGAATTTCAGTTTGTAACCTGAAGAAATACCTATGTGAATAATTTTGGATCAATAATAATACTTTTTATTTGCCAGTTTACTTGTTTTTTGTCTTTCTCCTTGAAGACAATGACTATTCCTGTCTTAAATGTCATTGCATCCTTAATGCCCAGAACGGTACCTCACACATAATTACTTATTGGAAAAAAAAAAAGACTACTACTGATAGGACGACGACCCCTCCTACTATCGTTACTACTACTGCCTATGCCCAGTGCTTTACACACAGTAGATGCATAATAATTTGTTGAAAAATGAACTGCCACCATCACTACTACCATTATGGTTATATCATTACTACCACCACCACCACCACCAAGTAATCCTGTTGGCTCTCTATTAAAAAGCCAGTCACAAGGATCATGCCTGGATTATTTTAATTATCATCCCTATTTGACAGATGAGACTACAGGCACGGAGAAATACCCTAAGACAAACATGCAATATGTGGTAGAACTGGAATAATAATGTTGTTATTATTACTCTTGGCCAAACGGACTGGGAGAAATGAGGAAAAGGCTAAGGGTTAAGGACAGGGTTGTACTTAGTGCCTCTATTTTGGTCTCTTAAGCACTTTTTTTTTTTTTTTTTTTTCACTGAAAGGAACCAGGGATCCTTAAAGAAATGGCAGATTGTAGATCTGGCACAGGAAATGGACATGATGAAGGAGGAAAGTTTGTCCTAGGAAGCTATCAAAGCCTACTAGAGTCATGTCAGAAGGACTTGGAGCCAACTTGAAAGGGGCTACCACTAGCCAAAGATAAATCAATTTCAACATCAAAAACAACTTTGAACGTGATAGAATGAAACAGATCTAATACATAAAAATCCATGAGTTCCATAATGGTATATATATAAAAAAATCATTGGTCACCTTTAGAAGTTGTTAGGGTACCAACTCATAATTCAGAAAATATATAAATAAAGGGAAAGAATTAAGCATTTACCCTAACTTTCTGTATAGACTGCATTTTAAGAGAACCAAATAGGAATTGAAAGTTCCATATAGAGGAATCACAGATAGTAAGAGCATGAGGAATGACAGAATTAGAAAATCCCCATCTGCAACTCTTAATGAAATAATGGTTCTAGGCAACTACTATCGATGGCTCCTAAAACATAAGCTTAAAGCTTGATGGGGAACTTGATATTGAAGGGATCAGACTGACAACACCTGAATATATGAATCAATCCTAACCTAACTAAAAGTGGGATGACCAGACATTACATCAGTGGTTTCCAAACTTTGATGCACATTAGCATCAGGGAAGGAGGCAGGGACAGCTCTTAAAAATCCCAATGTTCAGGTCACAGTCCATAGCAATTAAATCATAATGTCTAGGATAGTAATCAAGTATCAGTAGGGTTTTTTTTTCTTTTTTTTTTCCTTTTCTTAAAGATTTGTCAGATGATTCCAATGTAAAGCGAAGTTTGAGCATCATTGTATTTTATGGCTCATGGTGTGATACAGTGGAGGATACACAATGCCCCCTGGGATCTGTTACTACCTAAGTCTAACTAAATATCTACTAGAAATATGAGGAATAAAGAAATATTCAAACAATGACACTACAAGGGAATAATTAGCAAGTGTAGGGTTTTCAATGGAGGAAAAAGTCTATGTATTTTTTGAACAAATGGCATCTTTAAAAATGGTGGTGGGAAGTGCCTTTCTTAATACAGCTGGAATAGCTATGCTTCCGGCTACGAAGGAGTAACTTCTATCAGACTAATCCTCCAAAAGAAAACAATTATAATGATGCATGGAATAAAAAATAAGACCAACTGTTTTGAGAGCACTGCAGAACCAACCAAGTTAGACACTAAACAAATCATTTCATTTCATGAAAATGAAAGCTCATTGAAGTCAGCTCTATATTTACAGCAGCTTTTTGTCCTAAGGACATCTGTTAATTCGCACTGTGGGGATACTCACCAAGTAGAAAGTAGCAACCTATAGTTTGCAGTAGCTTCTCTGGGTTGAAGAGATAAAACTTGAAGTTAAGGGCTACAGAAGTAGCAGCTAGGACTTGAGGAGCTAAGATTTCTGAGAAAGGGGGGCACAGAAAAGTGACCTCAACATTCCCAATTCAATTTCCCCTCTAGGCAAAATTCCTAACCTACAAATGTGTGGAGTGGGGGACCCAAAAGCTAAGCAAAAATTCATTGCTAAGGAACTAAACAGCCAAGGAACAATTTGTCAGTCCAATAATGACTGGAAGACAAATGCTGGAATTTAGAACCTGCTAAGGACAAAGGGCCATAGTAAACATCCCAGATGCTCAGATGAGAAATCTGAAGGCTTGAGTTGTCAGAATGAATGGGAAAGAAACCAGACACAATTATGAAAATTCTCATTTCTTGATTAGATCAGCGTGACCTGTTTGTACTGTATCCACCTGTCAGAATATTAACATCTCTCTGGAAGATAATAAAATCTACGTGAAAGCAAATACTAAGAGGAACTAGAGGGAGTTATTTGGGCAGAAGAAGACATTCCCAGATGAGAGCACAGAATACAGAATGCAATGAAGAGTACCAGATTGGGGTAAAAATAAGGGTAAATTCTGAACAAAAAAGATTGTTTAAACTAAAAATGTCTTGGTGTGAGATTAAATTACATGGTAACAGTAACAGAGAAGAGGAGACAGTATAGGTGGCAAATGGATGCATTATAGGCTTCCTAAAACCAAAATAAAAACTTAGGAGACAGATTATCAGACTGGATTAATAAAACAAAACATAAAAGAAAAATCTTAAAGATCAGAAAGTCAAACTGTCTTTATTTATAGATGACATGATCATGTATGTAGAAAAGCTTAAAAATCTGCAAAAAGACTAACAGAACTAATAGATGAATTTAGCAGGTCAAAGGATATGAGGGCAACATACAAAAATCAATACTATTTCTAACACAAGCAAAGAAAAACTGGAAAATAAAAGTAAAAGTACAATTTCATGCCACTCCAAAACGAAATACGTGCAAGACCTTTGCACTAAAACCTACAAAACACTGTAAAAAGAAATTAAGGAACTAAATAAGTGGAAAGATATAGCATATTCCTAGATTCCATTGAAAGATTCAATATTGTCAAATGGCATTTCTCTCAAAAATCAATCTAAAGATTCAGTGTAATTCCAATCAAAATCACAACAGGACTTTTTGTAGAAACTGACAAACTGATTATAATTTATATGAAATGCAAATGAATGAAAACAGACCAAGGCAATTTAAATACAGAAGTACAGAACTGGAGAACTCAAACTACTTGGTTTTAAGACTGATTATAAAGCCACACTAACCAAACACTGTGTTATCAGTGAAAAAATAAATTAATCAAGGAAAACAGATGGGGAGTCCAGAAATAGACCCACACATAAATGGCCGATCGATTTTTGACAAAGATGCCAGAGCAACTCAATGATAGAATAGTCTTTTTTGATAAACAGTGCTAGAACAACTAGATATTCATATTGGGGGGGAAGGCCAGAGGGAAGAACACTGACTCTTGCCTTATACCATACACAAATATTACTTCAAAATATATCATAAGCCAAACTTCTAGAAGAAATCATGGGAAAAATATCTTTGCAAACTTGGAGTAGACTAAGGATTCCTTAGAAAGGATCAAAAAGCATAATAGACCAAAATTGTAAACTTCTGCATTTTAAAAGCCACTGCACAGCAATAGAAGAATATATCTGCAACATACATATCTGGCAAAGGACTTGTATCTAGAATACATAAAAAACTCCTACAACTCAACCAGAAAGGGAAAAAAAGCCAAAGATTTAAAAACAGTGAACACAAAAAAATTCATACCAATGGCAAATAAGTACATGAAGAGGTGTTCAACATCATTAGTCATCAAGAATCACAAATCAAAACCACAATGAGATATCAGTACACACCCATTAGAACAATTAAAATTTAAAAGAGAGACCGTGCCAAAGGTTGGCAAGAATGTAGAGCAACTGGAATGCTCATACATTGATAGTGTGAATAAAAAAAAACATTGCACAACCACTTTAGAAAACTGTTTCTTTAAAATTTTACACATATCCATAATATACAACTCAAATACAGCACTGTAAGGTTTTTATTTATCCAGAAAATTAAAATATCCACAAAAATATGTATGCATATGCAATTTTATTCAAAATAATCCAAACCTGTAAACAACCCAAAAGTAAACCAAAAACAAATTAATGAAAGAATAACACAAAATGTAAGATGCCCATATAATGAAATACTATTGAGCAATAAAAAGGAACAAACTACTAATACTTGCAAACACCTACATGACTCTCCAAACCATTATGGTCAATGAAGGAAACCAGACAGAAAAAAGTTCATATTGTATGATTCAATTTATTAAAAATTCTAGAAAATGAAAAATAATCTCCAGTGATACTAAACGAATCAGTGGTTGCCTGAAAGCTGGGACTGGTGGGAGGGAATGACAACAATTCGACATGAATAAAATTTCATGGCAATAGAAATGTTCTGTATCTTGGGGCAACTGGGTGGCTCAGTCAGTTCAGGGACTGAGGTCATGATCTTAGGGTTGTGAGATTGAGCCCCACGTCAGGCTCCGCGCTGAGCATGGAGCCTGCTTGGGATGCTGTCTCTCCCTCTCCCCCATTTCCTCTCTCCCTCTCTAAAAAAAAGAAAAGAAAAGGAAAAAAAAAATGTTCTGCATCTTGATGGTGGTGGTAGTTTCATGGGTGCATACTTCTTTTAAAATCCATTGAACTATATACTCTTTCAATGGGTGCAGTTAATTATATACAAATTATATCTCAGTAAGTTGATTTTTTTAAAAGCAGTTGAAGTTCCCCAAAAGTAGCCAGACCAAAAAGATGACATGTTGTAGGATCCCACTACATAATGTGAAAAAAATGGGCAAAACCAATCTATGATAATAGAACAATGGCTATCTTGGAGGGTAGGTGTACATGTAATGACTGGGAAGCTTCTGGGTGCTAGTGATGTTCTGTATCTTTACTAAGTAATAGTTACATGGGCTGTTCATTTTTTAAGCATTCATTGAGCACTAGTGTGTGTAATTCTGGTGTGTTTCTGTTGCAATTTAAAAAAAACTAAGAGTAGGTGACTTTTAGAAATTAAGAGAAACTTGATGTAGCTACCAATTGCAATGTGAGGATACTGTATGGCTTTTGATTTGAAAAACTCAACTGAAAAGAATTTTGAGGGAATGGAGGAAAATTGAACATGGTCTATTTATTAGATATTAAAGAATCATTGTTCACTTCATTGCACATACTTTATAGGTACTTTTAAAGTCCCTATCTGTTAAAGAAACATAAAAATGTATTTATAGGTGAAATGATATGATGAACAAAATTCCCTACAAAATATTACAGAAAAAATATGCATGTGTGCTAGATGATGGGACACTGATCATCATAGAAGCTGGACAACAGGCTTGTGGGATGGCATATAGGGTCAGAGAGGGTGTTAAGATGTATATTATGCCTATGACCAAATTCCTCTTCTTTGTATTCTAAAGATCAAAATATCTATAGTATCAAAATGTCCTATTTCAGAACACACATGGCAAGGTATTTCTCAGGGGTCCAGAAACATGACAAGCAGGAATAAAATGAAATTTATGAGAGCCCAATTAAGTCCTGAATGACAGCCAGGCAGATACAGGATGACAAACAGTGCCCTTCCTTCCTCCAGAGACTGATCTATTTTGAGTTTGAAGTGAGGAAGTAAGTGCAGATTATCCAGGGGATTTCACCATCGTTCTTCTGGTCCTGGTTATCTGAATCTGAAGGCTATCCAGGTATTGGGAAGGGGAGAATATAATAGGTAGCCAAAAAACAGATTATGATGGTTTGGGTTGGAATCCCGGCAGGAAAAGGTCACAATCATCTACAACTTTAAAGAGAATTAAATGAAGGAACTACTTTCAGAGGTGCAGGTAGGGCTGCAAGTTAAGGATGCTGAGACCCCTGGGACTAGCTGCAGCAGGATGCCTCTACCACCTGGGCTAAAAAGAGCAAAGGGAGAGACTGCATTACCAAAGCCTGAGGAGGTAAGGGAGGTGGGAACTACCACCATGAGATGGATCCATGCTGGGACGTAGACCTCAACACCTTCTCGCCTCTCTCTCCTCCCATTACCTCATGTCTCTCCAGGATCTCCACTGACCAAATTGAACTGAAAGTAACAGTCATGGGAATCCAGTTGATGCAGTCCATAGAGGTCAGACTTCTCGGCAATCTTCTCAGCCAAGCAGGGCAGAGAAGGTCGCCCAGTAGACTACAGAGATGGGGTGGAGAATAACCAGCACACTCCCTCGAGGGAGAATTTACACCACACTGGAATACATACGTCTTCAAACCTGCAAGTAGAACTAATAGCCATTTGGTAAAATCTCGAATTCAGAAGACCTATGGTTTCACAACAATGAGTATTCAAAGATTGTTTCACAATATAATACACAGAGCATGGGGTTAAGGAGCTACTCCTAGTAAGACTTGGGACTTTTAAATTAAATAAATATCCTTCTGTATTAAACATTTCTGAACTAAATGCACAGAAAAGTACAGCAAGTGGGTTGCATTTTCCATCTCTCTATTAAAGAGAAGAATTCAGAGCAAAGTTACCACAAGCAGAAATGCAATTCCAAGCCCAGACGAGGAGCATCACCTTGTCCTGGCCCATTAGGCCCTTATGGACTGGCCTTTCCCTGCCTTCCCATTGGCATCTTCCCCCTCTCTCCCTCTTAGCCTCCAGGAGTGTGGGAGCCTGTCGTGGTTGGTGATGAAAACTCTGCTTCCTCCCACCGTGGGCTTTGCATCTGCTGCTTCCTCTGCCCTCAATGTGCTTTCCTCCCTTCCCCTCCTATTAACTCCTATCTCAGCTCAACTGTCACTTCCTAAGGGAAGCTTTCTCAACTTTCCTAGGCACACATTCAAAGCACTGGGATCTTTTCCTCCATGGAATCTCTTCCACATATTTTGGTATGACTGCTTGCTAGCCATCTACCCCACTAAAGTGCTAGCTCCACATGGCAAGGAACATGTGTACCTGATGCTCCATGACATTTCTAGGGCTTCACATACTCTTTGGCTCATAGGAGGCACACAGTTATTGTTGAATAAATGAGTCCTCAGTATAAGAGAACATTTTTTCCATTCAAGGGACAGTCTGGGTTTTTAATTTTTTTCTTTTAATATACAACACAATTTTGTGGGGTTTTTTTCCCCAAAATTACATTACTGTGAACTCTCAATTATCTGGTTGTTTCTTATATTTCTTATAAGAAAATTATCTGTATTGATTTTTTAAAGATTTTATTTATGCATTTATTTCAGAAAGAAAAAGAAAGAGCAGGGGGAGGAGCAGAGGGAGAGGGAGAAAGAATCTCAAGCAGACATTACCCTAAGCACAGAGCCTATCACGAGGCTCGATCCCATGACCCTGCAATCATGACCCTGAGATCATGACCCTGAAATCATGACCTGAGCCGAAACCAAGAGTCTGCTGCCTAACTGACTGAGCCACCTAGGTGCCCCTAAGAAAATGATCTTCAATGAGGGTTTTTTAAAACAAGGTACGTATTATGCTTAGGATTCATATACATCCAACTTGAACAACTGCTGCTCTAGGACATTACTTGCAGGCACTCCAAGCAAGAAAGACTTCACCACATATTCTGGATTCCATTTAAAAGGCAAGAAGGTAACCACATAATTCTCTAGGGGGTTTCAACAAGGGTTAAAACCCAAAGGACTTCAGAAAATTCTCAATTATCTAGAATGATTGGCTGTATTCTTAACTGACATTACTTGCAGGCACTCAAGAAGGGTTTGGTGAATGGGAGCAGACATTGGTTGAACACTTAGTATGTAGCAGCTACTGGGTAAGGAGTTTTAATAGTAACGAGAACGACGACCAACATCTAGTGGGAATTTTACGGGGCAGGTGTTTTGCTAATGCACAAACTATACATTGTCTCATGGTCCTCCCAATAATCTAATGAGATGAGTTATTTTGCCCAGATACAAAGAGACTAAGTAATTTGTTGACATTTGCACAACCAGAGCTGGGATTCATTTCCAAGCATTTAACAAGTTTCTTTCCCCCTTGCTCCTCCTCCTCTACCTCACTCAATCCCGACAATCCAAGTAGCAGGAACATGGTGTTCAAAATTTTTAAACATAGAACTTACTATAAATGAAATGTTAGGTAGAGCCCAATATCAGGTAGAAAGAAGAAGAGCTGCTTTGAGCTTAAGAAGGGGAAAAGAATGAGGAATCCCATCAAAGCACCCCAAGTTCTAGTGTTGCACCCAGAAAAGTTCTAGCCATCTCTGCAGCAAAATTTGGGAAATGCTGTTATAAATTAAGAAACTGGAGTGGAATACCAAGAAATCTGTCCAAGTTTAATCATCTAATAAATGACAGAGCAGTAATTTAAACCTTAATTAGGATGACTCCAGTGTTCACTTATAAACATGGACAGATGAATATTGCCAGAATAGCTACTTCTTAAAACATATTAAAACTAACCCAAAATTCAGGGGGGAAAGATGGTGGAGGAGTAGGGGACCCTATTTCAACTGGTCCCCGGAATTGAGCTGCATATCTACCAGACCACTCTGAGCACCCACGAAACCAACCTGAGATGTAAGAAGATCTGGATCTCTACAAACAGAATATCACAGGCGGTTGGTTTTGAGGTACGAAGCGGAGAGCTGTGATTCTGCGGGCAGATATCGGAGGATAAACGGCAGCAGGAGGGTGCCTGGACGTGGGGATCCTATACCGCCGGTGAGTGACAGCCTCACACGCTGGGGACCGGGCACAGACTCGCAGACCGGTAGCATCGGGAAAGGACTTTAGGGCAGCCCCCGGGGTCAAGGACCAGACCGGCAGGGTCATGCGCACGTGAACCACAGCCGCCAGGACAGAAACCTGGAGCGACGGTCGCGCGCACGCGAGCTAGGGCTTCCAAGACGGAAACCCAGTGCGCCGGGGTCCCGCTGGTGAACTGCAACCTCCGGGGTGGAAACCCTGAGCGGCGGAGTCGTGCGCACACAAACTGCAGTCCCTGGGACAGGACCCCAAGCTGCGGAGCCGCGTGTACGTGCGCACGAATTGGGAGCGGCTGGTGGTTTTAGAAGCACAAAGGGCAGACACGTGCCCCGACCTGGAGGCAGGACTGGGAGTGCTGCGGAGGGGTACACAACCCAGGACACTGCAGTTTATAGCAGCACGGACAGAAACGGAGAGAGTGTGGCCTGGAGGGCTCACTGAAGAACAGACTGCGATCTCTCTGCTCTGAGGCAGAGGGTTGGAAATGGTCTCTTCTGCTCTGACTCGCGGAAGAGAGCGGAAAGCCGCCAGGGAAAGGCGCCAGAGAACAAAAGCCCCAAAGACTGATTCCCACTGAGCCCATCCCCCACCACAGAGGCGCAGGGCAACTCCGCCCAAACAGGGTTGCCTGAGTAACAGCGCGGCAGGCCCCTCCCACAGAAGACAGGCCGGGAAAACAAGAGGCCAGCAACCCTAAGGTCCCAAGAAAACAGGTGCATCTTGCTTGGGTTCTGGTCAATAAATTGGACTCTATACATTCCCTCAAACACCCATCAACAGAATGACTAGGAGGAGGAGCCCCCAAAACAGAAAAGACTCAGAGATTATGATTTATGCTGCAGATTTACAAATGGATGCAGACATAACCAAGATGTCGGAGATGGAATTCAGGCTAGCAATTGTGAAGACAATGGCTAGAATGGAGAAATCAATTAATGGCGACATAGAGTCTCTAAGGGCAGAAATAAAAGGGGAATTGGCAGAACTTAAAAATGCTATCAGTGAGGGCACCTGGGTGGCTCAGTTGGTTAAGCAACTGCCTTCGGCTCAGGTCATGATCCCGGAGTCCTGGGATCGAGTCCCGCATCGGAGCCTGCTTCTCCCTCTCCCACTCCCCCTGCTTGTGTTCCCTCTCTCGCTGTGTTTCTCTCTGTCAAATAAATAAAATCTTAAAAAAAAAAAAATGCTATCAGTGAGATCCAATCCAATCTAGATAATCTAACAGCTAGGGTAACTGAGACAGAAGAGAGAATAAGAGATCTGAAAGACAGTATAATAGATAAAAAGGGAAAAGAGGAGGCCAGGGAAAAACAGCTCAGAATCCATGAAAATAGAATCAGAGAAATAAGTGACACCATGAGGCGTTCCAATGTCTGAATCACTGGAATCCTGGAGGGAGTGGAAAGATAGAGAGGGCTAGAAGATGTATTTGAGCAAATCGTAGCTGAGAACGTCCCTAATCTGGGGAATGAAACAAACATTTGAGTCCTAGAGGCAGAGAGGACCACTCCTAAGATCAAGGAAAACAGGCCAAAACCCCGGCATGTAATAGTAAAACTTGCCAATCTTAGAACCAAGGAAACCATCTTAAGGGCAGTTAGGGGGAAGAGATTCCTTACGTACAGAGGGAGGAACATCAGAATAATGTCAGACCTATCCACAGAGACCTGGCAAGCCAGAAAGGGCTGGCAAGACATATTCAGCGTACTAAATGAAAAGAACATGCAGCCAAGAATACTTTATCTGGCAAGGCTTTCATTTAGCATGGATAGAGAGATGCAGAGCTTCCACGACAGGCAGAAGTTGAAAGAATATGTGACCATTAAGCCAGCCCTGCAAGAAATATTAAGGGGAGTTCTATAAAAGGAGAAAGACCCCAAGAGTCATATACAACAGAAAGTTATACGGACAATCTATAAAAACAACGTCTTCACAGGCAACATGATGACAATTAATTCATACCTTTCAGTAATCACTCTCAACGTGAATGGCCTAAATGCTCCCATAAAATGGCACAGGGTTGCAGATTGGATAAAAAGACAGGAGCCATCCATAGGCTGTCTACAAGAGACTCATTTTGAACCTAAAGATACATCCAGACTGAAAGTGAAGGGATGGAGATCTATCTTCCATGCCAGCGGACCTCAAAAGAAAGCTGGGGTAGCAATTCTTATATCAGACAAATTAGATTTTAAACTAAAGTCTGTAATAAGAGACACAGAAGAACACTATATCATTCTTAAAGGGTGTATCCAACAAGAAGAGCTAACAATTGTAAATATCTATGCCCCCAACATGGGAGCAGCCATCTACATAAGCCAACTGTTAACCAAAATAAAGAGTCATATTGATAACAATATGTTAATTGTAGGAGACCTCAATACTCCACTCTCAGCAATAGACAGATCATCTAAGCAGAAAATCAACAAGGAAACAAGAGCTTTGAATGATACATTGGACCAGATGGACCTCATAGATATTTACAGAACATTCCACCCTAAAACAACAGAATACTCATTCTTCTCGAGTGCACATGGAACTTTCTCCAGAATAGACCACATACTGGGTCACAAATCAGGTCTCAACCGATACCAAAAGATTGAGATTAATCCCTGCATACTCTCAGACCACAATGCTCTAAAACTGGAACTCAATCACAAGAAAAAATTTGGCAGAAATTCAAACACTTGGAAGCTAAAGACCACTCTGCTCAGTAATGTTTGGGTCAACCAAGAAATCAAAGAAGAACTTAAACAATTCATGGAAATCAAGGAGAACGAAAACACACCGGTCCAAAACCTATGGGATACTGCAAAGGCGGTCCTAAGGGGGAAATACATAGCCATCCAAGCCTCACTCAAAAAAAACAGAAAAATCCCGAATTCACCAACTAACTCTACACCTTAAAGAACTAGAGAAAAAGCAATAAATGATGCCTAAGCCATGCATTAGAAGAGAAATAATTAAAATTAGAGCAGAAATCAATGAATTAGAAACCAGAAACACAGTAGATCAGATCAATGAAACTAGAAGTTGGTTCTTTGAAAGAATTAATAAGATTGATAAACCACTGGCCAGACTTATCCAAAAGAAGAGAGAAAGGACCCAAATTAATAAAATTATGAATGCAAGGGGAGAGATTGGGGCGCCTGGGTGGCTCAGTTGGTTAAGCGACTGCCTTCAGCTCAGGTCATGATCCTGGAGTCCCGGGATCGAGTCCCGCATCGGGCTCCCTGCTCAGCGGGGAGTCTGCTTCTCCCTCTGACCCTCCTCCCTCTCATGCTCTCTGTCTCTCATTCTCTCTCAAATAAATAAAAATAAAATCTTAAAAAAAAAAAAAAAGAAAAGAAAGGGGAGAGATCATGACCAACACCAAGGAAATAGAAACAATTATTAGAAATTATTATCAACAACTATATGCCAATAAACTGAGCAATCTGGATGAAATGGAGGCCTTCCTGGAAACCTATAAGCTGCCAAGACTGAAACAGGAAGAAACTGACAACCTGAATAGGCCAATAACCAGTAACAAGATTGAAGCAGTGATCAAAAACCTCCCAAAAAACTAAAGTCCAGGGGCTGATGGATTCCCTGGGGAATTCTACCAAACATTCAAAGAAGAAATAATACCTATTCTCCTGAAGCTGTTTCAAAAAATAGAAACAGAAGGAAAACTTCCAAACTCATTCTATGAGGCCAGCATTACCTTAATCCCAAACCAGGCAAAGACCCCATCAAAAAGGAGAATTTCAGACCGATATCCCTGATGAATATGGATTCCAAAATCCTCAACAAAATCCTAGCTAATAGGATCCAACAATACATTAAAAGGATCATCCACCACGACCAAGTGGGATTTATCCCCGGGATGCAAGGGTGGTTCAACATTCGCAAATCAATCAATGTGATAGAACACATTAATAAGAGAGGGAGAAGAACCATATGGTCCTCTCAATTGATGCAGAAAAAGCATTTGACAAAATACAACATCCTTTCCTGATTAAAACTCTCCAGAGTATAGGGATAGAGGGAACATTCCTCAAGCCCATAAAATCCATCTATGAAAAACCCACAGCGAATATCATCCTCAATGGGGAAAAGCTGAGAGCCTTTCCCTTAAGATCAGGAACATGTCAAGGGTGCCCACTCTCACCATTGTTGTTCAACATAGTACTAGAAGTCCTAGCAACAGCAATCAGACAACAAAAAGAAATAAAAGGTATTCAAATTGGCAAAGAAGAAGTCAAACTCTCTCTTTTTGCAGACGACATGATACTTTATGTGGAAAACCTAAAAGACTCCACCCCCAAATTACTAGAACTCATCCAGCAATTCAGTAATGTGGCAGGATACAAAATCAATACACAGAAATCAGTTGCTTTCTTATACACTAACAACATACCTGTTGAAAGAGAAATTAAAGAAACGATTCCATTTACAATAGCACCAAAAACCATAAGATACCTCAGAATAAACCTAACCAAAGAGGTAAAGAATCTATACTCTAGGAACTACAAAACACTCATGAAAGAAATTGAAGAAGACACAAAAAGATGGAAAAATATTCCATGCTCATGGATCGGAATAAACATTGTTAAAATGTCTATGCTACCCAGAGCAATCTAAACCTTCAATGCCATCCCGATCAAAATTCCAATGACATTTTTCAAAGTGCTGGAACAAACAATCCTAAAATTTGTATGGAATCAGAAAAGACCCCAAATCTCCAAGGAGATGTTGAAAAAGAAAAACAAAGCTGGGGGCATCACATTGCCCGATTTCAAGCTATATTACAAAGCAGTGATCACCAAGACAGCATGGTACTGGCACAAAAACAGACATACAGACCAATGGAACAGAATAGAGAGCCCAGATATGGACCCTCAACTCTATGGTCAAATAATCTTGGACAAAGCAGGAAAAAACATGCAATGGAAAAAAGACAGTCTCTTCAATGAATGGTGCTGGGAAAATTGGACAGCCACATGCAGAAGAATGAAACTTGACCATTCTCTAACACCATTCACAAAGATAAACTCAAAATGGATGAAAGACCTCAATGTGAGACAGGAATCCATCAAAATCCTAGAGGAGAACATAGGCAGTAACCTCTTTGACATCAGCCACAGCAACTTCTTTCAAGATACATCTCCAAAAGCTAGTGAAACAAAAGCAAAAATGAACTTTTGGGACTTCATCAAGATAAAAAGCTTCTGTACAACAAAGGAAACAGTCAACAAAACAAAGAGGCAACCCACAGAATGGGAGAAGATATTTGCAAATGACACTACAGATAAAGGGCTGGTATCCAAAATCTATAAAGAATTTCTCGGGCGCCTGGGTGGCTCAGTTGGTTAAGCGACTGCCTTCGGCTCAGGTCATGATCCTGGAGTCCCTGGATTGAGTCCCGCATCAGGCTCCCTGCTCGGCAGGGAGTCTGCTTCTCCCTCTCCCAATCCCCGTTTGTGTTCCCTCTCTCGCTGTGTCTTTCTCTGTCAAATAAATAAAATCTTTAAAAAAAAAAAGAATTTCTCAAACTCAACACTCAAAAAACAAATAATCAAGTCAAAAAGTGGGCAGAAGAGATGAACAGACACTTCTCTGAAGAAGACATACAAATGGCTAACAGACACATGAAATAATGTTCATCATCATTAGCCATCAGGGAAATCCAAATCAAAACCACACTGAGATACCACCTTACACCAGTTAGAATGGCCAAAATGGACAGGGAAAGAAACAACCAATGTTGGAGAGGTTGTGGAGAAACGGGAACCCTCCTACACTGCTGGTGGGAATGCAAGTTGGTACAGCCACTTTGGAAAACAGTGTGGAGGTGCCTCAAAAATTTAAAAATAGAGCTACCCTATGACCCAGCAATTGCACTCCTGGGTATTTACCCCAAAGACACAGATGTAGTGAAAAGAAGGGCCATATGCACCCCAATGTTCATAGCAGCAATGTCCACAATAGCCAAACTGTGGAAAGAGCCGAGATGCCCTTCAACAGATGAATGGATAAAGAAGATGTGGTCCATATGTACAATGGAATATTACTCAGCCATCAGAAAAGATGAATACCCAACTTTTACATCAACATGGATGGGACTGGAGGAGATTATGCTAAGTGAAATAAGTCAAGCAGAGAAAGTCAATTATCATATGGTTTCACTTATTTGTGGAACATAAGGAATAACATGGAGGACATTAAGAGAAGGAAGGGAAAAATGGGCGGGGGTAATTGGAGGGAGAGATGAACCATGAGAGACTATGGACCTGAGAAACAAACAGGGCTTTAGAGGGGAGGGGGGAGGGGGGATTGGTTAGCCCGGTGATGGGTATTAAGGAGGGCACGTACTGCATGGAGCACTGGGCGTTATACGAAAACAATGGATCGTGGATCACTACATCAAAAACTAATGATGTATTGTATGGTGACATAACATAATAAAATTAAAAAATAAAAAGTAAAAAAAAATACAATGGGGAAAAAAAAAAAAACTAACCCAAAATTCTGGTTGTAACTGAACCATTTCCAATGCAAGGAAAAATTTAGAAGTTCACACAGTAAGTGTTCCAAGTTACCCAAGATAAAATACACGAGAAGACACTATTTATTTATTAAATAAATTCTGACATACATCCTAACAAAAGTAAATTCTAGATCTGGGATCACAAATGCAAAAAGGCATTTTAATAAAACTAAGTCACTTGCATTGTTATGTCCATGCATATACTGTGAATATAAAGCCTTGCAGACAGGAGTTTTAGATATACCCATATTTTCTTCAGCCACAAAATCAACAATGACCGCCTTAGTTCTTCAGCATCTTCATACCATTATACTCATTTCATATATCGATGGTAATAGTATCTGCAATAAGTCATCCAAACCAGAAAAAACAAATTGCCTGGCAAAATATATTTCCATCCTCTGTAAATACTCCTTATTATTTATTATTAGAATCATCTGATATCTTTAAGATTTAGAATCTATATTCTGTTGTGGGTATCTTTCAAATTTGGAACAATCCCCAGGGTTCTTTTTTTTTTTTTTACATTGCATATTATGTTTTATTGATAGTGACATATAGCAAAAATTTTATGTATATATTAATTACCCATGGTCCCTTATAAATATTTAAAGTTCTTTTTCCAAGCACAATCATACTGCAAAGTCATATCATAAACTAAATTTTAGAAGACAATTTAAAAAACAAAATGCATTAAAGATATTATAAATCATGATGAGATATTGAGATGGCTTATAAATCTGACTTTAAACATTCTAATTACAATCAAATGTAAACTTTTACCAAGAAGTTGATAATTTGGGGGAAGGAGCCCTTCTGAGGAAAGATTTAGTTTTAATATAATTAATGGTCAGATTAGCATACCTGAAGTCCTATGTTCTTAAAAAGTTCATTCAGAATCCACAAATGCAAGCAGAAGATTATAAAGTCTTAGTATTCTTAGATGCACAAACATCTTTTAAAAAATTTGAAGTATTCAGTTTGCCTTAAGATACATTCCTTGAATTGAAAATTGTTGAGGTTTCCAAATACTATCTTTTCATGTCTTCTTCAGCCTGGATCTGATTTTCTTCCCAGGAATCTTGTAGAATCTTCCATTGTCTTCAGTGTTGAAATTAAGTAATAGTGAGCCTTGGTGTGGTAATATTTTCATTTGCTGCATTTCAAGAGGCCTTTCAACTAAAAACTCATCAGTTCTGGAAAATACCCTTTGGTGACTTATTTGATAAATTTTTTCCCCTCTATTTTCTCTCTTTGCTCATTCTAAAATTCCTGTTATTTGGATATTGGGCCTCCTACTTTCTTTTCTTTCCAATCTTTATCTTTTTGCTCTACTTTCTGAGAGAATGCCTCTATTTTGTCTTCTTTTTATTGAGTTTTCCATTTCTTCTGTTCTATTATTTTCCAAGAACTTATTTTTTTTCCCCTTTGGTCCTTTTCAAGTAGTATCCCTGGTCATATTCATGAAAGTAATACCTTTTCTTATCTCTTTGAGGATACTCCAATAGTTTCTTGAAATGTTCTCCCCAAAAAATTCTACTTCCTCTAACCTGCTTTTTTGGTTTGTTGATGTTCCATAATTTATAATGTTTTGGTCCTCAAATGCCTGGTGATCCTTTGCCATCTTCTCTTAAGTATGAATGAACACTATAAAGCTGACTGAAATTTCAATATGTGTGTGAGGCTTGTCAAATGTGGTCTTTATTCTAGTGTAGCTAGCTACACCGTTTTCTTGGGAATCTTTGATGTTAATACCTTTAGGTCTTTTCTCTCACTGGTCTGATTCCTTAAAGATGACTTTCTATATCCTACCTACTGCCAGTGTCTTCTTGGAGAAGGAGGAGAAGGCAGAAGAGGATTATACTATTTGGTATAAAACTTTCAGTTATTCCTCATTTTCAGATCAGCACTGCCACACACAATTGTGCTTGGCATACCCTAGTCCAGAGATACTCTGTTTGACTCTCTGCAAGAATGAACCTTCAATCTTTTTGGGGGGCAAGAAAGTATAACTGTCTCTCTTTTCAGCCCCACCTCATCCTTCTTTCCACTTCCTATCAATATCTGAGCCTTTGAGGGTATCTGCATCATAAGGTGGGATGCTTTCCAGCTTTCCTCAGTGCTAGTTTAGAATTCACCATTCTCAGGTCTGTTAAGTCATTCAACATTCATCAGACATCCAGCTTCCAAAATTTGGTTGCCATTTTTGTCACTTCCATTTTTTGTTGTTGTTGTTGTTCTTGTAGGATAATGTCTTTAAACAAAACCCCCCTCACTGTTAGTAAGATTTGAGAAGGGGATGAAACTAATTATGTGCTCAGTCCTCTATCTTTCATTGGAATACCCATATGCATAAGTTTATAAAAGTCTTATTTTAAAACCTTGGAAGCATTAGCTTTTCCCATACAGGTAAAGTGATAAAATGAGATTAGTCTTTTAGAAAGATTTTTTTCAGAGATATCTCATTTGAAAGTTTCAGAGCTAGAAAACAACTTAGACCTCTGCAATCGTTTCTGTACATTCTTTGCTGGTTTTAAAAAATACTTCATAGTCTACTCAGGGATTCTTGTCTTTAGGTTATAATATGTATGTAATTACTGAAAATCCTTCCAAAAGAGAATGGAATCACAGCACAAAATATGTCATTTAATATTTTACTCAACATTTTTTAACCTTAAAATAATAAGATTAAACTGGTCCAAAATCAACCAGAGGCTTTCTTGTTTATCATGCTGGGAAATTTCAGAATTCTTGAAGCCAGTCTACACCTTCTTGCAATCCTTCTCCTTTTATGGCTTCACTAGCACAAATAGGCCATGGTTATCTTTGCTGTTCTCTATACACAGCAGCTGAGACACTTTTACAGATGTCACTGCATCTCTAAGATCCATTTTGTTTGCAAAGAGTAAGATTGGTATTCGGCGGTGCTTAATATCTGGATGGTTCAGCAGAGTATCAAGTTCTTCTTTGGCCACAACCATTCTCAACCTATCGCTACTATCAATGACAAAAATAATGGCTTGTCCTTCTTTATAATATGTGACCAGAGATTTCTGTATCTTCCTTGACCTGACATGTCAAACACTGTAAAAGACAAACTGGATGATTTGAATTTCTCTATGCTGAATCCTATGGTTGGAACTATATCTTGTGATTGAGCATTTGAAGGTTTAAGTTTGTTAATGATTGTTGTTTTCGCGCTATTATCCAGACCAAGGCACAAAACATGAACCTCCTCCTTCTTTAGGCCAAGCAAGCCTGATAGTCTGTCTAGCAATCCCATAATGTGATCCAAATATTTACAAACCAGCTGGTCTTTGAAGTTAGTCCTGCAGGCCCAGGGGCTGAAGAGGAACAGGAATGGACCACTCGCTCACTCGTATACGTCTCTGGAATAAATATCGGGCATCTCTCAGCCTTAGTCTCTATGCCTCCATTGTAGGAATCCCTGCTCCTGAGCAAAGCCACTTCTACAAGTTGGGTGAACTGGTTGCCTGTTCCTCAGCCAGAGCATCAGTCATCCCCAGGGTTCTTAAATGTATGTTTCTAAAGCATGGCCCTCACCAAAACAATACTCTATGGTCAAACATGTTTGAGCAATGCCACACACTACATAGCCACTTAGGAAATCTACAATATACACTAAGGAGTTTAAGAAGATCCCAGCAAGTAAGACTTGGTAAATGGACATCAATTTCCAAAACATATTTCACTAGGAACCAGTTTTATTTCAAACAATTCCTCTTACTATCCTGGGTATCATATTTGAGGACATGCTCTACTGGAGGAAAGATGTTCTAGAATAGATAGGTTTGGGAGATTGAAAAAAAAAACAAAAGTTAACTGTTCTCTCTCTCTGACTACCTCATTGTATCCATCTCTCTTTTCTTCATAGATGTCTGTCCTACCCCAATGTTTTTGTTAGAATTCTGACTACTTTAAACCTTAAAATGGGAGAAAATAGAAAGAAAAAATGAGAAAAGTAATTTTTAATAACTTACTTGACAGACTGAAATACTGACATTTTGAAATAAATTAATTTTAGTTCCAAAGCAAATTATTTTACCGAAAAATGATTTGATTAGTCCAAATAGGTACTTACATTTATTGATATATGTTAAATATATGGGTATGTACTTAGGAGTTATATAGATATCATTTCTATTCAGAAATGAACATACAGTTACACCTTTATGTAACAAGTATGCTGAACAAGCATAATTCATAACATAAAACATTTTTACTTTCTTGCCCATTGTCCCTCTAAACTTGATTAGGTGTTAATGATCTTCCTCTGCCCTTAGATAAAAAACTCTAACAGGCCCATTAGTTTGCTTTTCACAGGTAATAAACAGTCCTAGAACCACTTCAAGTTACAAACAGAAAGGCCATAACATGTACTAAGCAAACATCTGTCCTTGCCTTTGTGTTGAGTCTCTTCCCTAGTCCTGCTTCAATATGGAAACCGCTAATAGGGTAATGGTCATGGTGATTTTCTCCTTCTCCCCCATACTGCCCTTACCCTGCTAGCTAATGTTCTGATTCTCCCAAGGTTGAAAAAATTAAGGGACAGGAGAACTCTTCCTGTGCTGGTTCTGTTACAAGTCAGCTTTGCTCTCTGTGGGCCTGTAGTTCATGAGTACATATTAGGAGTTATCTGTATGAGGCGCCTGGGTGGCTCAGTCAGTTGAGCATCCCACTCTTGATTTTGGCTCAGGTTGTGATCTCAGGGCATGAGATCGAGTGCCACATCAGGCTCCATGCTGGGCGTGGAGCCTGCTTAAGAGTCTCTCTCTCTCTCGGGGCACCTGGGTGGCTCAGTCAGTCAAGTGTCTGCCTTTGGGTCAGGTCATGATCCCGGGGTCCTGGGATTGAGCCCTGCATCAGGCTTCCTGCTTATGGGGAGCCTGCTTCTCCCTCTCCTCCCCACTCATGCTGTCTCTCGTTCTCCCTCTCTCAAATAACTAAATAAAATCTTTAAAAAAAAAATCCTAGACTTTATTCCCAGAAAAACTTAAAAAAAAAATTCTCTCTCTCTCTCTTTTTCTCTCTCCCTCTGCCCCCCTCCACCCATCTCTAAAAAAAAAAAAAGGAGTTGTCTGTGTCTATATACCTGATGCTGAGTTTTTTGGGGGAGTCTGCATGGACTATGCAGAGGTTCCTTGCAGGGTCCTTCTCTTAGACCTAGACTCTTCTCTGGGTTGTTCTTTGTGAACCTCTCCTTGAGCCCCAAGGATCTAGCAATCTCCTTTGGACCTCATATGTTGTGGTTCCCTGACCTCCTTCAGTTGCAATTCTTGACTAGATTCAAAACAACTCCTCATTGGCTCTGTCCTCTGCAGTCTGGATCTGGTCCCTAGGAAACACTCGCATATCTCATGCTCTGACAAAGCCTGGAAAAGCAGGCCAATTCTCAAGCATCAGCACACCCATCCTACCACCCACATAGTTGACAGCCTGTCTTTGCTTTCCCTTCTAGATTTCCTAGGTTGAGTCAGACACTGATTCATGGGCTGCTCTAAATTCCTGGGTCCTCCAACTGCAAGAAACACAATTCAGAGCTCTCTGATTAGTCCTTTTGATGACACCTCTCTGGATTTGGGGTTACAAAACAGTACTCACCACCACTTCTCCCAAGGGGGTGGTGACAACTCACTGCATGACCACAGCTCTCTCCAAAGAAATTTCTTCTCTAACCCCCTCTTGACTCTTAAATATTCAAAAGCCATAAGGCAGACTCATGACATACTACATATGGGATAGTTGGTCTTTTGATAGATACCATAGGCACCTCAATGAAAACTCAGACAAGAAGAGATCCATTCTAATATCCTGCTCATTCCACATGTACATGTGTGTTTATATTTTATATGCAGTTTCTATAACAACTTCAACTATTTAAGAGTGATATAAGAGTCTCAGCTCTCTCCAAATTCAACAATAATCTCCAACTCTCGATGATCACTGCTGATTTGGATGGATGGTCATCATTATAAAAGACTTTACAACCAAGAGCTTACCTTGAGAATTTTCCAATTCATATGTTCCCAGATTAGAATAAATAAAACCTACTTGAAATACGTGGACTTAAAATAGTCTTTCAACATATTCCTCACATTAAATTATTCTCAAATTACTAGCTATTGGTGACATTCCTGATAGCGTCCTAGATTTTTCAACTTTTGCAACAGCCCAGATGGTCAGAAAGAACTTCACCAAATTTGGATCATCATTTTTAATGGAATGATTTTAAATATGCTTTTAACAATAGGCTCAGAGTTATACCGAAAGAAAATTACCTACCAGTATTTGCAACTAAGAGAAAAGATAATTACCAGAATAAATTAGTAAGTTCCTAATGCTTATATCCTAAATTGAAAAATAACATAGGGCCAAGGATGTAAAAATCATACATATGTATTTTTAGACATTTTCAAATCACAAAGTGGGAAAAGTGGTATACATCTAGTTACTTCTGTCCATATCCATTTGAAAGAATCCCATAAATTCCCTAAGACGAAGAAAATAATTCTCTAATAGTTAAGTCAGATGTCTAGTCATCATCCTTTGTCTTGGGCTGTCAAAAAATAAAACATTTTAGATCTATTCATGATAAAATATAAGACACTTGCAGATTCAATTCCTTACAAGGATTTTTCATCTTTTTGTGCTCAAGGATCTACAATGACTAAATTAATCAACCAAAAAAGTACATTTAAAGATGCTTTAAGAGAACTTTGCAAAAATACGAACATGATTATCTGTGGAGGGAAATTTTCCTTAACATAGAAGGAGTTGGAGAAAATGAAATCAGAAAAAAGTTTTTGTTTTGTTTTGGGTTTTTTGTTGTGTTTTTTTGTTTTGTTTTAAGGAAAAGAACCTCACCAATGACCTTAAAAGGTAGGGTCAAACTACTTAGTTACTCAAATAATTAAAGCTGTAAGAGTAAAGGTAAAGAAAAAAAATAATAAAATAACTGATGATTTCACTCTCTTCACCTGGCCTTAAATCAGAATACTTTCCTCCCTGCATGACTCCAAACAATTTACCAGAAAAGAAAAATAGAGAAAACTGTGTATTCTTGAAGTAATTCAGAACACATTGTGTATAACAAAAACTGCAATGTTATCATTCAGCAATTATGATGCTCTAGTTTATTTACTAAGCAGCTCAGAATTGCACATGATCACGAAGTGATTCTGGACATGGCAAGAGCTCTTTGCTTAGTGCAATACAGAATTTTCCCCAGAGCTTCCTCATGTCTTTCTTCCATAACCCTGCATGGAGCCCCTCAGAAATCACCTTCAGCTATGAACTCCCAGGAAAACAGACCTATGTGGAAAGGCATGGAAAGGGGACTGCTGTCTATACTTTCTGCAGAAAGAGGTAGGAAACAATATTTCTTTCAGGGTAGCTATCCAATACCTGAGTATTTTTAATACCCCACAGCAGACAGTTTAGTTTGTTTTTAGGGAGGATAAAAGTTTAAAGCAACACAGGAGAGGGGGTTCCTGGGTGGCTCAGCTGGTGAAGCGTCTGCCTCTTGATTTCAGCTCAGGTCATGATCTCAGGGTTGTGAGATTGAACCCCAGATCAGGCTCCCCACTCAGCAGGGAGGCTGCTTGAGATCCTCTCCCTTTCCCTCTGCCCCACCCCCTGCTTGCTCTCTCTTTCTCTTTCTCTCTCTCTCTCTCAGAATGGATAAATAAATCTTTAAAAAGTAAATAACATAAAGCAGCACAAGGAGTACTAAAGAGTCAGAGGCTACAGTCTTCTCCAAAGTTAGCACCCCTTGTTATGAACTCCTAAAATTAGGAAGGGCAATGAGGAAGCCATGTTGCGAAAGAGGGGAGCGAGGATCCGAGCCAAGAAGGGATCTGCCCAGAGCCTCCTAGAAGGATGAGCTGGGACTCCGGTTCCCTAGGCCCTCACTGGAGGACTCTTTCCACTACCCCACTTCCTCCTTTGCCCTCTCCTCATTGATCTCTCCGACAAATGCTCAAAGTCTCACTTAAAACGGCCCCTTACTCCAAATAACAAGGGCTTGCCAAAAGAAGGAAAAGTTTGAGATACAGATTCCAATTAACTGCCTCTGACTGTGGGATAACTCAAGTCTTCCAGAAACTGATCTCAGCAGTATGTGTTATTTATTTATATCCTACCCTTGTCCCAAAAATAACTTGATATATTTTGCAGAAATACATACAATACAACCAGCTAAAAATAAATACAAGGGGGAAATTATCTCAAAAGGCACAGAAAGGATAGGAAAATCTAGCCTATTAAAAGGGCCTATGCTAGGACCTCATGGAAAGGTCAAGGAAGTATCAATATTCCAGACAGAATCTCCTAGAGAGACTGTCAGACACCACAAAGGCAATTTATGTAACTGGTAGCTTAACAGCCAATCCTGCAGGCAATACATAATAGTGACCCATCAGGAATGAGTTGGGGGTTGAAATGAAATGTCAACAGTTTACAGGGAGGGACGAGGCACGAAATTCCCTTTTAAGGTCTTAATATGCAAGGTTTGATTTCTGAAACAAGTCATTCCTAAACCTTGCAGGATTGGGAAGGAAAAGCGGAAAAAATGGGTAGGAAGAAGAAAGGAGAGTGTTGCAGAGTAGGGGAGGCAGAGGGAACCACGACAAGCTGCTGTCAACCTAGGCATCATTTATTAAAGAACCAAAATTAATTTATTGCATAATTGGAGGCTCAAAGTCACACATCGCCTGGACTCAATTGCACTTCTGTTATGTTATCATGCATTGATACAAATCGATACAAATCGATTGGCTCAGATTTTAAAATTAGGGCCCAATTACCTGTGTAAGGGGATCATAAATCCAACTTGCATTTTTCTAACAGGGTTAACAACTCATGATGCCAGCTTAAACTCCAGAAAATAAATTTTCTGGGCTTAAGAACAATTGGGCATGGTATTTTATCACCCTGCTCTAGTGCAGCAGGTCGAAGGACTGGGGGTGTCGGGGTGCAGCGTTTGGGAGGCGGGTAGAAGCCTAACACAAAACAAACACAGAGCATTGACTGTTGCTGAAAACACCAGCTACACACGGGAAGTCAGAACAGAAGCACTGCCGTGTAACGGGCAGTCAAAACCAGGACGCCTGCTATTTGGTGAAGTAGTGAAAGCAAAACACTCCTTCTGCTGTTCTTATTCAGCAAAAAACAAAAACAAAAAAATAAAACAATCCCCCAGCGCTAAAGAAGTGAGATGAAATGCTAAGGGGAGAAATTCGAACCCCCACTACCACCTCACCCAAAGCAGGCCTTCCTGAGTGAGATCACACCTGCACCGAGCCAGTCTTCTCAGGCACAGTCTGTTGACTTTCTCTTCAACTGCAAACATCTGAGGGAGCGCTCAGGGAAGGGGGGTGGGGGGAGAAAGCTGTGGCAATGGCAGCGTTAATATAAACTGCTACAATATTCGTGGAGGACAGGGTAACACAAAAATATATTCTGTATTTTTGACATTAGAATTCCATTTTCATAAAATTTGCTTAAGAAATAATGGAACAGGGGTGCAAAAATATACACACCCGGTTCTTTGTTGCAGCATTGCTTCTAAGAGCCAGAATTGGAAGCAAACAAAATCCATTAAAGGGGATGGTTTCGGTAAACTATATTTCACACATACAGAGTAATAATACTATGCTACAATTATAGATGATGATGTAAAATTCAATGCACGGCAGTAAGGTAAAATAACAACAGTATTGGATGTATCAAATTTGTGTGTGTGTGTATGTGTGCGTGCGTGTGTGTGCACGCACACGCACGTGCACTGGTGAAGCAGGGGGTTTGGCACAAAATATCCCCACGTATTAATCAAGGTTATGGCTGTGTGGTAAGATGACAGGTGATATTTAATTTTCAAAAGTATTTTTCTCTGTGGTGTTGGATTTTGAATTTTAATTTTATAACATAGGCAGGTATTCCGTTTATAATCTGAAAAAAATACATAGCAATTTCTACTTTGGATCTTCTTGAAAGTGGGAAGGATAGGCGGAAGAGCAGCAATATCCAGAAGAAGCAGAGGCCAAGCAGGACCCAGGAGGCTTTCACTGCACAAAGCACTAGCACCTCTCTGGAAATGGTTTCTGTTTCCACACAAATTCCACTGGCTGGTACATTTTATTGAGGAGGGAAAACAAATGCACCAAACCAGATCATTTGTTCACCTTACCTTTGTGTTCTGTGGGTCAGAAAAACTCAGTCCATAGGATGCTTCTGAGGACAAATAATATCCCTGCCAGACCTAAAGTACAGAAACTTCAGGAACAGTGCCTTCTACACTGGGCTGCTTGTTCTATTTTCTCATCTTCCAAATGAACATGAAAAACTGTGACTTCCTGAAGTCAATTTCTCTTTTTCAAGCAAAGAAACTGACAAAGAAACATGCGCTGAGAACACATGCTTCTCACTGACTCATGTCTGTATCTTGGTTTTATCAAGACTATGCCAGGGGAAGCTATTTGCAAAGTCAGAGCAAAAGACCTAGAAGGACCATAGAAATCATCCAATTCAGTATCCTCATTTTTTTTCTTTCACCCAGTGAGCCAGACTAAAGCTGAGAGTCTGACTCCCAGCCCACTGTTCACAACTTTGTCTCAAATTCTGTTCAAAGATGCAACTGTAACTTTCGTGTTCTAGAGAATCTGAATATTTCTTTAGCTAATGTTGACATAAATCAGACTTTGGAGACAGGTGTGAGATACAGAGAGAAAGAGAGAGCAAAAAGGAGCAAATCTAACATAATATACCAATTAGCTTTTCCAGATGCATCTGAGAGATACTTTCAATAATGGAAAACACTTCATACACTATTTTATACAGTACACCTTCTTGATTCTGTGATAGAAAAGGTTAAAAGTTCAGGGGGAAAAGCTAGATGGGTCACTTGGTGACAATTGGCAGGGGGAGGGGCAGAGGGAAGGGGAGAGAGAGAGAACCTTAAGCAGGCTCCTGACCCTGAGATCATGACCTGAGCCGAAATCAAGAGTCAGATGCTTAACTGACTGAGCCACCCCGGGTACCCCCACCTTTTTGGACATTTTTAAAAGTTTTACTTTCCAAAGCACATAAAGAGTTCTTATTTCTATCAAAACCAGACATACTCACTCTAAGACATCTGGAAAATAAAATGAAATGTTAATAAGCAAAAAAAAGACAACATCTCATACAATTCAACCAAGAGGCAACTGCAGTTACAATTTTAGTATGGTTCCCTCTGGTTTCTTTTTCTTTTTGAATGGTTGGGATCTTAATACATAATACCATTTCTAGATTGTCTTTTCACCTAAATTATACCTAAGTACTTTATCAGAACATTAAAAACTACTTATAAATTTCAATTTAAAGTACAAACAGTATGCCATGGTATGGGTGTGCCAAATTTTTATTTAACTTTTTTTTTAATTTAACTTTTCAATGTATGTTATTTAGGGTTTTTCTATTACAAACTAATGCTATAATGAACATCTTAAGAAATGAACCTTGACCTTAATTTCTGATTATTTTCTTAACTTCAATTTCCTAAAATGGGTGATCACTAAGTTCAATATAATAAACATTTTAAAGTACCTGCAAGATTGTACTAAATATTGCCGTTCCTAACAAAAGCATGTAACAGTATAAAGGTATTGGAGTTTTTCTTTTTTTCAGTAATTACCATATTGTAAAAACTTTGTTAATTCTGTAGATGACATAGGTACCAGTTTTAATGTGAATCTCTTGTCATTGAATAGTTTCACATACTCATTGGACGTTGTTTTTGTTTGGGCATACGTACTCTCCAGATCTTTGCCCTTCACTGAGGAAGAACACAATTTAACTGATGACACATTTTGATTAATGACATCCAATCATGTTTTCCTTGATAACTAAAATAAAGAGATTTTTTTAAAAAAACTTCAGTACAGTTGACACATAATGTTACTTCAGTTTCAGGTACACAACATAATGATAAAAAATAGAACTTTTAAACAAGTTATATAACCTTGCTGAATTCATGAAGAAAACAAACTCCTGGCATGATCAGTTACAGGATGTAGAGAAAATAGCAGAACACACTGTTTTCTCAAGTATATTTTGTATGGGCTCCATTTAGTTAATGAAATGTTTGTGTAAGTTCCTGTGACTGCTGATTCTAAGTATCAGATTAACAAACTGTGGAAAATGAAATGAAGAGCTACGTGGTATTCCTCTAGTGTGTGGCATATGGAAAGCACAAACTCTCTTTTTTAAAAACTGTGTGTCTGGTTCACACTGGTAGACTGAGCAAACCCATTACCTCTTTTCCCACTCAAAGTACTTTCTAAATGATACTAAAGGAGCGCAAAGGTATAAAACCCATAACCACAAAAAGAATGAGAAGAAGCCATTAGAAGATGAAGGATTTCAATAAGAGTCTGATGACTTATGAAGCATAGCAAAGAAAACCATAGCCTAAAAGGGGGTTTCAAGCAAAGGAGAGAACAGAGCTGCCTGACAGTACCCCAGAAAGACTCAGGTTTCAGAAACAGCAGGAACAACAGTGGGTGGAGGTGGGGGCGGGGGGGGGGGGAGTGCTGGAGAGAGGGTATTACCTACAGGTCAGTATATGTAACATCAACCACCCTCCCTCCTGGCTCTCCATGTGGACTGGACTTGAAGCTTCAAGACAATAAGAAAAAAAAGTATCTGGGGAAAACGAGGGCACTTACAGGTGTTTAAACCTCATTCTGGCAAGTTGAGATTTCCTTCATTCCCATCCACAGACTCTAAATTTCGACCCTTTAATCACGCCATTTATAAGATCCTTACACTTAAAAATAGTTTGTAGACAGCATTTCTATGGCCTCATTCTTTTACACACAACCCCAGATCACCAGGAATTTAATATGCCAAGAAGAGCCACCACAAAAAAAGAGCATGAGCAAGCAAAACAATAGAAAATATGATATTGAGAAAACAGACAACATAGAGAAAAGATACAACCTTTAAAGAAAAATCTATTTAATACCATCAAGAATGATTTCAGGAGGTTTGGTAACAGCACAACAAAAAATTTTAAATTATATTTAAAAGGGGCAGTCAGATAACAAGAAAGATCTGGGAATTATAGGATTCCTTAAATTAAAAATTCCACACAAAGTTTGATGGCAAAGTTGGAGAAGTCTAGACTATTGACTAAATACACAAATATGTGAGAAAAAAATGAGCTATATCAGGAGTTCTAAGAATGCACTAGTAGGAGTTTCAGAATGAGCAAAAAGAAACTGGAATGGAGAAAATTATCAAAGAAATTAGATAATTTCCCAGAGCTAAAAGTAAACATGAATCTTCAGAGTATAGGAATGTACTCAGTGTGAAAGAGACGTAGTGCCAGAAAACTGCAGTTAAAGAGAAATTCCTGATAGCCTCCTAAAAAGAAAAGAAATCAAACAAAAAAGGCAGCCTATGAAAGAAGTAAGGATGGGAGAACCATCAGATTTAACAGCAGCAGTGCTGGATGCTAAAAAGTCATAGTAAAAAATGATTTTTGGGGGGTGGAGCAAGAAGGCGGAGGAGTAGGAGACCTGGATTTCGTCTCCTCTCAGGAATTCAGCTGGATAGGGATCAAACCATTCTGAACACCGACAAACTCAACAGGAGATCGAAGAAAAGAAGAGCAACAACTCTCTCATCAGAAAAGCGACCACTTTCTGGAAGGTAGGACGTGCGGAGAAGTGATATTTGGGAGGATAGACGGCGGGGGAGGGGCCTCCATCGGCCGCTTCTGGCAAGTGATAGAGCCGAGGAGCACAAATCGGAACTTTTAAAAGTCTGCTCCGCCGAGGGACGTCACTCTGGTGGCTAAGCGGGGGGGTGGAACCCTCCGGGACAGTGTGGTCTCAGGACCCTCGGGGTCACAGAAAGACCGGGGGTGCCTGAGTGCGGCGGAGCTCCAGGTATCAGAGCAGGGAAGCCGGCGGCAGAGACGGAGCCGAGGTGAGGGCTCTCAGCTCGGGGTTGCCATAAACCGTGATCCGCGGCCCAGTCGGGCCCTTGCTCCTCCAGCAGGGACCCAACAAGCGGCAGATCCGGGGAGACTCACCTTCCTCCCCCGGGAGGAGCGGCGGGCGAGCGCACTGCGGGGATCTGCTGGGTTTGGAGACTCCACCCAGGTCGGGTGCCGGAGACAGAAACGCGCGGTCACAGGCCGGGTGAGCACGGAGTGCAGCCGGAGACCGGGGAGACGGGAGTGATTGACGGCTTTTCTCTGGGGGCACACTGAGGAGTGGGGCCCCGAGTTCTCGGCTCCTCCAGGGCGGAGAATGGGAGGACGCCATTTTCACTCTCTGCCTCCAAAGCAATACGGAAAGCTCGCAGGGAACAAAAGCCCCGGAGAGCAAACCCGAGCAGATTACTTAGCCGGGAGGGGGCAAGGGCGGGGCAATTCCGCCTCCGGCAGAGACATTTGGAAACCACGGCAACAGGCCCCTCCCCAGAAGATCAGCGAGAACAGCAGCCAAGACCAAGTTTACCGATCAATGCGAACGGCAGAACTCCAGCACCAGGGGACTACTGCACATAGAATTCATGGCTTTTTTACCATGATTCTTTAGTCTTTCAAAGTTAATTTTTTCTTTAACTGTCTTTATTTCTTTTTCTTTTTCTTTTTTTTTTTTTTGCGTTTTTCTTTTTCCCTTTTTCAACCAACATCTTATCCATCCCCTTTTTTAAAAAAACATTTTTATTTTTCATTTTTAGAGTCATATTCTATCCCTTCATAGTAGTTACCCGTATTTTTGGCATATATATATAGGTTGTTCTCTCTTTAAAATTTTGAGATAGTTTCTTCTAACAGATTATACTCTAAATCTCTAGTATATGGTTTTTTCTACTCCCCTGCCTGATCACATTCTCTCCCTTTTTTTTCTTTTTTCTTTTTTTAAATCCTCTTCTTTCTTTTTTCAAACAACTTCTTATCAATTCCTTTTATAAAATTTTTTATAATTTCCATTTTTACAGTCATATTCCATCCCTTCATCATATCAACCCTTATTTTTGTACATATATAAGTTTTTCTTTCTTTAAAATTTTGGGAGGCACTTTCTTCTAAAAGACCAAAATACACCCCAAATCTAGTGTGTGGCACTGATCTATATACCAGCCTGATCATATTTGATCACATTCTGGGTTTTTTTGTTGTTGTTTTGTTTTGTTTGTTTTTGTTTGTTTTTATCTTTATCTTTTTCTTTTTTTTCTTTTTCTTTTTTCTCTCTTTCCATTTCTTTTTCCATTGCTTCAGGTCTTTTCTGATTTGTTTAGAGTATATTTTCTGGGAAAGTTGTTACTCTGTTAGCATTTTGTTCTCTCATTAATCTATTCTCCTCTGGACAAAATGACAAGACGGAAAAAATCACCTCAACAAAAAGAACAAGAGGTAGTACCGACTGCCAGGGACCTACTCAATACGGACATTAGTACGATGTCAGATCTAGAGTTCAGAATCATCACTTTAAAGATACTAGCTGGGCTTGAAAAAATATGAAAGTTATTAGAGAAACCCTTTCTGGAGAAGTAAAAGAACTAAAATCTAACCAAGTAGAAATCAAAAAGGCTATTAATGAGATGCAATCAAAAATGGGGGCGCCAACTGCTAGGATAAATGAGGCAGAAGAGAGAATCAGTTATATAGAAGACCAAATGATGGAAAATAAAGAAGCTGAGAAAAAGAGAGATAAACAACTACTGGATCATGAGGGCAGAATTCGAGAGATAAGCAATACCATAAGACGAAACAACATTAGAATAATTGGGATCCCAGAAGAAGAAGAAAGAGAGAGAGGGGCAGAAGGTATAATGGAGCAAATTATAGCAGAGAACTTCCCTAATTTGGGGAAGGAAACAGATATCAAAATCCAGGAAGCACAGAGAACCCCTCTCAAAATCAATAAAAATAGGTCAACACCCCAACATCTAATAGTAAAACTTAAGAGTCTCGTAGACAAAGAGAAAATCCTGAAAGCAGCTCGGGAGAAGAGATATGTAACCTACAATGGTAGAAACATTAGATTGGCAACAGACCTATCCACAGAGACCTGGCAGGACAGAAAGGACTGGCAGGATATATTCAGAGCACTAAATGAGAAAAATATGCAGCCAAGAATACTATATCCAGCTAGGCTGTCATTGAAAATTGAAGGAGAGATAAAAAGCTTCCAGGACAAACAAAAACTAAAGGAATTTGCAAATGCAAAACCAGCCCTACAAGAAATCTTGAAAGGGGTCCTCTAAGTAAAGAGAGACCCTAATAGCAACATAGACCAGAAAGGAACACAGACAATATACGGTAACAGTCACCTTACAGGCAATACAATGGCACTAAATTCCTATCTTTCAATAGTTACCCTGAATGTAAATGGGCCAAATGCCCCAATCAAAAGACACAGGCTATCAGATTGGATTAAAAAACAAGACCCATTGATATGCTGTCTGCAAGAGACTCATTTTAGAACCAAAGACACCCCCAGATTGAAAGTGAGGGGGTGGAAAACCATTTACCATGCTAATGGACACCAAAAGAAAGCTGGGGTGGCAATCCTTATATCAGACAAATTAGATTTTAAAACAAAGACTGTAATAAGAGATGAGGAAGGACATTATATCCTACTTAAAGGGTCTATCCAACAAGAAGATCTAACATTTGTAAATATCTATGCCCCTAACATGGGAGCAGCCAATTATATAAGCCAATTAATAACAAAAGCAAAGAAACACATCGACAACAATACAATAATAGTGGGGGACTTTAATACCCCCCTCACTGAAATGGACAGATCATCTAAGCAAAAGATCAACAAGGAAATAAAGACTTTAAATGACACACTGGACCAAATGGACTTCACAGACCTATTCAGAACATTCCATCCCAAAGCAACAGAATACACACTCTTCTCTAGTGCCCATGGAACATTCTCCAGAATAGATCACATCCTAGGTCATAAATCAGGTCTCAACCGGTACCAAAAGATTGGGATCATTCCCTGCCTATTTTCAGACCACAATGCTTTGAAACTAGAACTCAATCACAAGAGGAAAGTCAGAAAGAACTCAAATACAGGGAGGCTAAAGAGCATCCTACTGAAGAATGAATGGGTCAACCACGAAATTAAAGAATAATTAAAAATATACATGGAAACCAATGAAAATGAAAACACAACTATTCAAAATCTTTGGGATGCAGCAAAGGCAGTCCTAAGAGGAAAGTATATAGCAATACAAGCCTTTCTCAAGAAACAAGAAAGGTCTCAAGTACACAACCTAACCCTACACCTAAAGGAGCTGGAGAAAGAACAGCAAATAAAGCCTAAACCCAGCAGGAGAAGAGAAATCATAAAGATCAGAGCAGAAATCAATGAAATAGAAACTAAAAGAACAGTACAAAAGATCAACGAAACTAGGAGCTGGTTCTTTGAAAAATTAACAAGATTGATAATCCCCTGGCCAGACTTATCAAAAAGAAAAGAGAAATGACCCAAATCAACAAAATCATGAATGAAAGAGGAGAGATCACAACCAACACCAAAGAAATACAAACAATTATAAGAACATATTATGAGCAACTCTATGCCAGCAAATTAGATAACCTGGAAGAAATGGATGCATTCCTAGAGATGTATCAACTATCAAAACTGAGCCAGGAAGAAATAGAAAACCTAAACAGACCTATAATCACTAAGGAAATTGAAGCAGTCATCAAAAATCTCCCAAAAAACAAAAGCCCAGGGCCAGATGGCTTCCCAGGGGAATTCTACCAAACATTCCAAGAAGAATTAATACCTATTCTTCTGAAACTGTTCCAAAAAATAGAAATAGAAGGAAAACTTCCAAACTCATTTTATGAGGCCAGCATTACCTGGATCCCCAAACCAGACAAAGACCCCATCAAAAAGGAGAATTACAGACCAATATCCCTGATGAACATGGATGCAAAAATTCTCACCAAAATACTAGCTAACAGGATACAACAGTACATTAAAAGGATTCTTCACCACGACCAAGTGGGATTTATCCCTGGGCTGCAAGGTTGGTTCAACATCCGCAAATCAATCAATGTGATACAATACATTAACAAAAGAAAGAACAAGAATCATATGATCCTCTCCATAGATGCAGAAAAAGCTTTTGACAAAGTACAGCATCCTTTCTTGATCAAAACTCTTCAGAGTATAGGCATAGAGGGTACATACCTCAATATCATAAAAGCCATCTATGAAAAACCTACAGCGAATATCATTCTCAATGGGGAAAAACTGAGAGCTTTCCCCCTAAGGTCAGGAACGCGGCAGGGATGTCCACTATCACCACTGCTATTCAACATAGTATTGGAAGTCCTAGCCACAGCAATCAGACAACAAAAAGAAATAAAAGGCATCCAAAGCGGCAAAGAAGAAGTCAAACTCTCACTCTCTGCAGATGATATGATACTTTATGTGGAAAACCCAAAAGACTCCACCCCAAAACTGCTAGAACTCATACAGGAATTCAGTAAAGTGGCAGGATATAAAATCAATGCACAGAAATCAGTGGCATTCCTATACACCAACAACAAGACAGAAGAAAGAGAAATTAAGGAGTCGATCCCATTTACAATTGCACCCAAAACCATAAGAGACCTAGGAATAAATCTAACCAAAGAGACAAAGGATCTGTACTCAGAAAATTATAAAATACTCATGAAAGAAATTGAGGAAGACACAAAGAAATGGAAAAACGTTCCATGCTCATGGATTGGAAGAATAAATATTGTGAAGATGTCAATGCTACCTAGAGTAATCTAGACATTCAATGCAATCCCCATCAACATACCCTCCACTTTTTTCAAAGAAATGGAACAAATAATCCTAAAATTTGTATGGAACCAGAAAAGACCCCAAATAGCCAGTGGAATGTTGACAAAGAAAAGCAAAGCTGGAGGCATCACAATTCCGGACTTCCAGCTCTATTACAAAGCTGTCACCATCAAGACAGCATGGTACTGGCACAAAAACAGACACATAGATCAATGGAACAGAATAGAGAGCCCAGAAATGGACCCTCTACTCTATGGTCAACTCATCTTTGACAAAGCAGGAAAGAATGTCCAATGGAACAAAGACAGTCTCTTCAACAAATGGTGTTGGTAAAATTGGATAGCCACATGCAGAAGAATGAAACTGGACCCTTTCCTTACACCACACACAAAAATAGACTCCAAATGGTTGAACGACCTCAATGTGAGACAGGAGTCCATCAAAATCCTAAAGGAGAACACAGGGAGCAACCTCTTTGACCTCAGCCGAAGCACTTCTTCCTAGAAACATCACCAAAGGCAAGGGAAGCAAGGGCAAAAATGAACTCTTGGGACTTCATCAAGATAAAAAGCTTTTGCAAAGGAAAGGAAACAGTCAACAAAACCAAAAGACAACCGACAGAATGGGAGAAGATATTTGCAAATGACATATCAGATAAAGGGCTAGTATCCAAAATCTATAAAGAACTCATCAAACTCAACACCCAAAGAACAAAGAATCCAATCAAGAAATGGGCAGAAGACATGAACAGACATTTTTCCAAAGAAGACATCCAAATGGCCAACAGACACATGAAAAAGTGCTCAATATCGCTCGGCATCAGGGAAATCCAAATCAAAACTTCAATGAGATACCACCTCACACCAGTCAGAATGGCTAAAATTAACAAGTCAGGAAACGACAGATGTTGGTGGGGATGCGGAGAAAGGGGAACCCTCCTACACTGTTGGTGGGAATGCAAGCTGGTGCAGCCACTCTGGAAAACAGTATGGAGGTTCCTCAAAAAGTTGAAAATAGAGCTACCTTATGATCCAGCAATTGCACTACTGGGTATTTATCCCAAAGATACAAAAGTAGGGATCCGAAAGGGTACGTGCACCCCGATGTTTATAGCAGCAATGTCCACAATATCCAAACTGTGGAAAGAGTCAAGATGTCCATCGACAGATGAATGGATAAAGAAGCTATGGTATATATACACAATGGAATATTATGCAGCCATCAAAAGGAATGAGATCTTGCCATTTGCAACGACGTGGATGGAACTGGAGGGTATTATGTTGAGTGAAATAAGTCAAACAGAAAGACATGTATCATATGATCTCACTGATATGAGGAATTCTTAATCTCAGGAAACAAACTGAGGGTTACTGGAGTGGGGGGGGTGGGAGGG